>NC_056739.1:792573619-792923619 GCF_019279795.1 Protopterus annectens
CTAACCCCTCACCTAAACACACTGTTCGAACTCAGCCTTTTCCACAGGCTACATACCCATAGAGTGGCACACAGCAACGGTTATTCCACTCGACAAAGGTGGAGCCACAACAGACCCCCGGGAACTATCGCCCTATAAGCCTGACTAGCTTGGTCTGCAAGGCTGTTGGGCGCATCATCATGGAACTCATTAACAGAGACATTGGGAGCCTCCAAACACTGGACTCTACCCAGTTTAGCTTTGTTAAGGGCAAATCATGCCTCCTAAACCTGGTGGACTTCTTTGAGAGACAGTTACCAAGGCTATAGACGAGGGAAAGGTGGCACACACAGCCTACCTAGACCTCGCTAAGGCCTTCGACATCATTCCCCATTCTGGTATTATAGAAAAGCTCACTAGCCTGAACATAAACCCCTATGTCACAAGATGGGTTGCCAACTGGCTAACGGACAGAACCCACATGGTGAGAGTTGTGGGAGCTAGGTCCGACTCTAAACCGGTTACAAGTGGCATTCCCCAGGGCTCAGTCCTAGTACCCCTCCTGTTCGGCATATACTTTTTAGAGGTACAGGCAAGCAGAGGAGGACTATGGATGACCAAGTTCGCAGACGACTGCAAACTAGGGGCTGTAATTGACTCTCCGGCTGACACAGACATCCTCCAAAAGGGTCTCACTGAGACGGATACCTGGTGTCAAAATCATGGCCTCAAGCTAAATGCCAAAAAGTGCATAGTCATCCCCTTTGGAAAAAAACAAGTACCCACAAACTACCATATAGGTGGTAGTCCCCTAAATACGGAAGATGTAATAAGGGATCTGGGGACCCAAGTAGATAGCAATCTCACCTTTGATAATCACATTGCCAAAGTGGTTAGAAAATCCTTCTACTTGGCCCACCTAATCACAAAAGGGTTTGCATCCAGATCAAAAGAGGTCATTGTGCCACTCTGCTCATCAGACCCATCATAGAGTACAATGCCTCATTGGGATGTACCTTACAAGACACCTGCAACAGCTGGAAAGACCACAGAAGTACCTCACCAAGAGGATCACTGGCCTCAAACAGATGCCCTATGCAGCTCGACTGAAGAAACTCCAGTTGTACTCGGTTGCATGCCACCTACTCAGAGGTGATCTCTGCCTGACATACAAGGCCATGTCCAACCCAGAATTAATGGACAGGCCCCACCTAAAGAAAACCTTATCCCCTCGAGCCACACGCTCTAGGGATCTAAACCTCACCACAACAATAAATAGGACGTGCTGGAGGGATAGATTCCTGTCCCAGAGACTTCCCATGCTTTGGAACAAGATCCCAATCTACATTAGGCAGAGCTCCTCGCTAACATTCTTCAAAAGAAACCTTGACGAGTGGATGGGAAACAGAAAGTTTACCTCTGGGATCACTTCAGTGGCTCTGCTGGACAGAGGCACAGGGAGCTAATCTATGGGGGCGGCGAAAGCCAACACATTCTGGCTAGGCTTATAAATGCCTTCGGGCAGATAGCCTAGTACCATCTATGAACCTATTTCTTTCCAAACATTTCTCCTGTAGCATTGCTAAGGAATCTATGAAAAGATTTGGTATGGAAGACGTGAATTCAATAGTAGAAACTTGGAGAGAATTTGCATATTATTCCCCAAGGTACAATAACTAAGCTAGACTAGACAGAAATTACATTTCACAGGAACATATGCATTTAGCTGAAAGCTTTGTCACACATCCAATAAGTATTTCAGATCATACACCAATAACGAGATAAAAATGCAGGGTAATGAAGTAAAGATGAGATACTTAACCTGTTAAAAAGAGAGGAATTGAAGGAATGCTTTGTGGAAGTTATTTGGGAAGATGGAAATTTTTTCATAAGTTATAGCTATTAAGTGGAATAAAATGAAATTGGAGAGTAAAAATAAGATGGAAAGAAAAGAAAAAGAGATACGGTTAAGAAGTAAAAGGGTTTATTTAGAGTGGCTGTTAAAGGTTAAAGTATTGTAAAATAATGGGAAACTCACAGAATAAGAAGAGGTGTAACTGCAGAATGCTAGACAGAAAATAAAGGAATATCTCAATAATATGCATACGTTTAGAAAGATTGCTGTTCAGCAACTGTTTTTTGTTAATAACTCCGGAGCACAAAAGCTTTTAGCACAATGACTTAGGCAACAGAAGTAGAAAGGTTTTTGCCAAACTTAGAGAGCCAGTAACAATAAAAATAACGAGAGGTTCTGTAGCAATATTAGAGATATTTCTGAAATCCTATGAAAATTTGTATAAAGCATAGGAAATGTAGAAATCAAGAAAGAGCACAAACTGAAATATTTATGGAGATTTAAGTATGCTAAGGTTAGAGGTAGATAAGGCTCAACAATTATCAGTTAAGATAGCTAGAGATTATTTAAAAACTGTGAAGTACAAATTAATCTGCTGTAAAGCCTCCAGGAATAGGGGGGGTCTATATTATAAGACTGAAAGTGCATATGTGTGACTACATAAAAGTCAACACATAATGCATGAAACCTGGCAATAGCAAATGGCCACTTAATCGAATTTTTCCCAAGGGAAAAAATTTGCGCTGCTGTTCGCTAAAAATAAAAAAATTTCACCCTTTGCCCTCCACCCCTCAACTAAATATACTAACTCCAAGATCGCACTATAGGTAAAGAAAGGGCAACTCCATGACGTTGACCAACTATCTCCTTGCCCTATGACATATTCATCAAATCACTTAAATGCGATTCGATGAATGTGTGTCACTGTTTCCGTATTCGCTCAGAAGCCTTTTTGTGCTTCTAATATAGACCCAGGAATAGGTAGTATTTCTATGGAAGTTTGGAAGCTAGGAGGGAAGAAAGTGATTATTTAGAAGGGTTTGCTTTGCAGTATTTTAAAAGGAGTGGAAGCACCAACATCCTAGAAAATGTGTTACCTAAAGATTGTAAAGACCCATCAGACCCAGGTTTATATAGGCCTGTTATAATTTTAAACCATAATTATAAAGTGTTTATGTCTGTAATAGCTAAAAGAATGACACAGGTGTTGCCAAAATTGATAGCTATGGATCAATGTGGTTTTGTGGCAGGGAGGCAAACATTTGACAACATTATTAAAATAATGATCATCCAGACGGAAGCAGAGTACAAGAAGATACCACTGTTGGTGGGTCTTGATGCAGAGAAAGCACTCAACAGAGTAATCAAGGATTTTATCAGTAGGCTGATTGGAAGCATTTGTATTCCCTGATACATTAATAAGGTTAATTAGGATGCTATATGAGGGACTGGAGGCAAAAATCATATGGGAGGCCTCTTCGGTGGTAAGTTTTGTCTGAACAGAGGAAGCAGGCAGGGCTGTCCTCGTTCCTGTTTGTTATTTGCTTTATATTTAGAGCCACTGGCAAATAAATAAAGGAGACTCAGAAACTCAAGGATATAATTGGTTTGGTAAACAATAAAAATTGGCTTTATTTGCAGATGATATTTTGTACTTGACAAAACAAGAAAAGAACATTCCAGTGGTGTAGAACATCTTGAAACAGTTTCATTTTGGGATATAGAATTAATAAAGATAAAACAGTGGCCGTATCTCTGAACTGTGTACCCACATATGGTCCAACAATACTGATATTCATAGGGACATGACAAAATGAAGTATTTAGGAGTATGGATTAAAAAAAGATTGTTATGCCAGCTAAGTATACGTGGGAAGAGACTAAAGAAAAGATAATACAAAAACTGAGAAGTTGAAAGCTAATGAATATGAATGCCAAGATACAAGTAATGAAAATGTTTTTAGTCCCTTTAGTTTTGTATACAGGTCAAGCTTATTTTTATCAACTAGAGGAGAAGTTGTGGACACTAATTACTAAAGGATTGAAGGATCTTATCTGAGAGGATAAGACTGCTATACATAACAGAAGCAGAAAGCCATAAATCAAGGTAGAAAGGGATGATAAATTTTGGGGGGGGTTCAAGAAAAAGAGTGTGACATTTTGGATATAGATCCTTAAGAATAGCAGCAGTTATACAGAATATTGTATTCAAAAAGTAGCAGAAAGTATGCTAAGAACTAATCCAACATGGGGCTGGAGAAAGGAGATTCTGCCGATAAGGATACTGCAGTTAAGGGTACAGAGAATAGGCAACAAGAGCCTGGAATTTACAGGAGAAAGCTGACAAAGAAACCAAGGTATTGGGAGCAAATAACTAGAAAGGGAAAAGTAGTAGAATGGGAAGAGCCCAAGATACATTTTGATTGTAGGCTAGAGACTAACTTCTCTACTAAGGATTGATATCAGTGTATAAACAAAGAGAAAGGGTTAGGGGATCCTAAGTGAAAGATCTGCTCTGATAAGAGTTTTTAGTTGAAACTAGAACATAAGCTGCTGTTAATGGAATGATTAGTAGGGTACGTAACATTTTGCATGGTAACTATAGCAATCAGTGGAGGTTAGAAAAGATTGGGAAGAGAGATCAGATAAAGCAATTTACAAGGGAACAATGGAAGGATACATATATGGCTCTGAAGTAGTCAACAAAGTCTAGAAGATTTAGGATTTTTGCCTTGAAGTGCTTGCACTGGTGCTTTATACCCCAGAGCAGACTCCAAAGACTTTTTCCTCAGGTAGATGGCAAAAGATGAGGTGTGATGAGGAAGGAGGAGGTAATTGGGAAGTGTATGTTTTGTGAGTATAATGAATTGGCAGGCTTTAAAAATTCCTTACAAAGTACTCTGTTAGGAATATTGGGCAAATGATTGTAACTAAGAAAATGATTTTTTGAGCTGTGGTACAGGAACTGTATTACCTAGACATAGGGTTTGTTAAGTTTATTTCTTGTGACTGCCAAAAAAAGCAGTTACTAGAAAATGGAAATCTAAGTCTTAACCAACCATACTTGAAGTAGTGAATATTGTAACAGAAATAAAAGAACAGGATGTGGGATTTTTATGAAAGAGTAGGAGTAAATTACATAGGAAGAATGAAAACTATGGAAACAATACATGCAGAAAATATGTTTTGGAGGTGGAATGAGGTTTAAGAGAAAGCAGAGAAAATACAATGTCTTTAATAATTCGTTAAGTGCTTTCGACCTCTTTGGTCTTCATCAGAACAATAACTAAGCTTAACTCAGTTAGGTTAGATGTTCCCTATCAATGAGCAAAACATAGATTTCACATAGCCTGTTACAAAAAAAGTGAACTTTTTAAAATTGGAACATAGAATGTTTTCCCAAGGCAATTATCAGTATTTCTTAATTTTAACTGCATATTGATGTTCATAAACCCGTTTTCTTAACTCTGTTAGTCTTTCCTATATAGACTGATTCACAGGTTTAACTGCTCCATGTGTAGATACATGTCTGAAAGTCTGTACATTGTTGATGTTTGAACATATAAGGCTTACTACACCAGGTTATTTTACCTGTTCCTCTAAATTTGTAGTATACATGGGTAAATGTAGTTCCTGTAGACCATGTACCTAATAATTTCAATACAGACAGAGAAGGGTAACTTGAGTTTAGGGTATTAAGGTGGCAAATTTTATTTAATGCCATTATTCTCCTGATTTAAATAGTAGTATTAACTACAAGGTTGTATTAAATCATAAACAGAATTTTAATAAATGTAAATAAATGTTTTATAGACAAATGTTAATTTAAATACAGTAAACTGTCAGTTAACCGGAACTCAAGCAACCAAAAAAAATATCAAAGAATTTTTATGTGTTCTACCCCCCCAGAAACATACCTTACGTGTTTAGAGTTTTAAAAAGGCAGATAGGTATAAATTCCCTCTCTCCCCAACCTGAGAATAAGTCAAACCAAGCAAGTAGTATAGGTCAGTATGTTAGCCAGGCCTATTTTTAATAGCAACTCTCAGGCAACAAGAAACTAGTTATCCGGCATTTACCAATCCCCATGGGTGACGGTTAACTGAGAGTTTACTGTACAATTTGGATGCTAGTAGAAAGGAAACTTTTCTTTTAGCTCTGACATCTGCAAGATGAGTATCAGATTTGCTGGCTCTGTTTATGGGCTAATTCTCTCTGGTCTGCTTTTGGCATAGGGTATCAATAAAAAGAAATTCCTCATACATGCCCAAGGTTATATCAAAATTATTTCTTGTTTGTTTGAAAAAGAGAGAGTACACTGCACCTTAACTATAAGTGAAGAAATTCCTGAAGTTTTTCCAATCTGACTGCTGATTTTCCCTCCTCAGGGCTAATCAGTTACTGGTCAGACTGGAAGTGTAGGAACCAGGCTTTTGGAAGCTGTCTGGTTGTTGGCTCTTGGACAAGGCAGAACTCGTATAGTCTAAAGGCTACTGCAGCAGTGAGGAATTTAAACATCTGCTATACTGGGTTAGTGCAATTTACACAACTACTTTTTCTTATAAAATAATATATGTGAAGTTGTTCTATCTTGCCGTTCATTCTTACAGATGGGTTCGGAGCTGATCTTCGGCTCCAACTCGGCCGACTGCAAAGCTCGAGGTCTTCAGACAGCTCGGGGCCACTATCCCATGATGCACCTTGAGTTACCTGCGATCTAGTTTGCCGCTGCAACAGATCGGAGGTTTCCTCACAGCTCAGGCCAGTGTAATATTTTTCCAGAAAATATTTATAGGGACGTCAGCGTTTGTGGCGCCATCTTTAAACTAGGCTTTGCCCCCTCCAGTCCTGTTCTGCGTTAGGCTGCTGGCCCTGCTCGCGGTTTGTCTACAGTGCATAACCTAACCTGAAACCTCCCACTATTCCAGATATTCCTGGCTTCCAGACAGAAAAAGAACCTCCATGCAGGGATCCTCCAATGTTCTCTCAACTTCCTTTGCTTGTCCTATGACATCAGCCTAAAGTTTTGTCTACAGTGCATAACCTAACCTGGTCTCCCACCATTCCAGATATTCCTGGCTTCCAGACAGAAAAAGAACCTCCATGCTGAGATCCTCCACTGTTCTCTCAACTTCCTTTGCTTGTCCTATGACATCGGCTTAAAGTGTATGTATCCTAAAGGGCATGTCATTGTAACCAGTCACTGTTGTATTTATCCCTGCGCTCCATTGCTAACAGCCTACCTCTGACTTCTTTTACCCCACTATTTGGTCCTTACATTACTTTTTAACTTTCCCTACTCTGCTCTAAGTGCTCTTGTCATCTACTGCTTGTCCACTAGGAGGCAGCACATACCTATTGCATAAGTATTCACTTTATCCCCCAGGTTACATATATATTGAATCCTCTCCACAGGATCCATTAATTTCCTGCCTCAAGCCTACAGTCTCTGTGACCCTCTCTGTTCTTACCGAACAACTACAGTAAACAAGTGCTAAATCCGCCATACTTTCCTTACCTCTGAGCTCACCTACCTAACCACTGATTGTTCTTCACAGTCTTGCCTTCTTCCTTCTCCTTGGGTCTACCCGCTCCATTCGCCCTGCAGGCTCACTATTCTCCCCTACCCTACACTCATATCCCACCCACCCCCAGTGCTCCTACCCGTATCCTACCCATTAGTCTCCACCCCCTGTATTGCCCAATCCACTCTCATCTCATCACTAACCCCTCCCCTCCCTTCCTTCAATACTCTCTCACTCCACCCATCTCTACCATAGCTAAATATAAAGAAAACCCATCCTCCCTCATCAGACCCATGATTGAGTACAATGCCCCATTTGGTATGTACCTCACCCAGCATTTGCAACAGCTGGAGAGACCACAAAAGTACCTCACCAAGAGGATCAAGGGTCTCCAACATATGTCTTATTCTGCCAGACTAAAGAAACTTCAGCTCTATTCAGTAGCATACCGCCTGCTCAGAGGTGATCTCTGCCTGACGTACAAGGCCATGTCCAATCAGGATCTGATGGACATGCTCCACCTCAAAAAATCCAAATCCATCAGGACCACGAGCGCTAAAGACTTAAACCTCGTCACAAGTATGAATAGGACATGCTGGAGGGATTGATTCATAACCCAGAGGCTTCCCATGCTTTGGAACAAGATCCCAGTTCGTATTAGGCAGAGCCCCTCACTAACTCTCTTCAAGAGAAATCTTGATGAGTGGATGGGAGATTGTATGTTTACCCCAGGGGTCACATCTGTGTCACTGCTAGACAGGGGCACAGTCAACTAATTCTATTATATAAGGGGACCTTCATTGTGTCACTACTAGACAGAGGCACAGTATTCTAAATTTATTCTGTACATTTTTTGTACCATTTCATGGGGTGGCAAAAGCCACATCACTATGGCTAGGCTTACAAATGCCCCAGGGCAGATAGCCTAGTACTATACTATGAAACTATGAAACTTGGCATGCTGTATAGAAACTCCCACTTCTTCTCCCCATCAACAAGACAGACCTTCTTACTACCTTCACTAAAGTATGGCGCTCACCTACTAACCAGCCTATCTTCCTCCATCTCTTCTAAACTGGAATCCTGTTAAAATAAAATCTCAAAGTTCGCCACCACCTCCAATTACTCCACTTATCACTGTAAACCTCTCCACCAGCTGCAAACTACCTTGACTACCTCCAACTCATCACCAACCACAAGCTCATTTTCAAACCAACTATATGTCCCGCACTATCAAACATCCTAACATTATACACCCCTAACAAAACTCTAAGATCTACCCACCAAAATCTAATCTCTGTTTATAAACCAAACCGTCCCGCTGGTCAGCTCCTGCTATCCTTCTCCATCACCAAAAATGGAATTCTCTCCCTCCATCCTTAAGAACTTCTGAGAACTCTGAACACTTCAAAACCCTGCTGGAAATGCAATTGCACTCCACCTATCTAAGCTGCTCAACACATAAATATCACACACAATGTTTGTCCTTCCTTACGCACTATTGTTTAACCCTCTGTAATGCCTTCATGTAAATGTTTCCTCTATGCCACTTCAGAGGATTAAACCTTTGTATTAATCTAACTTATGCTATTATTCATGCATAAGGAACTCATCCATGCTAATGTTATTTCTATATCATTGTATTAATTTAACCTTGCACCACTGTTCTCAACCACTAAATATGCTCACATCCTTCTCTAAGCTACTGATAATTCCTTAGAGTCTTTTTGACCTTCGTTTATGCAGGCCTTTAGTATCTCCCTTCCCTTTCTTTGGTGTGCCTTTTAATAGATCAGAAGAGGGTTTAATAGTTTAGAAGTGTGTTTTAGTAGACATTTCTCCCCCACATGCAGGACCCCCTGCCATCATTCAACATAACCACTAACAATGGCATTATCATCTCCCCAGAAGCCCAAACTAAACTACTGGGTGTCTTAGATGATAACCTGAAGTTTGATGCGTATATCAATCAAACTATCAAAACCATTAATAAAAACTAGGCTCTCTTTACAGAATCAAACCTTTCCTTACCTTACTTGCTAGAACTGGAATTGCCCGTTCCCCTCTACTATCAACTCTTCTCTACGCCTCACCTCTATTCTCCAACCCACATTGCCAGATTTGCTACTGGCACAGCCTACCGGACACACCCCTGTCACAACCTAAATCACCTAGGATGGCTTGAACTGCCAAGCCTACTGCAGTTCAACCAGTTAATAGTGGCACATAAAGTCCTTTACCAACCAGAAAATATACCTACACAAAAAAAATATTATCAGCCCCTACACCAGAACCCGGCCACTGCGATCATCCACTAGACTCCTAGTTTAAACATACAAATCCAACTTCTCAGCTGGAGACTCTCTGTTTGCCAGCTGTGTTGGAAAAACATGGAAGAGACTCCCAGCTGACTTGACCCTAGAACCCTCACTAACTCAATTGAAAAACAAACTCAAGAAATACTTCAAAACTCATCGGTTATGTCCTTGCACTAACCCCGACTAGTGACCTCACTATTTCTTAGGTGCCTTACCTTTAACTACTTCTAACTTTTTTCTACCACTCCATTTCAGGAAGGGTCAGTTGTATAACTGCTGCTCAGTGTGTCTTAAACCTGAATGTAAGGTTATGTATTTATAACTTTGAAAATAATGTTATGTTTTGTAAAGTGTTTTATAATAAGTTAGTACTTTATGTGCCAAATGCTGGTATTGCTTATGACTGTAATCTGCTTGAAACTAGCATTTACTGAATGTTCAATGTGTATTATTATCTTGGAGCTTTTCTCCCCGGGCCTTCGCTGAAAATGGACATATATCCAGTCGGACTATCCCAGTCAACAAATGTAAAATAAATAAAACATTTATAGGCTTTAGAGTACGTTTCTACAACATTAATAGTTAGTTCATATTTAACTTTATAGAGCCCATTTGTTTTTTTAAGGGCTGCTTACTATTTAAAATTCTACAGTGTTGCTTGAATTTGTTGAACACGTGTGTGTGTGTGTGTGTGTGTGTGTGTGTGTGTGTGTGTGTGTGTGTGTGTGTGTGTGTGTGTGTGTGTGTGTTTTGATATACCTTTTATACAGGTTTTCTTGTGTGCATTTAAATATTTTTCATGGCTGACCAGGATAGGGAGAAACAACCGAAGTCTGGGTTTAAAAAATGTCCAAAGTGTGGACAAAAAAATGTGTGTGACTGATGGTCATGTTAATTGTGTTGTTTGGATGCTTTGCACTTGCAAGAGAGTTGCTCCATCTGCCATTCCTTTAGTAGCCGTGTACTTCTTGAAAGGAAAAGAAAGTTAATTGATAGAGGGCTATTAAAATCATCCTTTCAAGAAGCTTTGGGCAATCATGGTAAAGCTAGTAAATCTCCCAAATCTTCCAAGTCCTCTAAGTCTTCATCATCAGATCTGACAAAATCAAAAAAAACCTTGGACATCGGCTCTACATCCTTCGGAGCAGAACATCTTATCTTTTTGGAGCCTATCCCCAGTCCTGGAACCGGTCTTCGCAGTACTGAAGTCACCAATCCTACAATCGATACCACCCTCTATCCGTTCATCTCGGTCCTCGATAAGCCTATCTGATTTGGATGTGGATCGTGTGGTGCAGAAGTTGTTACAAGCACCAGCGTTTGCAAAATTTTTATCATTTGTGACCCAAGTGGTTTTGTAACCGAAAACTATTCCTCCATCTACTTCTTTTCCTCCTCTGAGCCATACCAGTCTGTAGGAGCCGGATGAGTTGGATGTTATGATTGTGGAGCCTTTGGAACCGACACCTGCTCCAGTGCCATCGGTTCCAATTACTCAGACTTCCTCGGTGTCCGTTGAGAAGTCTAGGAGTCGACACTCGCCATTTGGGTCCAGGGATGATAGTTGGGCCGACCTGTGAGTTCTGACTTTACCTCTCGGGGCTTCGGCTCGGATAAGTTTGGCTCCTACCTGTGGATCTGGAGCCCACTGTTCCGGTGCTGAGGGAATCATCTATTTCTTTGGATCCAGTGGTTCCTTCTCACAGGAACAGAGGTGCTTTTGAGGCCATGAGGAGAGTAATGTCCCCCAGGACATCCACAACATCAGGACCAACTACCTCTTTTCCAAAAGTGCCTGTGTCTACTTCTGCCTCACAGATCCCTTTGAAGCGTAGAGACTCTGAGCCTCAGGAAGCCCCACTGTGTGGTCCCTGCTCTTCCGAGACCTCACCAAACGCTCCCACTGATAAGGTTCCCAGGAAGAGAATTTGCAGGAGGAAGCATCTAGACTCCCCACAGGAGTCTCTCACATCTGACACTGACTTAGATGAATCAGAAGGGTCCAAATGGTCCCCCTCTGAAGATATCTCATTTGTAGATATATTGGAAATCCTTAAGCACAGGGGTGGCTGGAAGCCCACCAACCCTACTGAAGATGAGTCCTGAAAGCTTTTGGGTCTCAACCCTCCACCTCTTGGGTGTCTCCTCCCTTCGATGAGCTTATGGAGCTGGCCTCTTGAATGGCATGGGATTCTACGGACACTATGGAGCGTGTCCCTAGGAGGCCCAATAAATTTATCTCTGCCCCTCATGATAAGACCTTTTTCACTAAGGGAGTGCCTGTTGATGCCATGTTGGTGGCGGCAGCCACCAAAAAGGAGATGTCGGAAACTTCTTCCTCTATCCATCCTCCTAACAGAGACACTAGGATCATGGATAGATATGGGAAGTGCGTGTTTAGTTCAGCGACTTTTGCCATGCATTCACTGAACTACCTTACACTTTTCACAAGACTGCAGAGACCTCCTAAAAATACTTGGAGATGCTCTACAGGGTACGGTAGCTGAGGGAGCATCAGACAAGGTTGCATCCCAACTTGCTACACTTAATTCCATAGTGAACTCTTCTATGCGTCTGATTTCATATGCAGCTGATGGAATGAGTAGGGCAGCGGGTACAGGAATTGTTCTTAAGAGACACTCCTGGATGCGCTTATGTTCCTCTGCGGAGCTCTTTAAGTCATCCTTTGTCAACACCCCATTTGATGGCTCGTCTCTTTTCAGGCCCAAAGTTAAGGAAACTCTGACCAGATGTGAGCAGGAAGGAAAGATTCTGCTGTTGGAGTCCATTTTTCCACCCCTACTAGACCCCACCCCAAGGCTCAAAAGGGAGGAAAGATGTGGTTCTGAAAAGCCCAAGAAGCCTTTCTGGACACACTTGGTGAACCCCTTCCATGTGCATAGGACAGGGCAATAATGGAAGACGCCGCCCTCGTGGTAGAGGGGATCCGCAAAACCAGGGCAACAGACACCAAGTTCTTTGGGAAGCCCTACCAGTGCTCCTGAATTAAGGCCCGACTGCCCTACTCTGGAGGCAGCTGTGGGTCACTTATCTTTGTATCCAGACACCTGGCTAAAAATAACAAATGACAACTGGGTACAAAGCATAATTTCCAGAGGATATTTTATTCCCTTCGCCACTCCTCCCCACTTGATAACAAAAATCCCGGACATTCCACCAAGTTACAGGGAGCAAGCAACAGTAGAGGTCCAAACGTTGCTAGAAAAAGTCATCCAACCAGTCCCAGCAGACCAGATAGGATCCAGAACTTACTCAAGATTCTTTTTAGTTCCATAAAAGACATGGGACTGAAGACCTTTTTTGGACCTCAGCAGACTAAACAGATCTGTCAAGAATGAGAAGTTCCAGATGGTCATGCTACAGTCGATACTTTCCTTCTTAGGGAAGGACAATTGGATGTGCTCGATAGATCTCCAGGATGCATACTACCACATAAAAATGGCCAGACCATCCAGGGATCATCTGCGCTTCTGGCTGGGAGCCAATCACTACCAGTTTCGAGCCCTGCACATTGGTCTCACTACAGCCCCCAGAGTGTTCACCAAATGTATGGCAGTGGTCATGGCTCACCTGAGGCGTTTGGGATTCCAGGTGTTTCCATACTTAGACGATTGGCTCCTCAATGCCACCACCAGGCATCAGCTGATACAAGCCAGGGACACCACATTTACTCTTTGCAATCAACTGGGGATTACCATAAACAAAGAAAAATCTGCCTTGTCGCCATTGCGACATATCATTTTTATCGGAGCAAAATTGGACACCACCACCACTTTAAAACTTCCATCAGAAAGGATATCAGTACTTCGTCAGCAAATTCAGAATGTCATATCCAGAGACAAGGTGCCATCTTCAGAAGTGCTAAAGTTGTTGGGGATGATGGCAGCTGCAATAGTAGTGATTCCATTGGGTTGTATGCACATGCAAATTCTACAATGGCGTCTGTTCACGCAATGGTCTTATCAAGAGCTCCCAGTGTCACATCTCATTATTCTAACAAACACATGCAAAAAGAATCTTCGGTGGTGGTTGACCTCTCTTCAAGTAACGATAAGTCGTCCTTTTATCCTATCCTCACCATCAGCCATGGTGACCACGGACGCTTCCCTGATTGGATGAGGGGGGCATTTTCAGGGAAGAACAGCCCAAGGCACATGGACAGAACAAGAGACACATCTGCACATCAATGTCCTGGAGATGAGAACGGTACTCTTGACGTTGCAGTACTTTCAGGACTCTCTTCCTCTGGGGACATTTGCGATTCAGACAGACAACATGTCATACAAGGAGAAACCAGGTCCTATCCCCTTTGTCGAGGGGCCCTAAGAGTATGGCAGTGGGCTACATTCACTCAGCGCTTTCTGATAGCAATGTACATCCTGGGGAAATCCAACGTGATTTCAGACAAACTAAGCAGGGCAATCCAGT
Organism: Protopterus annectens; assembly: GCF_019279795.1. Lineage (NCBI taxonomy): Eukaryota > Metazoa > Chordata > Ceratodontiformes > Protopteridae > Protopterus > Protopterus annectens. Next base: position 792,587,745 of record NC_056739.1, read on the forward strand.
TGTCTCATGAGTGGTCTCTCAAAAAAGAAACAGCGGAAATAAAATTCCGCAAATGGGGCCAGCCTTGCTGTGATCTCTTTGCATCCTCCATGAACACAAAATGCAGAAGCTACTTTGCCCTAATTCCCCCTCTGGGAGATTCCCCAAGGGATGCACTCGTACATGATTGGCCTCCGGGTCTCCTTTCTGCATTCCCACCAAATTTCCCTGATACCCAAAGTATTACAGAAAGCCAACGCCCTGGGAAGGACCAGCATTCTAATAGCCCCTTATTGGCCTCGTCAGATTTGGTTCCCCTTTCTTCGACCTCATCTGTTGGAAAAGCCTTGGATTCTGGACCCAGTTCCGGACCTTCTGGTGCACTCATTGGGTACTCTTCATCCCTCCCTTCAGTCCCTAAAATTGACAGCTTGGCTGCTCCAATTCACAACATAGCCAGGTTCCATAACCTCTCAAACGAAATGCAACATATCTTAATATCTTCTCATAAATCCTGTACTAGGAAGTTGTACCTCAGCAAATGGAAGAGATTTTCCATATGGACTTCTCAGAATAACATTGATCCTTACCAAGCCTCTGTTTTAGAATTTTTGACTATGCTCTTCAACAAAGGAGTGGCGGCAGCTACAGTTCGTGTGCAGCTTGCTGCCATCTCTAACTTTCATCTTGGTACTGAAGGCTTTAACATAATGTCACACAAGCTATCCAAAGCCTTTCTCGAAGGAACTTTCCATCTTAGACCACCAGTTAAATCCCCTTACACCCCCTGGACCTAAATTTTATACTCTCATGCATTATTCTCCCACCATTTGAGCCAGCTTCTTCATGCGATTTGAAATTTTTATCTTGGAAGACTATCTCTTTAGTAACCATCATGTCTGCTCGAAGAGTCTCAGAACTACAAGCCTTGTCCATAAAAACTTCTGTATTTGGTTTTTCATACTGACAGAGTTTCATTGCATACAAGTCCTTCATTCTTATCTAAAGTTTGTAATGAAGCTAACCTTAACCAAACTATAGATTTACCAGTGTTTTTCCCTAAATGCACCAACAATTTGCAGTATATGCTGCACAAACTTGATGTTCACAGACTACTCAGATTTTACCTAGATAGAACTAAAGAATTCAGAAGATCTGAACAACTTTTTGTTTCCTTTTCATATTGTGGAAGAGGTATGCCTGTGGAAAAAACAACTCTATCCAAATGCTTATCTGATTGCATTACTTTCACTTACTCAGCTGCCAATTTTCCTCTACAACACAAAATTAAGGCTCATTCAACCAGAGCTGTGTCCACATCTTCTGCATTTTCAGCTAGGCTACCAATAGACAATATTTATGCAGTAGCCACTTGGTCAAAGCCTCATACCTTTATCACTCATTACAAAGTTAATAGGGCCTCCAGGGACAAGATTCTACTGTCCTGAGAAACATACTCCCGTAAGCCACCTGAGAAAGATGACGCTTGGGATGCTACCCATCTGTAAGAATGAACAGCGAGATAGAACAACTTCACATAAAGAAGTTATGTACTCACCATAATGTTCCATGTGAGTTGTTCAGCTCGCCTTCATTCTTACTTCCCACCTTCCTACCCCCTCCAGGTTTTTTCAAGGACCAAGATTTTTGTTTTATCATGGTTGCATTGTCTTCCTACAGTTTTCACTTTTAAAAGTGACAGAATGGCATATGGTGGTAGAGGCAGCAAACAAGATCTGAGGAAACTCAAGGTGCATCAATGGGATAGGGACTTGGCCTCGAGCTGTCTGAAGACCTCGAGCTTTGTAGTTGGCTGACTTGGAGCCGAGGATCGGCTCCGAACCCATTTGTAAGAATGAAGGAGAGATGAACAACTCACATAGAACGTTATGGTGAGTACCTAACTTCTTTATTTTAGGCTAGGAAAAGGTGTTTTGACTTGAAGCCACTTATTACTTTTGTGGAGAAAAGTTGTTAAAACTAAGTTTGCTTGTTTTTCCTAATTAAAGTTTGTGTTAGATTACTTTTAGGGCCTCAGGCAAGCATTTAAAGTACTTTTCACTGTGTATTTTGGTTGACAATTGTACTTTTTGAATACTTAACTTTTTCACGAACTTTTTCACCAACTACTGCTGTCACTATCACCTAAGTTTTAGACATCATTTTTGGCCTTATCTTGAACTGACTTACCTGTCCCAAAGTTCTTCCTTCTTTCAGCCACAAAAAGAAGGATATTTCCAAGCAGCCTTTGCCCCTTGAAAAGTCTGCTGCTCTGCATTATCCACTGTGGCCACTTCTGGTTCCTAAGAGCATTCATAGTTTTCCTTGGCTCCCTCTGAAGTAGTCCCTACAACCACAATAGTCCAGGGTTATACATGTCCTCTTTGGCTGTTGGAATGCCCTGGTGGACAAGAGAGAGCAGAGCTGTTGTTGGTCTTAGAGGAAGTAGAAGGGAATTACCCCTCTGCTTAACCTGTGTGGGATGCCTGTCACTAGGGATGACTTGCTTCTCAAAAGCCGGTCATCTTATCTAGAAATTTCTGTAAAAACAAAGCAGAAATTAGAAATATACCATTCTCCCCTGTATCTGATACTGTGGACAGGAGTGATTTATTGGGCTTGGCTCAGGGTTTACTTCAGGCTCCAGACCCTTCAGTACTGGTGTCTGTGATTAGAGAAAATTAATTTCTTCACTGTCAGAAGTTTTACATCATATGACAGAAAGAAATATAATATAAACAATCCTGTGAGTTATATAATATCACATTACACAGGGTACATTCCATATACATTTGAGTTATTGAAACATGAAAAAAAAAAGAGGTTTTTTGGAAAATCAAAACGTAGTCAAAAAAAAAAAAATCCTCAGCTTTTTTAGAACAAACCAACAGGCGTTTTTAGCCACGAGGAATATTAGCTTCTTTCAGAATTCACAATTCCAAAAATCAAACACTCCATTTAAAACAGTTAAACCAGGAAAACAACAGCTATATTTAAAGGTACAAAAATCTTAAAATGTCATATACAACCAAATAAAAAAAAGTACAAAGCAGAAGAAAGGACTCAACCACTTTGCAGATATATATGTGAAACATGTATATACAAAATGTATATATATACAAAAATGGCGATCATGCAAGTATTTTATGTACATTATAATAAGCACCAATAAAGAGGAAGGTACCACCCCACTTCAAAATATACCTACATCTGTAAAAATACTACACAAAAGTGTAGGTTCCTAAAAAGTCAATAACAATGAAGAATGTATGCTTGACTATAGGGTCAGTAGAATGTGAGACCCTTCTATTAAATAAGTCAGCCTAGTTGATCCCTCTGGTCCATAATACATCTATTGACCAAGACACAGGGCTTATGTTTACATTCAGTAAAAATACTAGTTTCACATTCTACTGACCCTATAGTCAAGCATACATTCTTCATTGTTATTGACTTTGATAATGTACCTTAAAAGCTGTTACTTATTTTTACATTTATTTGTTGCATATATGCTATGTTTTGTATATATATACATTTTTGTATATATATATATATTTTTTGTATATATGTACATCAAAATATTGCATATATATTTTTATTATTGTACATTTTATTTCTTTTTCTTATATTTTTATCTTTATTACCTTTAATTTGTTTTTAAATATAGCTGATGTTGTTGTTTAAATATACTGGTTACAACCTGTGGTTTGTTTGTTTGTTTAATTGTTGGTTTTGTTTTTTTGAATTTTGAATTTGAAGAAGCCATTCTAGTGTTGGAAATTGTGAAACGCTTTGTTGTTTTGTAAATTTCCGCGTTTTTTTTATTTTTTATTTGATTAATTGATTTTGCAAACCTCTTCCTTTTTTTTCAGACGTTTGGTTTCGTATCCTTTTTTACTACAGTTATTGAAACATGACATATTTGATTACAGAGAAATTTGACATTCAAGAGTAATTAACTTATCTAGTGAGATGTTTTATTTAGAATATGTAAAGATGGATAACATAGTAAGTGAAAGGATTATACTGTAGGATGTATTTAAAGAAAGAAGAATGCTAGTAGGATACTATGTTATAGGTAGGGGGGATAGAAGGTAAAATCAAGTATGAAAGAAATAGATGTATCAGGTTGTTGAACAGGAAAATGTTTGTGAGAGGATACGTTCTGCTTTCTGTCCAAGTATTTACCTCTCACTCTGAGGAGAGCATTTATTCTGATTGTTGATTAGTAGGATTTTCTTTTTCTGAAACAATATCCAGAATGAAACAATTGATGGTATGGCAGAAGGTAATTCAGTCGATTTGGACTATAATCCAATCCGGAATCATGGTTTGTAGACGTCAGTGGACTGATTATCAAAGATTTTGTTGTTGGAAACGAATCCTTTATATGAGATACAAACAGTAAGGAATGAAGCACCACATGCAGATGAAGGACAATGGTTGGTGTTTCTATCTAAATACAGGCAGCTTGAGAACAAATTGAGTATAAACGTCTTCAATGGCAAAGACTTCACATGGAGGCAGAATTGCACCATAAGGTAATTCCGAGGGGGCTACGTGTGTTGAATATGCCAACCTATGGTAATTTGTATCCTGAGCTGCTTAAACCCTGGCAAATGCTTACTTAAAACTCAGCAATGAATGTATGGCATTGCTTATTGATTTTTTTTAGTCCACGTGAAACTCTACTTAAGGAAGAGATTTAAGATCTGCAGCAGTTTGTTTCCAACTTTGCAGCTGATATTATAATGGACAGTCTAGGTAATCTGTATGAACATATCATTGCCTAGATAAGTGGCTACTTGTTACCAAAATCAAGAAATTACAGAGACATTACTGATTTCAATAAAGGTGAAGTGTTTGCCTGGTCACATCTTGAACGAACTGCATCATCTGTTACAACTTCTAGACAGACGAATGAATTGAATAATGTTTCGTCTGTTAATGAAGTGCAGAACTCTACAAGGAATGTTTCTTTTTCACACTCTGTGTCTGTTGCCATGCCAACGGAGGTATTGACTAATCGGTCTTCTCGTCCTGAAGAGGAAGTCCCTCCCCGTACCATCGGAACTCATTCTGGGGTTACAGCTGCAGGAATGGCATCTGAAAATGCAGAACTTATAGCACAAGGATTATCGGTTTTAACCACCCAGCCCCCTTTTCCCTTGAAAGAACCACTTTCTATTACAATGAGGGTATGAGGGCCGAGGTTGCGGAGCCAGAGATGGAGGGAGAGTTCAGCAAGTGCGACCCATGGAAGAGAGAGGAGCTATGAGGAACACGAGAAGCAGCTCACAAGTAGTTTAGTTGTTAATATTTCATCGTTTGAACTTACTGAAGCCCAGCTTTCTCTTTTAAATAAAGGGTTGCCATGTATACCTTCTAGAAGGTCAGATTTGGTTGACGTTTTCCTTAATTTAAAAATGTTTGCTAGAAATATCAGTAAGCAGCAATGTTTAGAAATGAACCACATAGTAATGTGGATTTTTTTCCGTAAACCTAGTGTATATGTTCTGAAAATATATCCTAATGTTTTAAACTTAAATGCTTTTTTAACCTAAAGGTTGGGGATGGGGTGGATGAAGTTGCAGCTAAATTTGTCAGCCAGCAAATTTGCTGTTTCGCTCTGCTCAGGAAAGGTGTCACCATTGACCACCAGTTTGGCACGTGCTGCCTTTGAGGTTTTGGGCATATCTGTAGAAGTTCTTGTGGTGTCTTTAGCCTGTGAGGCTATCTTGACCTCATAATTGGCCTTGTTGGACTTGATTAGCTCTCTTAGTTTCCTGTTTTGTTTAATTAGAGAGCTGCTGTCATTATGGGAGCTGGTCTTCCTGTTTTTTAGCCATGATTTTTTTCCTTTTGTTATACACTCTATTAAGATTAGGATTCCTCCAGTGTGGTTTGATTTAAGAGTTTTTTTGGGCTTACTTCTAGTAGATACAGCAGCCTCTATACACCAGTTTACATGGTTGTACAGGGTCTCTGTGAACAAATTCACATTGGTTGCTATGAACTTAGGGTTGGGAGGGCCATTGAATTTTGTCAGACTGTCACTTAATTGGATGCAGTTTGCTTTGGAATTGTTCCCAACTTACAGGATTTGTTGGGTTTACTGAGGTGATTTTTACGTTGTGGGAGACAGCTTTGTGGTCCAGCCTCACCAGTAAGGATGTGACACTGGGGGATGGGGGGGTGCAACCCTCTTCTGTATTGGTGAGTGTGAAGTCCAGTATGTTTGAACCTCTGGTAAGTCCAGTATATTTGGACCTCTGGTGAATGTGCACACTACCTGGTCAAGGGTATTTGTGTGAATAAAGCCCAGAAATCGTTGCGTCTCTGAATATGAGGCAGTGTATGCTTTCCAGTCTATACAGCGGTGGTTAAAGTGTCTCATGAATAGGGTATTTGGTTTAATGGTGTCTGTCTGCAGTAGGTTTAGGTATAAGTTATAGGATTCTAGGGATGTAGTAAGTGACCTATAGCATCCTAGGATATTGTATGGGACCTGTCTGTGGTGGTTTGCACATGGATAAATTCCGAAGCATCATCCTATTTAACCAACATAGAGTTATAATTGTTGTTAATATAGATTGAGACTTGTCCACCCTTTGTCACGGCCTGTGCAGCTGATCTAAATTTGTGGAAGACACTGAAGCTTTAAACTGCTGGAGTACTTTCTGTGGATTTAAACCATGTCTCGGTAATGACACAAATGTCTATATTCTCCAGAATGAGGAGAGTTTGTAGGGTGTGGAATTTCTTGTTTCTGCTCTTGGCACTGAGGAGCAACACTTTAGATTTCTTTGCGTTTTATTTGCTATGTCAGTAGATTTGTCAATTTGGCATTGCCTAAAAAAAGACTCGGGGGGGGGGGGGGGGTAAATAAAGTTTTAGCCAGTATTCAGAAGCATAGGAGAAACAGATGCAGATCATCCTTTGTAAAGCAATGTGGTCTGTTAACCATGTCCTCTCATGCTAATAAATATTAAATCCCAGTGGAAAGACATTAGAAACTAAGCTAATTATTGGCGGCAGTCATTTTTTTTTCATATTGTGAGAGGTATGACAGTGTTTCTCTTCATAAATTCAGAAACAATGTGTCTGTTCATATAGTCCAGGGAAGTATATCTCGGGTCGCTAACACCCACCTGGACTATGATAGAATCATACTGGTACTTATAGTATAATGACTTGATTGCATGCATAATTTGGCAGATCCTGATAAGCAACTAACTGTTATCTTCTCCTTGTTTAGTCTGTTGGAGTGGGGCACCTGTATAGGTTACAACTGAGCTCCCTATGACAAGAGTCCTAGGGTAATGTGTTTGCTTGCCATATGGGCTTTCCTCCTGGGATTCCAGTGAGTGTTGGCATGTGTGTAGTGTTTTGTGTTGCTTTTAGTGAGTGTTTTAGAGATTGCAGAGGATAGGCATTGCTGTTTATAGACTTAGGAGGTCTTTGATGTTTGGGAAGATTGCTTTTTGGTGCTTTAATATAGGCTGCTTTGTGTGTGTGGTGGATGTAGTGCATGCTCTTGACAATTTTGTCTGTGAGCTGTATATACCTCCTTTTTGTCCAAGATTTTGCCAAATAAGTGTGCTTATGATTCAGTTGATGCCTCTTCCAGAGCTGCTGCTACTGAAACCTGAAACTGTTATGAGAAGTTTTGCTTGGTTGCATATACAAAACCTACCTAAGAATGTAAAAACTGAAATCTTGAGTTCTCCTTTGGACAGAACAATTAGTTGTGTTTGCACCATCTGCTGAGGTGGTGAAAAAATGATTCAGGGAGTATTTCAAATTTTTCAATCTCCCTTCTTTAAATTTGTCAAGCGTTTTACATCTACTTCTGTGTAATTATATGAAAAACAAAATAAGTAGATACAGCAATCTGCTGACAAGTGGACTTGAAAAAAAAAACAATGGCAAGGGGGCTTCAAAAAAAGCAGCTGCTCCCCAGAATCAAGGACAGTCTAACAAGTATGAATGGCTGTCTACAGATTGCCCCCCCCCCCCAACCCTGACAAGCCTTCACATGTTCCCTTAAATTTGACTCTGCTTTTCTTCTTTGGCAATAGCTAGTCTCAGACAAATAAGTTCTGAGAGTGATTCATCAGTGATACAGTTGGCAGTGGTAGTCTGTCCCTCCTTGTCTGAAGATTTCTTCCTTTTCCACCAGATCAGATTTGCTTTTTACCCGCCTTCTGCCATTCAGCATCTTTCTGATTCTGAAGGTGTAGAGGTTTTTCCTCCTTCTCAAAGTAGAAAGGCTTTTATTTGAAAATATTTATGGTATCAAAGAAGGAAGCTTCAGAGACACCATTTTTAGAGTTTCACCCCCCCCCCCTTTAAGTTTCTTAGTGACCCGAGGTTTAAAGGATGTTTATCACATTTCTGTTGTACCATATTTCAGATGTTTCTTAAGGTTTTCTGTGTCTGGATCACACTGTCAATTCACTGCATTACCCTTTGGGTTAGCCACTGCTCCAAGGGTATTCTCAAAATGTTTAGCTCCATTGGTAACCTACTGCAGACTCAAGGTATTCACATTTTTCTTGATTCAGACAACTTGCTTATCTTTTTCAAAGTGTCAGGAATCTGTCGTTTGAATGAGAGATCACATTCTCTGACTAGGGTTTCAGAAGAACATCCAAAAGTCTTTAACTTCTTTGCACAGGATAGTTTTCTTGGAGTGTCTCCTAGATTTCTCAATTAATAGAGCTTTTCTTCCACAGAAAACAGGAGACTCAGTGTCTAGATATTTTCCTGAGTTTTTCCACTTAGAACAAGGCCTTAGCTAGGGAATTTCTCAGATTACTTAGTTTCATGGCATCCATGATGTTCATGAGTTCTTTAACCAGACTACCTATGAGAAAAATTTAGTGGTACCTAAACTCGGTGTAGTCCTGGCATCAACATCCCCTAACATTCCAGATTCCTATTTTCAGACGGATTTGTTAAAAGGGAATGCCTTTGGTGGAGAGAACAGTTTTATTTGAATCCCAGTCTCCTGTTTCCCCTTCCTGTTCCAACACAGTCTGTAACTTTGCTTAGGGAACTGTGGCAGTACAACTATATGATTTATAGAACAAAAAGGACAGACCAAAACACACAAATAAGATATCGGTAGTAATAAATGCTCTCAGCTCTGTCATCTGTGGTCCTCAGGATCATTACAAGTGCTTATAGGCAGCACCATAGTAATGTGGCACATAAAGAAACAGGAGGGAACCAGATCTTTAGCCATGGTAGCCTGGGATATAGCTTTTCAGCACAAACTTCATTTACAGGCATCCTACATCCTGCAAGAGCAAGATTTCATGGCAGGCAAGCAGAGCAGGACAAGGGAAGACCCTCACAAATGGAAATTGAATTGTGAGGTATCCAAAAATTGATCCAAATTTGGGAACACCTAAGATAGATCTGTTTTCCACCATTCACAACAATCTGCTAGAAAAAAATCTGCTCTAGGACTCCATGCAAGAATTTCATTTCCTTGGACATGAATTTTCCTTTGTTTTCCCATCCTTTCCACTTGCATCCAGGGTCATTCTGAAGAGTCAGAGGAACTTTCCATAGATCATTGTTGTGACTCCCTTCTGGCCCAGGCAGTAGTAGTTCTTCCTTCTTTTCAAAATGGCCATGGGCAATTACTACAAGCTTCCCCACAGACTGGCCTTACTCACAAAAGATTAGGGGTATTTGGTACATCCCAGCTTGAAACAATTTCAGCTGCCTACCTGGATAATAGACTTTTAATTCCTTTTAGGCAACTAGATGTGCAGCAGGTATTAAAAGGGGGAAAACTGTTACACATATTAGCTAATGAATAATATTTTTAATTGGTGCTAAGAAAGGGGCAAATTTGGGAGTTTGTTGTTGTAGACGTTTGGTATTATGACTTTCATTATTTCTCCTTCAGTATTGCAGGAATCAAGCTTGTTGGCATTGTGCAAATGATAGTAAGCCATGTATATGTAAATGCATTTTTGTGCATATACATATACATGTATATGCACAAATATCCACATGGGTTCCCTTCAGAAGCTCGAAATACTGAAATGTCAAATTTCAGTATTTCGAGCCCAAGAAGCCAAATCCACATAATAGCGAAAGTTTAGAAGTGCAAAATTCAAAACCTTGAATACCGGAGGTTTTGAATTTCACGCTTCTAAAGTTCCGCTATGGTCATGTATTCAGGTAAGTGTGTGTGTGTTAAAGGGTTTGGGTAGGGGCTGTGGTGTGTGTCAGTGTGTTTTGTTGCTGTGATGTGTGTGTGTGAAGAGAATGTAGCATGTGTGGTGGTGTTTTGTGTGTGTTTGTATGTAGTGCAACCTCGGAGTGAGAATATTTAAGTGGGAGGGTGTGAGGGGTGCAGTCCCCCACATGGGTGGTGCAGGGAGGCTTGCCCCTCTGCTTTCATGTAGTAGAGTGATTGTGTGTGTGTGTATAGTAAAACCGCAAATTCAAAACGTCCGGTATTAGAGGTTTTGAATTTCGCGGTTTTTACTTTTCGGTTGTTTTGTGGATTCGACTTCTTGAGCTCGAGATACTGAAATTCGAGATTTCAGTATTTTGAGCTTCTGAAGTGAATCCATCCACATATATACAAATGTAAACACTTGCACATAGACACATGAGTTTTGAGCCCCCAATTCTTCCTGCCTATTTTCTAATTACAGTTGTCCCCAGTTTACCAGTTGCACCAGTTATAGGAAAGTATCCTTTATAGTCAGCAGTAAAGCTGAAACTGAAGAGAAAAATTAATTGGTGATTAGATGACATGACACAGCCACATCATTTGGCTCCCCATGGTGATTATATCTGTCTTTTGTAGTTTTCATTCAGCATATGTAGACCTGTCAAACATGTTTTCTCTCAATTCATTGCTCTACAGGGATTCATGACTTGAGGTCGATTATTGTAAGTTAGACACTTAAAGATATCAGTACTGCAGAATATGTGATTGAAAATAAATACTCTGTGTTACTTTTTCTTTTATGTCAGGCACTGGAAGGCATCAAAAATACATGGGAAAACACTTCACTTGATATTGCACCTTACAAAGACAAAGGGCATCATCGGCTCAGGTAAGTGCATGTGATGTATGGAAGAGGCTGTTTGTAAATTATTGAACCATAAACGAAGAACCACCGGCTGTGACCCCAAATGCTGGAACCAAGAGCTGCACCAACACAAGAACACTGACAACAGTTTACCTAGGTTTCGTCTTTAATGAACAGACTTCTTCAGAATAATCACTTCTCAAACCCACCTCAACAATATATATTCTCACAAATTACATCCACTTGACAGATTCATTAATCAATTAATACATTAATTAATACATTTAAAACTATATACATTTGAACTATTAAAAATGAAAAATAATATATAAATAAATATACTTAGTGTGTGTTACTTATCAAATACATCTTACTACATAAATCTCAAAAATTATCATAATAAATAATCATAATTGAAAATTCATATACATTTACAACAATATTTGGGACATACCAACACATTAAACAATGTACTATGATCTACATATTGGTACCTATATTCGTAACTATTTTGGTGACTGTTATTAATAAAACTTTTTTAAATTATTTTAAATATTAAAATATTTCCCTATTGGAATGTATTTTAATAATCATACAATTATTCATCCTAAAATGTGTCTCAATTTCAAAATGGGAATCATACTAATGTTATCATTGATGCCCGGAAATACTGTGGTATCCAGTCTTAACTGCCACTTCATTTCACATATGTCCAAGTGCACATCCAAAACCGCACCCTGACTATCCTTCTTGATATGCTGTATTATACAAAACTTAAATTCATGCCCTGGATGCTGCTCAATATGTCTAACTAAAGCATTAGTATTTCTCATTGAAATTTTCACTTTTGTTTGTAAATTATGTTGTGGTTCTAAAATGATATTTTCAGATCAGTTTTGTAGGAGCTGAACTGAAGGACATTTGTATTGCTGCTTTGTGGTAGGGAAGTGATGCTTTTGAAAGATTATTTGAAAAGTGGATGCTAAAAAGACATACCTGGCTAAGTTTATTTTATTTTACAAGGTTCCATTTATGAACAGCAGCTGTATAAGCTTTATAACAGATTGCTAATGCCTAATATCTTGTGGAGAATCAGTACTACATGTAAATTGTAGCCTAGAATTGTTGTTTCACTATGAATTGGGCTGTATGGCTATTGTCGGCTTCTTAGAACCCAGTCTTAGACTTTACCTCCTATTTCAAGGAGTGATAGGCCAATCATACTGGGGTGAATTTATGAATACCCATCTAATTCTCTAATTTTCTGTTAAGGGATGATAATGCATCACATTGCTTGATCTGGAGAGGAAGTTTGCTCCATAAAAGATCTAGTCATTGCTTAGCAGATATGTGTCTCCACCATGATTTGTTTATTTGCTGAAGCAGGTTCAGATCTTTGGCCCTAGTGTTCACTGGTCTGTTTGATTTGTGGAGAAATAAGAGATATCTGACTGCCAGATCTCTAATGGCCAGTAAGGAAAAATGCAGGTCACGTCTAAGGAATATGAAGGACACTGAATACAGGACCTTCAGCCTGGTAACATGCTTGTACTCAACACTAAACGTATTTTCCTACTTTTGATAACTTATCTTGGGATGACAAGAATTGGTTTGCAGCTTTTTATATAGGACCTTTAGAAAGAAAAAAAGCACTGGTCTTGGAAGGGTATGGCATATCTGATTGGTTCTGTTTTACTTAACTATCTTCTAGCTATGAGTAGCAACTCATGAGTGGCTCTGTATTAGTATACAAAGTGTGCTGCAAGGGTACAAAGTAGCTCTGTGTGTACCAGACATTGACAGTCTGACTGCTGAAAACATTTTCAAGTGATTGGCACATACTTTGCCATCACTAAAACTTGGACTAAAGAGTAGACCTGGACGACTGATTTTGGAAGCTTATAAAAATATATTACTGTAACAAATGCAGTGTCAATCCTGTTGGAGTTGAGGTTAGGTTTTTTTTTAATTGAATCTCTCATCTTTAAGTTTGTAAACATTTATTTTTGATAATATGGCTGATATTTCTGACTTTGTATGGATCTGTTAACCTTAATTTTAGGCATATATAGGATGCCAAAGGCTTGTTAAAGAAAATTAGAAGTATTAGCAGACTTTACTCAATAAACTGTCAGGAAGGCATCACAGTGGGGAATCTCAGACTTCCAGCTTTCGTTTGGGGGTGAGTTTGACATTTCCATTAGCTTGAAAAGGTTGATGTCCCCTCTCACTCCCAGTATTCACGGAAAAGTGAATCCTCACCGCTGACACTTTACATTCACTTGGAGCAAAAATGGATACATCCAACCATTGGCAAAGAAAATAAGGGACTCAGAAATTCAGGGATATAATTGGTATGGTAGTCAAGAAAAGCTGATTTTATTTGCAGATGATATTTTATACCTGACAAAACCAGAAAAAGACATTGCAGAGTTGTGGAACATTTTGAGACAGTTTCAGATCTTTTTGGGATACAAAATTATTGAAGCTAAAACAGGCAATAGTGGTAAATTATGTACCCCCCATACAAACTGGTTCAGGAATACCCATATTTATGGGGAGAGGACAAAATGAAGTAATGTGGGAAGAGACTAAAAAGATAATACAAAAACTGAGAAAATGGAAGCTTTGTTATGCATATAGTAAGATACAAGCAGTCAAAACGGTTTCAGTCCCTTTAGTCTTATACACAGGTCAGGCATATTTTTCTAAACCAGAGGAGAAGTTATGGGTAGCAATTAATAAGGAGCTGAAGGGCGTTACTTGGGAGGGGAAGACTGCAAGAATCAAATGGTATAAGGTGATTCTTCTAGTAGAGCAGGGTGGATTGGGATTACCCAATTTGAAGAGCTACACAGTTAAGACTCCTATACATAGCACAAACAGAAAACTATCATTCAAAGTGGAAAGGGATGATGATGAAATAGGGCGGAAGCTCAAGAAACAAGGAGAGACTGGGATTTTGGATGCAAACCTTTAAGGATAATAACAATAATCATACAGAATATTATATCTATAAAGTAGCAGAAAGTATTCTAAGAGCTAAACCAACACAGGAATGGAAAAAGGAGATTCTGCCAATAGGGATGATTACAATTAGGGATATAGACAATAGGCAAGAGGGGGGCTGGAATTTATTGGAGAAAACTGACAAAGGAACTAAGATATTGGGAGCAAGAGGGGGGCTGGAATTTATTGGAGAAAACTGACAAAGGAACTAAGATATTGGGAGCAATAGGGGGGCTGGAATTTATTGGAGAAAACTTACAAAGGTAACTAAGATATTGGGAGCAAATGACTAGAGAGGGCAAGATGATAGAATGGGAAGATGCCAATAATTTATTTGGACTGCAGGTTAGAGATTGCCTTCCCTATCAGGGATTGATATCAGAGTATAGGCAAAGAGAAAGAAATAGGGGGTCCTAAATGAAAGACCAGCACTGGTAAAGTTTTTAATAGACTCTAGAACAGAAGCTGCCATTAAAAAAGGAATAGTTAGTAGAGCATATAAAGTATTGCATTGATAGCTATAAAATCAATCAGAGGAGGTTAGAAAGGATTGGGAAGAGAGATTGGATAAGCAGTTCACAAAGAAACAATGGGTGGATATATGTATGTCTCCCAAATATGCAACAAAATCTAGAAGATTTAGGATTTTTGGTTGGAAATGTTTACATATATATTTTTATACCCCAAGTAGACCAGAGAATTTTTCCTCAGGCAGACAGCAAATGTTGGAGGGTGTGAAGGGGAAGAAAGAGGTAATTAGGAACATCTTTTTTCAGAGTGCAATGAGTTAGAGAACTTTAAGGATTTTCTGTGGGATGCACTGTTGAAGATGCTGGCTGGGCAGACTGGTCTGACGAGGGGAGATGATTTTTCTGAGCTATGCTGTAGAATCAGAATTGCTTAGACAAGGTAAGGCCTTGCTGTGTTTAATAATGGTGGCTGACAAAAAAAGCAATTACTAGAAAATGGAAATCAGAATCTAAACCAACTATACTGGAAGTAGTGAATATAGTAACAGAACTAAAGCAACTGGAATTTAGATCTTTAGATAAGGGTAGGACCAAACTCCATAGAAAAAAATGGGAATTGTGAGAACAATACATACAAGGGAGGAATGAGATTTTAAAGGCAGCAGGACTTAAATGAGCTATGTAATGTTTGAGTGAGAAAGATTGAGTAGCTTATAACTGATATATATAATGTTTACAACTGGGAGTGTCAGTATGGTTTGTGATGTAAAATGCTTGCAAATGGGATTGTGTCAATGTGGTTTGTCTTTGTTTACATAAATGTATGATTGCCAGTGTAATAAGTGATGGTTTAATGAAGATGTATAATGTTTATGTTAATATAGTTTGATTACTTTTATATGAATGTAAACTTGCCTATGTCACAAGTGATAATTCAATAAAGGTGTTTGGAAAAAATGGATACACCCAGTATTTCCAGGTGCAACTCTCTGCATCAATCGCAATTTCTATTAAGAGCACACAGGGAACACAGTCAATCCTGGGGCTGGGACCTCTCTCTCTCTCCAGATCCCCAATAAGACTCCCTGATGGCACAGCTCTAGGTCTAATCCTTAGCCAAGTCCTCCAGCACCTTCTGTGTGAAACCAGTGCTTTGTGTCCCTGTTCCCAGAAGCTGACACACACACACACACACCTGGGAAAGTCGGTCACACATTTACTAGCTATGCCACCTTCTGCCCAGACTATAAGGTAGTTGCACTGCTACCAGACACTCCAAAGCCAGCTGCTGTAAGGCTGTTGCAAGGGTACCCAGTTATATGAGTTAAATTAATATTAATGCAAATGGTAATGTTGACCAAACAGCCAGGCTTTCAGGAGTGGCCACAGTGTCATCAATAGATATAACTACTCTCAGAGATTAAAATATTCTCTGAAGAACCAGATACAATAAAAGTTTTAAATATATTTAATAATAAATAATAAAATAACATGAAAATAGTAAATATTTATTTGCAATAAACACCAGGGTTTCAATTATTAAAAATAACACAGGTTCACACAGTTACAGAAAAACAATGCTTAATTAATCTCACTATATTTTTCTAACTGAACTAAAGAAGTATTATTCCCTGGGAACTTACTAGAGCAGGGCAAGATGAAGTAGATGAGAGATCCTGCTTTGTCAGGTTACAAAACCGAGTGCTCTGAGACTTCAGTCTTACCTAGTATTAAACATTATTTTTAATGATGGATTACAGAATGACATCACATACATCTGGTCATCTGACTTCTGGTTTCCATGCTTCCCCCCTTGGCTAGAAGCTTTCAGGATTTAGCACATATATGTCAGTAATACACACACACACACACACACACACACACACACACACACACACACACACACACACACACACACACACACAAACTTGCTAAGATCTGCTGCAGCTTCTTGAAGTCATTAAAACAATTTCAAACCTCCACCCTTCCAGAGTAGCAATTAGGTCACCCCATTCCTAGTACAGATGTTTTGTCTCTGTCTGCATTAAGAACTGTAAGATATAATCTTTATGGCCTAAGCCAGGTAATTTAATTTCAAACTATTTTCAGAGTTTGACATTAACCTCTGTTAAAACATATACATTCAACCAGTTGGAGTAATACATTTATATTTCTTTTTCTGTCCACCAGGGTACACTGTTGGTACACTATTAACACAAACAGCTTTACAAATGCATTTTTCAATGCAAGCATCTGTGCAAATCAGTTTGATATACAAATGATGTATAATTCTTTAAAAAAATTCCAGCTAGCTGTGCTGGAATATGTTACACATCCACTACCCTACTTCTTCTGACATACTTGGCAATACCTCACGTTATCACAAGTACATGTGCAAACGAAAATAGTTTGAGATAGATTATATCAGCACCAACTAAACCAGGAAATGCATTAGATATATTATGCATCCCTGGTACTGCACTAGGAGAATGGAGTTAAGTTTTACCACCTGTTCTTAGCAGTGACCATTAGGTTGCAGTTTCATCAGTAGTGCCTACTGCATTTGGTCCCCTCAAGGAGTGAAGTACAATAAGGTTATGTAAGAAAACAAATGCTGGTGAATTTTTGATGAATAAATTGTATGTGGAATATCTTTGCAGAGATGACAGTAAATAAAAATGTGGGAGTTAATGAAAAAAGGAATTACCAGGTTCAAGACAACTGCAAAGCAGTTTAAAGGAAATATGGGTTTCAAAACAAACAAAATAAAATAATCAAAGTCATAAATAAACTGTTGAAGAGGAGGAGAAAAGCTAGAAGAAGTAAACACTTAAAGGCTAGAACAAATTAGGCAAATCAGTACTCCTGCAAAGAACATCTAGCAAGTAATATCAAGCACAATAGGTTTTTTTAACACATTCAGAAGTATAGGGATAGTAAAACAAATTTAATGTCAGTTTTCATTCTATCCTCAACTGCTGGATTTGGCTCTGATCCTCGGATCCAGTTTGGCCATTATAATAACTCTTAGCCACCAAAAACCTCTTGAGCTCCTCCCTTACCCATAATGCACCAACCCCTAACATACCCCAGATCTTGTTTGCCAGCTCTCAAGTAATTTCTTCAGTCTACTGTAATTTTTTCTGTTTTATCTTTTATAAATCTGTTAATAGTCATTTTCCCTTCCCATTACACTTTGTGTAGCTGTTATATACTGTAGTTGGTATCCAATGAACTTTTTTTTTTTTTTCTTTAATCTTATCACACTTTTGTGTGTTTCTCAATACCATTACTGGTATCTTTTTCCCTTTCCTTCTCTCCATCTCTGTGTTAAAAAAAAGCTTTCTTTACTGTTTATATTATTGTATAGGATGTCTGATAAAGGCCCTTCAGGTTTTAAAAAATGACAGAAGTGTGGACATATATTGCCCTTGTCCAATGCACACGTCTTATGTGTGTGTGTGTATTGTTTAGGCTTGAACCACCTCCAAAACTGATTGCACCATTTGCAAGAATTTTAATCTGCATGCAATTGCGGACAGAAAGAACAACTTGATATTGAAGGGTTTACTTCATTCTCCTTTCTTTGAAACTACTTCTTGGGCTCAATCTCCCAAAATGAAATCTAAGGAGGCTTCCATCAAGTCTCCTAAGCCTTCTGCATCATTGAATTGATCTTCTTTGGAGCCGCCTAAAAAAGAAGCACAAGTCAGATTCGAAGGCTGCTGCAAACCGACCTCTATCAGATCCAATTAAACCTTCCTTGGATCCAACCTCTTTAGATCCTAGAATGTTACCCAAGACTAGGTACTCACTTACTTTGGATCCAGTACCTTCCAGAGTACCTTACCCCTTCTTGGAAAGATGACACTTTAGGTAACCTTCACTCACCTCATGTCGTTTTTCCAGGAATTTGACTGAAGCAGATGTGGACAGAATGATGAGGATATTCCTCTCGGTGCAGATACAGATGGGTGTTCTCCTGGTTCCTACCCATTCGGGTCAGGAAGCTTGTGCCTCTACCACACCACCTGTGGCAGCTTGATCTCTGATCTGACCAATCTTTTTGGAGCCTCTGGCTTCTGAGCCTTCTAGGTCTGTCTAATTTGGAGCCAAAGCTATTTTTTATCTTTGGATCTGAAGCTGTCTCTGAGTGCACCGACTCTGACTTCTTTGTAGCCAGATGACTCTCGGAGACCAAGTTCCCTTGTCAGATCTGAGGCATTGGCGTCAACTCCAAATTTTTTGAAACCATCTCTGCCCCTTGGAGCCTTGGCATTGGATAGCTCAGCTCCATCTTCCACCTCAGGTAGATTGCCTTCAGGCAGAGGGAACCGATGGGCCGGAAGCCTGACTTCTTGGCTCCATTGTCTTCCTTATCACCAGAGTGTTCTCCCTTTGAGGTAGTAAAGAGAGTGTTGTTTGCTCTGGCAGGATAGACAGATCCTACCCCCTCGAATCTTCCTTCTGGATCCCATATGTGTCTGCACCTTGAGCCACATCACTCTACACCACAAGGACAGCCAGCTCAAAGTCTCCAGGCCACCCAGTAGGTTTTAACTATCTCTTCTGATACTTCACCAGAGCATCCCACCAAGGTAGCCCCTTGGATGAGGAAATGCAAGAGGGAGGCACTTAGACTCCCCTCAGAAGTTAGTCACTGAAGATACTGATTTTGATGTAGTCCCCAAGATCACCACCTAAAGACTTCTCATTTGGAGACATGCTTGAGTTCTTTAAGCAGAGGAGGCAGTTGGTCCTCTGATAACCCTTCAGCAGACGAATCAGTATTCCTGGAATCCTTTAGAGCTGGCTCATCTAATTCCTGTGTTACTCTGACAAGTGATGAGCTCATTGACTTGATCTCTAGGTGGGCATAGAAGGAGCCTGACTCAGCTGAGCCCATCCCCAAGAGACAAGATTGGATTTTGGCTGCACCTGTAGGTGGGTGGTTCTGGAGTAAGGGGGTGCCTGTAGATGCTATGGTCATGATGGTGACCACCAAGAAAGAACTTGCTGAGCAAAGTTCCTCTGTCCATTCCCCTAGCAGGGAGTCTGGGGTGTTGTACAGATTTGGGAAGCATATGTATACTTCAGTGACTTTTGCCCTTAGGTCACTGAACTACTTGGCACTCTTTAAGACACTACAAAGGGATTTGATTAAGGAACTTTCAAAATCCCTTTCAGGAACCACTGCTGCTGAGGCTCAATCTTCTGTCGCCTTTCAGTTGGCTACCCTTCGATCTGTTTCAAATCTGTCCATGAAGCTTATCTCACATTTAGCTGAAGGTGCCTCAAGGGTGGCAGGTTCAGTCATTTCAATCAAGAGGCATGGTTGGATGCGCTTGTGTGATTTTTGTGGAGTCCTTCAAGTCATCATCATCCTTTGATGGCAGTTCATTGTTTGGCCCAAAAGTGAGGGACACACTCTCCAGGTGTGAAAAAGATGGAAAGGTCCTCTCTGCAGTGCACGTATTTTTTAACCCCTCAAATCTCCTTTTCTGGGAATCAACAAGGTGGTTAGTAAATGTGGTTCAGTAAGTTCCAGGGTCCTTTCCAAGATCCATTTGGAGATGGTTCCTCAAGGGGCAGAGGGGGTGAACTCAAATGGATGACGACGATGCCCACGACATTCCTTTTTTGATAGACTGTATTAGCAGTTCTGATAGGAGGACCAATTGTCACCCTCTGGAGACAACTGGGGGTCAATTATCCCTGCACCAGAGTGCCTGGTTAGACATAACAAAAGATACTTGGGTGCAGAGAATTATTTCCAGAGGTTATATAATTCGCTTTTCCCTCCTACCTCCACCTGTATGCAAATTTCCTGATGTTTCACTCAGTCAAAGGAAAGCAGCAACACTAGAAATACTAAAGCTGCTAGAAGAGAGTCATCCAAGAGGACCCACCAGACCAGATAGAGTCCGGAACTTAGTCAAGATTCTTTCTAGTGCCAAAGAAAACAGGGGACTGGAGACCAGTTTTGGATCTCAGTGACTTGAACAAGTCAGCTTGACACACAGTTTCAGATGGTCATGGTTTAGCTCATTCTGCTTTTTTTGGACAAGGATGACTGGATGTGTTCAGTACACCCTCAGTATGCATACTGTCACATAAAAATGAATAGGCAATCCAGGTACTTACACTTCTGGCTGGGAGACAATCACTATCAGTTCAGAACACTACCCTTTTGCCTCACTGCAGCCCCCAGGATGTAAACCAGATGCATGGCAGTGGTAGCAGCTCATTTGAAACTGCAGAGATTTTTAGTGTTTCTGTACTTAGATGAATGGCTCATTACCACCTTGACCAAGCATGTACTAAGGGCAAGAGATCAGGTACTCCAGACTTGTTCTCATCTGGGGATAACCGTAAATTACAACAAGTCTCATTTACATCCAACTCAAAACACTGGAATTCATAGGAGTGGTGTTCAACACAGTATCGGTAACAGATTCTCTTCCTTTCTCAAGAGTGAAGACAGACTGTCAGGAAAATAATTAGCAGTACCAGAATTTTAGCTCAGCTTATTCTGCAAGCCTTGGGGTCAGTGCCAGTGGCCATAATTTAGTTCCTCTAGCAGGATTTCACATGAGAATTCTCCAATGGATGCTAGCAACACAGTGGTCAATTCTTTATCAGTGCATGTCAGCATAACTGAGGCATGCAAGAGATAACTTTGGTGGTGGATTTGATCAGATCACATTCTTCAAGGCTGTGCTCTCATCTTCCCTCAGTCCAAAGCTATAGTGACCACTGACGTTTCCCTGATTGGGTTGGAGGGTATTTCCTGAGGAAAACCGTCCAAGGCACTTGGTCCCCCGAAGAGGCCAACATGCATATCACTGTACTGGAAATAAGAGCAGTGCTCGTAGAATTGCAGGCATTCTGAAACACTCTCCCTTTTGGGACAGTTATGATCCAGACCGACATGTCAGTAGTAGTTTGGTACATCAATAAACTGGGGGAGCCATGTCTTACTCCTTGTGTCAAGAAGCCCTCAGAGTGTGGCAATGGGTGATTTCTTCCAACTGCTTTCTGATAGCAATGCACATTTGGAGGAAGTCCAATGTGATAACAGACAAACTGAGCAGGTCCATTCTACTACCTTGCGAGCAGTCTCTCAACTGGAAAGTGACTGATATGATTTTCCATTGATGGGGCTAGCCTTGCTGCGATCTTTTTGCACCTCCCCTAAACAATTGCAGCAGCTTCTTTGCCATGATTCCTTCACTTCTTTGCCATGATCCCTCCACTCAGGGGAATCACCAAAGGATGCTGTACTCCATGATTGGCCCCACTGTCTTATTTATGCTTGTCCACCAACTCCCCTAATTCCCAAATTTGTACAGAAAGCTGCTCCGATGAAGAGCAAAGTCATCCTTATTACACCTTACTGGCCTTAACATATGGTTCTCCTTCCTTTGGCTTCATCTACTTTACCTACCTCTGATTCAATTCCAGACCCCCTGTCTCACCCGACAGGCACGATTCATCCAGATATCTCAAACCTCAAGATAACAAGCTGGTTTCTCCATTCCCTTTAACAGCAAAGCAGCTGCCCCTGTCTTAAACGTGCTTTTGTCTTTCCATAAGGCTTCTACAAGAAAGCTTTACAGAAGTAAATGGAAGAGGTTTGTTTTTTGAGAAAAGCAGAAGCACTTTGCCCCCTTATCAGACCCTGTACAAAGTGTTCTTGAATTTTTGGTAGCAATTTTTAATGAGGAGATAATTCCTTAACAGTTAGAGTTCAGTTAACACCAATCTGTTATTTTCATACTGATTTGAGAATTCTTCTTTTGGCTTCTTTTAAGCTTTGTAAAGCCTTTTTGAGAGGCACCCTGCCAGTGAAGCCTCCATATAAAGATCCTGCTCCACAGGATAATTTAGATTTGGTACTGCAGGCCTTAATTTGTTCTCCCTTTGAACAAGCACCTAAATATGATCTTAAATTCCTGACCTGGAAAACTATCTTTCTAGTGACCATTACCACTGCTAGAAGAATTTCAGAACTTCAAGCGTTGCCCCTTAAACCTCCCTATTGATTTTTCATAAGGATAGAGTAACATTAGGTACCAACACCTTTTTTCTTCTTAAGGTGGTATCAAAATCCAATATTAACCAGTCCATTAATATGCCAGTCTTCTTTCCTAAATTTGCAAACAAAGGTGAATATTTGTTACATTTATTGGATGTCCACAGGTAATTACATTTTTACCTACATAGAATAAAAGATATTAGAAAGACAGATCAATTATTTGTGTCCTTTGCAGATTCTAAATTGGGTAAGTCAGTTACAAAGTTAACTTTAGCAAGATAGCTGACGGATTGCATATAATTTATCTGTAACAAACTGGTTTTATCTGTACCAAAACCTCTAAGATCTCTTTCAGCTAGGTCCATGGCAGCTACTTCAGTATTCCTATTTAGGTCCTCCATAGATGACATATGTGCAGCTGCAACTCAGGCCAATCCGTATACCTTTATTACTCATTACAAACTAGATCTGGTCTCAAGGGGAAGAGCAGTCTTTGGCTCAAATGTGCTCAGGAATATCCTTCCATAGAGTGTACCTGGGAATTTAAGTAGCTGGGAGCTCTGTCCCAGCAGTTGAGGATAGAATGAAAATTGACAACATTTGATAAAGAAGTTATGTACTTACTATGACATTCCATCTGTATTGTCCATTTTCATTCTTCCTCGACTCCCCACTCACCAACCCCCAACCTTTTTCACAATGGATTTCTGGAAGAACGAGAGATTATAAGGACACCGCTCTCCTATATGTTGAGCTCCAGATATGGCTTATTGTATTAGGATTTGTATAGTAGTACTTTCTACTTTATTTAAAACAGTAAGCAAGATCTGAAGTATGTTGAGGGTTGATGCATTATGAGTAAGAGAGGTGCTCAAGAGCTTTTTGGTGGCCACGAGCTATAGTAATGGCTGAGTCAGATCTGAGGATCAGATCCGAACCCAACAGTTGAGAAAGAATGAAAATGGGCAACTCAGATGGAACGTTATATGAAGTACATAACTACTTTTTAATGCTTATCATTCCCACTGCTGCAGTAGCCTTTAGGCTATATGGGTTGCACCCAGCCCAAGACGCACAAACTTGCCAGGTTCCAAAAGCTGTCTCCCTCCCATACCTTCACTCTGACTGCTGATTGGACAAACCTGTGGAGGGAAATCAGCAGTCAGAGTGGAGATTCCTTTACTACTATCTGTCCACCTCATTAAGAAGCAGCTCAGAAAATTCACAGGAGGAGCAGCTGGCCTGCAGCTTTTATTCTGGCATTTAAGTCCCCAGTGGTGAACACTTCCATACAGAATATTGCCTTTTTAAGAAAAAAATGCTGTTTTATCTTTAAACTGTTCTTGGGCTGTTTTGTGAGAAAATGTAATGTTTTTGTAAACATTATGTATTTTATTGGAAATATTTAATGCCTGGAAGTGTTTTATTCAGGCAGGTAGTAGTACAAGGTATGTAAGTGCTTGTGTTCACTGTGTGACGACTTACCTGCCCTTTTTTCCTGTCAGACTGAATGATGAAGTGGGTTTTCTGACAATAAATTAGTGTGCTGGTTATGGATTTCTGTGTTTGAGGGACCTTGTAGGCAAGTGTAAGTGTGCAGCTTGTGAATACTGTTTGACAGTTTACCTTCAGACTGACTCATTGCAGCGAAGCTTGCCAAAGTCACAGCATGCTTCTCAGTCACAGCATGTATCCTGCTGTACCTTGAAAGAAAAAGCAACTTAGCAAAGAGCCCTTGTTGACTGTGTGAGCTCAGACAATGCCTTAACGGATGCTGGGTGACTCTGCAGTGACCAGTAGTTGTTCCTCAGACCACTCACCTACCTCTCTGGCTTCCTCTAGTGTAGTCCTTTCAGCCACAATGAATCAGGAGTCAGTCACATCCTCTTCAGCTGTCTCATTGTCTGAACTGGGCACAGAAGAAACATCTCTTTTGGGCCAAGAAACCACTCCAGGTTAATGTTGCTCAGTGTAGCCAGAGGAAGAGACCTTTTGATAGTGTAAAAGTATCATCTCTGAGTTGGTCTTCAGCTAAATCTGTATTGAAAAAAAAACAAACAATTAAACATTCATCTGAAGATTTATTGTGTACTAGAAAACATGAATCTTATGTTGTCGTTTTCATTCATTCATTCTTCAAGTGTTGGTTTCTGATCCGATCCTCAGATCCATCTCTGCTGCTTCCTTCAAATCATATACATGGTAACTCCTGAGCTCCTCCTTTTGACCATAATGCCCCAGTCACCTTACATACCTCAGATCTTGTTTGCCATCATAACGTTCAGACATGGTCGCTAAACTCTTGAGTGACCTTTAAGAGTTGGCTAGCTGTTTTTTTTTTTTTTTAATCATCTAATTCTTTTAATTCTTTATATCTTTCACTCTTTTTCCTCCCTTTAACAATAATTATTTCTAAGGTTATTTTTAGAGTATTCTTCGATACCATCTCTGGTATCCTTTCTCTGTATAGTACCTTTGGTACTCCTTCTCTCACTTACCATTGTTGGTAATTTCTTTCCCTTTCCCTTAGTTGTAATATTTAAAAAAAAAGGTTTTCTGTCTTGTTCTTTTATTGCGCCTTGTTTCTGCTTTATAATGTCCGACAAACCTTTGTTGTTTAAAAAATACATGGCCTGCAGTTACAAAATACCCAGTTCAAATGAACATTCAAAGTGTGTGTATTGTTTAGAGCCTTCTCACCTTGACTCTGACAGTGACATTTGTAAAGGGTTTATTAACCATGCCTTAAATGACAGTAAAAATAAGTTAATTATTAGGGGCTTGCTGCCCTCTAAACCTGCATCTTTGGCCTCTGGGGCTGAAATCCCTAAAAGGTTAGACAAAAAGGAGACTTGTTCAAGAGATTAAAAACCTGTATCTGAAAAATCACCATGTATCCATTCACCTCAGTTATTGTTGGAACAGATAACCTCTCAGCTCCTATCCACCTTTTTGGCTCAATCTCCTCAGCACCACTCAAGACCATCATCCACAGACTAATCCATTTGATCTTCCAAGAGCCTAACCAAAGCAGATGTGGACAGGATTGTGATGTAGGGAAATATTGCCAGCCTAGCTGTCTGCAATTTTGTAAATAGTTATGTCATTTGTGAATACCAGCATGATGCAGTTGCTTGTGTTACCAAATGTATTAGAACAGTATGTTATGTGTATATTAAACTTCTGGTACAGAAATGTGTGTTGAGCAGGGTTTGTACAGTACTGAGCTTCAAGGATGTGTCCACAGTGTACCCTACTGGAAAAGAACAGAAATGTATATAAACTATATACCTGTGCAAATATATGTGTTAATAGTAGAAACTGGGGTATACATATTTAACTTGCAAATTTTCAAGAAAATAAGTTGAAATTAAATTTTACAATTGTGCTGTAAAAGTTTCAATGCAGCAAGGAGACAGGATGTCTAGAACTAGGGTGCCTTCTGCATTGTTTTGTAAGTGTTTTATTGTTTTATGACTTTCAGGATCTGCAAACATCTGAGAGATATGTATTTTTCACAGAGAGATGCTAAAAATGCGTGTACTTTCTGACAACGCGGGTAGCTTGAGAACTAAAGTCAGGTGACAGAAAGTGATGTCATCCAAGCTACCCCAGCAGTAATATTTGATATTAATTTAAGAACTCTCTTAGAGAGAGAGACTGTGCATTGTATTTTGTCTTTGACCTGGAAACATCCGCTCATCATCACCATCTGCACTTGGTTTGCTCAGTAAGTACGATTTAGAGCACAGTATATCTTTTAGCTATAGATAGGCATGCAGTAAAGATTAGTTTAGATGTTTTCTGTATTTATTTGAAACTGTCCTGCGATTTTATTTTAAAATATTTCCTGTGATTTTGAACTCTGAAGTTACTGTGCTGATATACTGAGTATTGTCTTATTTTATTTTTTATTATTAAATATATTTAAATGTATCTTTGTGGCTGATATTTGGGAGATATATTTAAGCTCTTAGAGTAGTTGAATATGTATTTGGTGACACTGTACAGGCCACAGTGAATCTCCGGATTCAGTGGAACCTGTTTCTAGGAGGCCAAATAAGTTCATAACAGCGCCTTCGAAAAAGGAGTTCCTTAGCAAGGGAGTCCCAGTAGATTCTATGGTGGTGGCGGCGGCGGCCACAAAGAAGGAATTGTCAGAGACTTCCTCATCTGTTCATCCACCGAACAAAGAGTCTCAAACGATGGACAGATATGGAAAGCATATGTTTTCTTCAGTGGCATGTATCCTTAGATCATTTAACTACCTGACCCATTTCAGTAGATTACAGAGGGATGTCCTGAAGGAGCTAGGAGATGCCCTCCAAGGTACTGTAGCTGCAAGAGCATTAGTTAAAGTTTCCTCCAAGCTCACTACCTTAAACTCCATGGTAAATTCCTCCATGCGACTTTTTTCTTATGTGGCTGATGGAGTGAGCAGGGCAGCAGGTACAGGAATTTCCCTGAGGCGACATTCCTAGATGCGCTTATGTGATTTCGCAAAACCCTTCAAGTCTTCCCTTATTAATGCTCCCTTCGATGGCTCGTCTTTGTTCGGGCCTAAAGTTAGAGACCTTAACCAGGTGTGAACAGGAGGGAAAGACTGCTGTGGGAATCCGTCTCTCCCTCCCACACTAGACCTTATCCCAAAGGTCAGAAGGGGGGCAAATGTGGTTCCATAAGTCCCAAAGAGCCTTCCTGGACACACGTGATGATGCTTCCCCTAGGGGCAGAATGAGAAGTAAGAACGGAAGATGCTGACCACATGGCGGAGGGGGTTCGCAAAACCAGGGCAACAGGGATTCTTTCTTTAGTAGGCCCTTTCAGTGCTCCTGAAAGGAGGCCCATCTGTCCGTCTCTGGAGGCAATCAGGGGTCGCTTGTCACTGTACCCAAACGCCTGGCTAGAAATAAAAGACAAATGGGTACAAATGATCATATCCAGAGGTTATTACATACCCTTTTCCTCTCATTTTTAGTGAAAAAATCAGTCTCAGATGTTCCACCCAGTCAAAGGGATTATGGATCTCTCGGGGTACAAAAGTTGCTAGAAAAAAGAGTCATCCAAAATGTCTCCGCAGACAAAATTTGATCCGGCCCTTACTCAAGGTTCTTTTTAGTTCCAAAAAAGATGGGACTGGAGGCCTATTCTGGATCTCAGCAGACTAAACAAGTCCATCATGAAGTCAAAGTTCCAGATGGTGACACTGCAGTCGATACTCATCTTTCTGGGGAAAGACAATTGGATGTGCTCTGTAGATCTCCAGGATGCATACTACCACATAAAAATTGACAGACAATCCAGGAGACATTTGCGCTTTTGGCTGGGAGCCAGTTACTGCCAGTTTCAAGCCCTGCCCCAGAGTATTTAAATGCATGGCAGTGGTTATGGCTCACTTGAGGCATCTAGGATTCTGGGTGTTTCCATACCTAGACGACTGGCTCCTAACCTCCACCACCAAGCAACTGCTAACAAAAGCGAGGGACACAACCATTCATCTCTGCTCTCAGCTAGGCATTACAGTAAACTTTGAGAAGTCTGCCTTGTTGCCATCACAGCATATTGTATTCATAGGTGCAGACTTAGACACAAGAAAAATGTTGCCCAAACTTCCCCCCCAAGAGGATTCAAACCTTGCGTCATCAAATTGAGAACCTTTTATCCAAAAAGAAAGTACAAACGCGGATTGTTTTGATGGTTCTGGGTACCATGGCAGCTGCAATAATTCTGGTACTTTTAGCTTGTTTACATATGAGAGTTCTTCAATGGTTGCTTTTTTCCCAGTAGTCCATGCAGGATCTACCATTATCTCATAAGATCATCATAACAGAAGCCTGCAAAAAAAGACTTGCGCTAGTGGCTTCAGTCAACTCAGTTGACCTTAGGCCGATCGTTTGTCTTCCCTCAACCAGTAGGCACGATGACCATTGATGCTTCCCAGATAGGATGGGAGGATGTTATCTGGGAAAGACTGCCCAAGGAGTTTGACAGGAACAGGAAAACCACTTGCATATCAATGTCCTAGAAATGAGAGAGGGGCTTTTGGCATTGCAAGCATTCCAGGACTCACTTCCAATAGGAACAATTGCACTTTAGACAGACAACAAGTCAGTAGTGTGGTTCATAAACAAACAAGGAGGAACCAAATCCTACCCCCTATGTCGAGAGGCACAGAGGGTATTGCAGTGAGCAACGTTTCTGACAGCAGTGCATATCCTAGGGAAATCCAACGTGGTAGCGGATAAACTCAGCATAGCTATTCTGATGCCCCAGGAGTGGTCACTAAAACAGGAAATTGCAGAAGAGATTTTCCTCCAGTGGGGCCAGCCTTGTGACTTTTCGCCACGTTTGTGAAGGCCAAATGCAGCAGCTACTTTGCCCTGACTCCCCCTCTGGTGCAGTCACCAAGGAATTCACTTGTACACGATTGGCTCCTGGGTCTCCTTTACGCTTTCCCACCCTTTCCCTTGATAGCAAAGTTTCTTCAGAAAGCTAGCACGTTGAGAAGCACAATGATACTCATTGTACCATACTGCTCTCGCCAGATTTGGTTCCCCTTTCCTGTGGCCCCATCTCCAGGAGGAACCGTGGATTCTGGACCCAGTTCCAGATCTTCTGACTCATTCGTCGGGGACGTTCCATCTGTCAATACTGACTCTAAAATTGACAGCTTGACTGCTCTAGTTCCACAAATAGCCAAGCTCCCTGATATCTCCCTTGCAGTGAAACATATATTAATTTCTTCTCATAAGGCATCAACCAGGCAATTATACTCTAGCAAATGGAAGAGATTCTCTCTCTGGGCTTCAAACAACCACATTGACCCTTTTACTACCCCTATTACAGCATTGTTAGATTTTCTGGCTAAACTTTTTAACGAAGGTGCAGCGGCTACAATTCAAGTTCAATTAGCTGCTATATCCAACTATCATATCGGGAAATGGGACTGAAAATCATGTCCCACAGGCTTTGCAAAGATTTCTTAAAAGGTACATTCTTACCAAGGCCTCCAGTGAAAGAACCTCCAGCGCCATGGGACCTAAATTTTGTTCTATCTCTGTTGATTCTACCCCCCCCTTTGAACCTGCATCATCATGTGACATAAAGTTTTTGTCATTGAAGACAGCACTATTGATTGCCATAACGTCTGCTTGACAAGTCTCTGAACTTCAAGCCTTGCCTATACTTCCTCCGTACATAATTTTTCACAAAGATAGAGTTTCCTTGTGGACTATCCCTTTTTAACTACCAGAAGTGTGTTCAGAGGCCAATTTAAATCAATCCATTGAATTGCCATTTTTTTCCCCAAATGATGGCAACAAAGCAGAATATAAGATAAAAATCTACCACTCTGTAGCCAATGATCCTATGACCCAGATGTAAAATCCAACATTTAATGTGTAAAACACTTGAAAAATCACAAGAGCACAAAGCCACTGTAAAATACACTCCAGATAAAAAGGGGAAACGTTTTCGTCATAAGACTTCATCAGAACAATTAAAATTGGAATTCTACACGTTTATACTTGCACTAATCCCCATTAATTACAGTGAACAAGTTCTTAAAATGGAAATACCTAACTGACATAAAAACTTTGAGTAATAAACAAACTGTCCTATATTTTAATACTATCAAAACCTTTTAGTAAACAATACATGTATCACAGTTAATTATACTGCATACAAACAATATAATGTTAGGTGCAAAACCAAAAGAAAGTTAAAGTTTGGATGCCCTATACTTAAATTCAGGTTTTATACTTATATGGTCGTTGATTCCTGGGGCTACAGTAGTGTTAAATCTAAACTGCCATCTTGCTTCAGCTCTAAGCAATTTATTAGTCCAGTCACCCCCCGATGTCTTTACTGACTATCTCTAGGATACCAAAAAGAAAGGAGTGGTCAGGGTTCATATTGACGTGTTTAGAAAGTGCGTTATTTTCATCTTTCTTTGTGATACTGTACAAGTGCTCATAAATTCTCCTATTCAACTTCCTTTCGGTCTTCCCTACATAGAAATAACCACAAGCTTGGCAAATAGCAAGGTACACCAAACCTGTTGTTGTACAAGTTCCTGCCCCAAGTTTAACTTCAATATTGTGGGGTCCCAAATGAATCATAGGGGTACCTAATATATATTTACAGTAATCACAAGCCCCACATTTGGTAGTCCCTTTTGTGTTTCCTTTTTTAACTGAAACATGGTTTTCCAATAAGCTTTTTAAGTTTCTATTAATCCTATATGTAAAAGAGGGTTCCTTACCTATAACAGTCAAAAGTTCCTGATTCCCTTTGAACATGGCCCAATTGTTTTTAATAATATTTTTGACTCCAGAAGAAGTTTCCCCATGGGTTAACACCATTGAATGTGTGAAGTCCCTACCGTACCCTTGGACTTGGTCAATATTGACCTCCATAACACCAAGTAGTGGTTTAAATCTTAAACCCCATTCACTAATAACTTGGTCCCTGATGTTAGTTACAAATTCCAATGGGTATCCCCTAGCTACAAACATGTTGGCCAAACGTTCTGTTTCAGACTTTACCAGGCCGAGGTTAGAACACATTCTAACAACTCGGACCATTTGACCCTTTACAATATTTCTCTTCACAAAAAGGGGGTGACTGCTTGTGAACTCCAAATAGTCATTCAAAAAGGTCGGTTTTCTGTACACACAAGATTGAAAACAGTTGGAACCTACATCTTTACTCCATCTGACATCCAGATAATTAATGTGAGAATTCCCACTGTTGCCAGTAAATTTAAAGTATTCACATATCCCATTAAGGAAATCTAAAAATGTTGTGTGTATCTCACCTCTATTCCATAGTATGAAGAGGTCCTCCAAAAACCTAAGGTATATTAACCAAGATTCTTTATAGGGGGTATCCAAAACAAAAGTGGTTTCCCAACGGTACATGACAAGGTTGGCAAAAATTGTCACACAACTGCTGCCCATCGCCACCCCCCTTGACTTGTCGGAAAAATTCCCCACCAAAACTGCAAAGGTTGTTTTTTAAAATTACCTCCATCAGTTCCATAATGAAATTGACCGTGGTATTACTCAGATTTTTTTTTAACCAAAACTTCGTTAAAAAGTTCTAGTCCCTTATCCTGTGGAATTGAGGTAAATAAGTCAACCACATCGATAGTGGAAAAACTAACATCCTTGTTGTAATATTCTTTCTTAATCCTCCTCAAAAAGTCCCAAGAGTCGTTAAGTATATGGTCAATAGGGACTAAGGCTTTTCTAACTGTACAGTCAACAAACACACCCAAAGGGTATGTTATACTATTCTGACAAGAGATAATTAGTCTGTATGGGGGTTCCAAGATTTTCCAAGGCAGAATATAAATTACACCAGTTAGACGTAATAGACAATTGCGTTTGTACATGCATAGAACTAAAGTTTTCAGAAAATCAGCTCAGCTGTTTGTGAAGGGCTCCCAGTTTCAAAGGTCACACTTTCTAGATGGCTTACAGACTGTATCACCTATACATACAATTTCCAGAACAGAGAACTCCCTGGGAAAGTGAAAGGCCATGCCACAAGAGCTATTTCAACTTAGTCTTCCTTCCGAGCGAAACTACCTATAGATTCTATTCATGCAGCAGCAACATGGGTAAAGCCTCATACCTTTATCATTCATTACAAAGTCAGTTTGGCCTCCAGAACCAGGGCCTCTTTTGGGTCCACTGTTCTGAAGAGTATTTTCCCTTGATCCACTCAAGAAAGAAGATGCTACGGACACTGTCCCAACCAACAATGAATAAAGGTGCGATATAGGACAACAGAACATTAAGAAGTTATGTACTCACCATAACATTCCATGTTTGTTGTTCATCTCACCTTCATTCTTGCATTCCACCCTCCTTCCCCTGCCTTCGCTCCTGGAGGATCGGGCAGTTCTTTCCTGACAAATCGATTATAAAATCTCCGAACCTCTTCTTAGTCTTGTCTGGATATGTTGGCTTGTTTAGTCGTAATGATTGTTTATCTGCAAACAAGATCTGGGTAATCTTCCCTGAACATCACGGGATAGGGTATAGCCACGAGCCGATGGAAGCTCTCAAGCTTTTGAATAAGGCCGAGTTGGAACCAATTCTGTGTTCCTTACCCAACCAGCAATGAATGAAGGTGAGATGGACAACAAACATGGAACATTATGGTGAGTACATAACTTCTTGATGTTAAGTTGTCTATCTCGCCTTCATTCTTGCACTCTAAAGCTCGAGAGTTGGTTCCACCTCGAGGCTATATCCCACAATGCTAGGCGTGAATTACCTCAGATCTTTTTTTTTCGCTACAGCGATCGAGGTGTTGTTTTTCTACCGGCTCAGGTCAGTTTGTTAAATCAGTCTATTTGAACTAGTTTAAATCCCCTTTCTTAACTTATTTTCACATATTTCCCTTAGTTTAGTGGAATTTTTCGTCTTCTTCCATTATTCCATTTTTTTCCCTCAAGAACTTATAAGTTCTTCCGACCTGCTATCCCTAAGTGGAGTGTTTGTGTTTTGATAGGGATATTTAAATACCTAAACTAACTAATTTTTATTAGTTTAATTTAGTTTAACTTTCTTATAGTGTAATCAGTGTGGGTGTGTTCTGTGTGGTGGTTACACTTTCGGTTCCTTGATAATGTCCAAGGATTCAAAGGTCTCAGGCTTCAAGAAGTGTGACTCGTGCTGTCAGAAAATGTCTCTGACAGACGGTCACACTTCTTGTGTGTACTGCCTGGGACCTTTAGGACTCTTGTGCTGTATGCCATGGCTTCAGCCCCAGAGTCCTGCAGGAAAGAAAGAACAAACTCATCCTAAGGGGTTTGCTCAAGCCTGAAGGTTCCCTAACTGCTCCATCGGGGAAACCTTCCAAGGCTTCTAAGACCTCGACTCCAGTTTCTGAGTAAGCCTACTGCTACATCGGCGACTACAGTTTCTGTGGTTCTGGGTTGGCTCGATCAGACCAGACATCTAGAAAGAGGTCGAGGTCACCATCCCTTGGCTCTGTTCATTCGGCTCCAGCGTCTCCCTTGCTGTCTGAACGGAGCCACAGATCTCACTCCTCCAGGTCATCGAGGCTCTCGGATCATGACCTCCAGAGGGTAGTGAGTCGACTTCTAAAGTCCGAGGCACTGGCCCAAATGCTTCAGAGCCCGACTCATCAGTCGATGCCTCAACTTATTCCTCTAAATATTCCTCCTCCGACTCCTTTGAGCTCGGAGCCAGGGCATCTTGGAACCGAGACTGTGGTAGCGTCGGAGCCGATACATTTGTCTTCGGCTCCGATTTCTTCTTTGAAGAATCTGACTTCTGAGTGGCATCGGACCCTTGTCCGACCCCGCTCTCCCTCTCGGAGCCATCTCTGTCGGTGCGAAGGAGGTTCTCAGATTCTCGGGCGGGGACCTCTGGCTCTGCCAGACAGAGGTCATGCGGAGTGTGTTGGAACCTTGTTCAACTCCACAGTCAGCTCCGTCCGCCCCTCCCTCTTGGTGCCTCAGGTTATGTCTACTCACTCCCTCATCCCAGACCGCAGAGAGCCAGCTCTTCAAGAATCCCCTGTGGGGATCTCATCCTCTTCCGAGGCCTCCTGACTTGGCAGGAGCCCCTAGGAAGAGAAAGTGTAAGAGGAAGCACATAGACTCACCTGAGTCTGTCACCTCTGACACAGATTTAGAGGATTCGAGGGTTCCCCGTTCCCCTTCTGAAGATGTCTCCTGGACATTCTAGAGATCCTGAAACAGAGGGAAATTGGCCAGCCCTTAACCCTTCGGAGGATGAATCTGTGTATCTTGAGGCATTTGGCTCTCGCCCTTCCACCTCCTGGGTGTCCCCCTTGATCCCCTCATGCAGGTGGTGGCAAAGAAAGCCTGGGCGGCTCCTGACTCAGTGGACCCTACCCCAGGAGACCTTCTAAATTTATAACAGCACCAACTGACTAACAATTTCTGACCAAAGGTGTTACTGTGGATGCTATGGTGGTAGCTGCTGCCACCAAGAAGGAACTTGCTGATCCTTCAGTGTCTGTCCATCCCCCTAACAAAGAATCTAGGTCTATGGACAGGTATGGGAAGCGGATGTTTTGACCTTTGCAGCTGAACTACCTATGCCATTTCACCCGTCTCCAGAGAGACTTGATCAAGGAAGCGAGTGAGATGTTGAAGGACCCTACAGCTGCAGATTTTCAGGACAAAATGAACACCCAGCTGACTACCCTGAATTCGATAGCTAACTCCTCCATGCGCCTCCTTTCATATGCGGCTGATGGAGGGACAGGTGTCGCTACCGGCATGCCTGGATGCGACTATGCAATTTTGCGGACCCCTTTAAAACGTCTTTCACTAATTCCCCGTTTGATGGATCATCTCTCTTTGGTCCTCAAGTGAAAGAAACCTTGACTAGGTGCGAGACGGATGGCAAAACTCTATCTGCCGTCGGAGTCCGTTTTTCTACTCCTTCTAGACCTTACCCCAAAGGCTAGAAAAGTGGGAAAATGTGGTTCCAAACAATCTCAAGGGAATTTGCCTGACGACAGAGTCGGTTCCTTCCAGAGGCAGAGGAGGGAACAATAATGGTGCCCCAGAGGCAGAGGGGGTCCGCAGAACCAGGGCAATCGAGAAACCTTTTCCGATAAACCCTTTCAGCATCCCTGAGATGTTGCCCGACTGTCCACCTTCGGAGGCAGTCGGGGGAAGATTGTCACTGTACCCAGAAGCCTGGCTATCCCTAACTCAAGACAAGTGGGTACAGTCCATCATTTCCGAAGGCTATTCCATTCCCTTCGTTCGCATTCCAAACCAATCAAAAAAATCCCTTCCAGAGGTTCCACCCGCTCAAAGGGATCTTGCAGCTTTGGAAATTTCAAAGCTGCTTGCAAAAAGAGCAATTCAGCCAGTTCCAGCAGACCAGCAAGGATCCGGAATTTACTCCAGGTTCTTTTTAGTTCCAAAGAAAACAGGGGACTGGAGACCAATTTTGAATCTCAGTATCTTGAACAAGTCGGTCAAGAAAACAAGATTTCGGATGGTCACGCTACAGTCCATCCTTCCCCTATTGGGAAAGGGAAACTGGATGTGCTCTATAGACCTTCAGGATGCGTACTATCACATAAAAATGAACAGACGCTCCAGAAGATTCCTCCGCTTCAGGCTGGGAACCAGTCATTTTCAATTCAGGGCCCTGCCCTTTGGTCTCACCACTGCCCCGGTGTTTACCAAATGCATGGCAGTGGTAGCTTCTCACCTGAGACGTCAAGGATTCCAGGTGTTTTCATATTTGGACGACTGGCTCCTCACAGCTCCCACCAAGCATCTCCTTCTAATGGCCAGGGACTACACCTTTCGCATTTGTCAAAACTTAGGCATTTCAATAAATTGCGAAAAGTCTGTTTTGTCGCCTTGTCGTACTATTACCTTCATAGGCGCAAATCTAGACACAGTCAACATGTCTGCGAGACTAACAGATCAGAGAATAACAGACATACACAAACTGGTCTCGCTCCTCTTCAGCAGCAACAGAGTCAAAGCCAGGTTAGTTCTGAAAGTATTGGGGATTATGGCGGTTGCCATACCTCTGCTTCCATTAGCCAGATTCCACATGAGAATCCTTCAATGGATGCTCTTCACACAATGGTCATACCAGCAACTTCCGATGTCCCACACCATTATGATTACGCAAACATGCAGGGATCAGCTTCTGTGGTGGATGTCTTCCCCTCAGCTCTTCTTGGGAAGACCCTTTGTTCCTTCCCCTCCGGTTGCTACTCTGACAACGGACGCCTCCCTGATTGGGTGGGGGGGGCATTATCAGGGCAGAACTGTCCAGGGCACATGGCAACCAGACGAATGCCACTTGCACATAAATGTTCTAGAGATGAGAGCAGTGCTTTTAGCATTGCAAGCCCTTCAAGACTCTCTTCCCTTGGGAACGATAGCAATCCAGACGGACAATATGTCTGTAGTGTGGTATATCAACAAACAAGACGGAACCAGGTCCTACCTGTGTCGAGAAGCACTCAGACTGTGGCAATGGGCGATTTCTTCTCAGCGGTTTCTGATAGCAACGCACATCCCGGAAGTCCAATCAAATCGCGGACAAGTTGAGCAGAGCTATCCTCATGCCTCACGAGTGGTCTCTGAAAGACCCTGTTGTGAGAGAAATTTTTCTCAAGTGGGGTCAGCCTTGCTGCGACCTTTTTGCTACTCCCCAAAACAGCAAGTGCAGAGATTAGTTCTCCCTATTCCCTTTACCACGCCAGCCCTGCAGAGACCCTCTAGTCCAAGTTTGGCCCCGGGGACTTCTGTATGCATTTCCTCCCTTCCCACTAATCTCTCAAGTGATACAGAAAGCTATCGTTCAGAAGGCCTCGTTGATCCACATTGCTCCTTACTGGCCTCGACAGGTTTGGTTCCCCTTTCTACATCAATTTCTGTTGTTGCGACCTTGGCATCTGGACCTAGTTCCAGATCTTTTGATCCATCAGTCGGGTCAGTTTCATCGCTCCCTTCCCTCTCTGAACCTCACTGCTTGGTTCCTCCAATTCCAACCTTAGCCAGGCTTCCTCAAATATCTCACTCTGTTCGAGATATTTTGATAGCTTCCCATGAATCTTCCACTCGAAAGATTTATCTGAGTAAATGGAAACGTTTTAACTATTGGGCCCAAGGAAGGGACATAGATCCTTTCACTGCTTCCATCCAAATGGTCCTTGATTTTCTAGCTGAACTCTTCCATGCAGGTTCATCTCCTTCTACTCTTAAAGTTAAATTGGCAGCTATTTCTAACTTTCATGTGGGCATTTCACAGTCTGCCATAATGTCCCACAAGCTTTGCAAAGCCTTTTTGAAGGAGTTTTTCTACTCAGACCTCCTATAAGAAATCCTCCTCCTCCTTGGGACCTAAATTTAGTTCTTAGTTCTTTGATTCTTCCCCCTTTCGAACCTGCAGCCTCCTGTTCTTTAAAATTGCTATCATGGAAGACTCTCTTTCTGGTAGCTATTACTTCAGCTAGAAGAGTTTCAGAACTTCATGCACTCAGCTGTCGACCTCCTTATCTGTTGTTCCATAAGGACAGGGTATCTTCTGAACCAACCCATCCTTTTTACCTAAGATAGCCTCGGCGTCTAACCTAAATCAAAGCATTGACCTCCTGTGTTTTTCCAGAATATTCTAATAGGTCTGAACAAAAATTGCATTGGCTAGATGTTCATCGTCAGTTAAGGTACTATTTGGATAGAACCAAACAATTCAGAAAATCTGACCAGCTGTTTGTCTCTTATGCAGAAGGCAGAAAGGGACTTTCAGTTTCAAAAAGGTATCATTATCCAGATGGCTAACATCTCTGATTTCCCTTGTTTATGAAATTAGACACCAAAAGCTGCCTAACAAACCTAAAGCCCATTCCACCAGAGCTTTGGCTACTTCTATAGCCTTCCAAGACAGACTGCCTATTGACACCATTTGTGCAGCGGCTACTTGGGCTACTCCTCACACTTTCATTTCTCATTATAAGTTGGATTTAGCTTCTAGGCATAGAGCTAACTTTGGTTCCACTGTTCTCAAGAGTCTGTTCCGTTAGGCCACCCGGGACAAGGTGCTAGGGTCCCATCCAGCAAGAATAGATAGACAACTTAACATATAGAAGTTATGTTCTTACCATAACGTTCCATGTTAGTTGTCTTCTTCTCGCCTTCTTTCTTCCCCTGGCCTGGACAGACCTAGAGGAGTTTGATTGTGACCTCTCTTTCTACCACCTCTTTGCGATAGGTATATGCTCTGCTGTGCATATTTTCCTAGATCAGGCTTAGGTCACCCTTTCTCTTTCCCTTTGTTTATAGAGGTGGACTCTTTTCCAGTTTTTCCTGGTTGTATTATTAGCTGGGCCTAGCTCACAAACGAGATCTGAGGTAATTCACGCCTAGCATTGTGGGATATAAGGGGGGCCTCGAGCAGGTGGAACCAACTCTCGAGCTTTAGAGTGAGGTCGGCTCCGAACCCATCCAGCAAGAAAGAAGGCGAGAAGAAGACAACTAACATGGAACGTTATGGTAAGAACATAACTTCTATTTATTACTACATCTCCGCTATTAGTTCATTCTCCAAAACGACCTTTGGTTTAGAAGCCATCAGATCCAAAAGTGCTGGAGTCATCTGCCTTGTATCCGAAGCTGTTGGCATCTTCGACTCCGATGATGTTGTGAAGACTGCCAGCCCAGCCAGCTCGAATTTTGTAAATAATTCTGTCATTTGTGAATAGAAATATGATATGTATGCTTGTCTTACAAATGTAAGAAAACTATATGTTCTGTACTGAGCTTCAAGAATGTAACCACAATGCACCCTGCTGGAAAAGAGCAGAAATGTGTATAAACTACATGCCTATGCAAATGTATGTGTTGATGGTAAAGGCTGGAATATGCAGAGTTAACTTGCAAACTCTAAGAAAATAAGTAGAGTTTTACGATGTGTTATAAAGTTAGTTTATCTCAGCTAAGAGTCAGGATGTCTAGTGCTAGGGGAGTTCTTTCTATTGTCTTGAGGCAGATAATTACTAGGTTTCATATGTAAAGTGTTTTTGTATTGCTCTGTGGCTTCCTAGCAGCTATCCATCTGAAAGATATAAGTATTTAAGAATTATCTCAGAGAGAAAGTCTGGGCATTTTGTAACTTGTTTTGGATCTGATGGCATCCTCTCACCAGCACTTGACTTTGCCTGAATCTGTAAGTATGACTTAGATCATAGTATTTCTCTTAGAGATGCATAGGAATATAGCAGATTAGTCTAGATGTCTTCTATATCTATATGAGACTGACCTGCAATGTTATTTTGAAATATTTCTTGTGATTCTGAACTCTGTTGTCACTGTATTGGGTTACTGAGTATTGTCTTGTTCTACTATTAATTATTATTAAATATATTTAAACCTTTTAATTGTAGCTGGTTTGATTATATTTATTTAAGCTTTTAGAGTACTTGCATATGCATTTGGTAACACTGCACAGGCCACTCCTAAATAGCCTTCAAGTCTAGGACACATTTACCATTTTGATAACAGTAACATTACACAGTAGATTTGGTCACCCTTTGGTAAGGGCCTTATTAGTAGCTGATAAGTAGTGGTTGGTGGCAGTGATTTCTACCTTATAGTCTGGGCAGATGGGGTCATAGCTAGTGAACCTCTGCCAGCCTTCCCCAGGAGTGTCTGTGTGTTTGTATATAAATCAGATCTCAAAGGGTGTGTGTGTCAGTTACTTGGGCAGGAACACGAAGCACCGGTTGGACAGAGGGGGTGCTGGAGGTTTTAGCTTGACCACTTGGCAGAGATCTTAACCCTATAGCTGTGCCAGTGGGGAGTCTTACTGGAGATCTGGAGAAAGAGTGAGAAATCAGCCCCAGACTGACCGTGATCTCTGTGTGCTCTTAACGGAAATTTGTACTTTACTGTGTGTGCTTGTCATCCTTCCAATGTGCTCGTCCCTCACTGGTGTTAGTGAAGGGCTCCCAGTTTCAAACGTCACACTTTCTAGATGGCTTACAGACTGTATCACCTATACATACAATTCCCAGAACAGAGAAGGGTGTGTGTGTCACTGTATTGGGTTACTGGGCCAGGACAGGGTTGTCACATAATAATTGTTTGGCAGTGGTAGGATAGCCACATCACATATTAATTGGTTGATAGTGGTGAGATAGCCACATCACATACTAAATGGCTTGTAGTGGTGTGGATATTGAATTCCTGTAGCTTGTGTAGAGTGATCACTGAAGGTGTTTGTACTCTAAATCAGCCATGCAGTGAACATTTAGAGTTCATATCACAATTGTTTTATTTTTTTTTTGTTAAATTAGCTAGTCAGGGAGTGCAGGCAAGCATGTCAGCAGAAGAGTATGGCAAGCTGACAAGGAGCCATTTGGCTGAGATGTGACAGGCTAAATGACTGCTGCATGGAAACCTGACTAAAGCAGACATGATTGCAGCTTTAATCACAACTGCATCAGAGAATAGCAACCCGGGAGGATGATCATATTGACCGTGGAGATGCACAACTCTCAGAAAAATGGACAGCTCAACCTTTCCATGGAGAACTTAAATATCTGTCTAGAGCTAAAGAGGCTCGAGTTGGAGGTCAAGTGTTTAGAAATGGAAGCAGCAGAGAGACTGAGACATCTGGAAGCTGAGGAGAAAGACAGGCAGAGGCAACATGAAAAGGAGATGCCGACTCTTTGCCAGAGTTATGGAGATAATGGGGAAGAGAGTAACCAAATCTCAGAAGCAACAAAGGTCAGTAAATTTTACAGAGGGGGATAATTTTGATAGTTTCACTCATGTGTTTGAGAGGGTATGTAAATAATATAATGCTGACCGGGGGCTCTGTGTATGTTTCCTGACTCCCTTACTCCATGGTAAAGCTGCAACTGTTCTGTCCAAACTGTCTGATAATGGCTGTCTAAATTATAATGTTGTAAAGAATTGTTTGCTAGAATTTTCTAAGCCAACGCCTGAAACTTTTAAGAAAAAGTTTCATGAGCATAGATGCAAAGCAGATGAAAGTGTGTATGAGTATGTTGTTGAACTAAGCTCTTATTTTCATAGGTGGGTAAGTGGATGTCAGGTCATAATTTTTGAAGGGCTGGCCGAACTTTTGATGAGGGAACAAGCCCTTAGCATTTTGCCTGAGGACATGAGGGTCTGGTTAGCTGATAGACAATGCCTGACTGTAAATGAGTTGGGGAAGAAGGGAGACCTATACCTAGCAAGCAGGGCATCACTGCACAGGAAAGGGATACCCAGTGCTGCTCATGGGTCTAAGGGAACCCATGGTAGGCAGCCCAGACTGCCCCAACAGAATCTGCCAGTAGCAGGGTAAGCCACTAGTCCAGGTTAATGTCCAGGGCCTAAGGTTAAATGTTTTAAATGCAACCAGTGGGCCCATGTAGCATATAGATGTCCACAGAGGCAAGGTGGGAAACAAAAAGTGGGAGAGCCAGTAACTGGGAATGACAAAATCCCAACAGTAGGTTGTATTGAGGCAGCAACTGTACCAAACTACCACAAGAGGTTATATCCTATCTTAGTGAATGGCAAAGAGATCATTGTTAAGAGAGACACAGCCTCTGACATAACCATTGTGAAGCCTGCAATGGTTACAGAGGAGCACTACTTGCCTGGGCAGTCTACTCCAGTCAGAACTTTAGGAGGGACCCCATTCCAAATACCTTTGGCTAGGGTTCACCTTGACTGGGAGGGTGGAAAAGGAAGCCAGCAAGTAGGTGTGTTGGGGGATATCCCTGCAGATGTCCTGAAAGGGAATGATTTTGATAATGCAGTACCATGTGTTCATGCAGTTACATGCAGTCAGGCTTGGAGACAAGCATGTGGGTCTGGTAGCCTGGGGGAGACCCAGGCAAGACTGTACACTTGCAGCCAGGACTAGTGAGGTGGTTACTTCAGGGAGGGAGCAATCCTGTAGCATTGAGACTGAAGGTGAGCCACAGCTGCGTGTTGGTACTGATGTTGAACAGAGTGATTGGAAGGGCAGAGGTGAGTAGTAGTACCCAGGCTAATAGTGAGCCACCACTGTCAGATGATACCAGACTTCCTATGGAAGGGGAGCTGGGAAGGGATACAAAGAGAGAGTTGAGACAGGCTCAGCTCTCAGACCCTACATTACAAGGCCTGAGCGAGGTAGCTAGTGAAGCACCTGATTCTCAAGGGAAAGGGAAATCTGTATACTGGGACAGAGGGTTACTGTATAGAGAGAACCCCCAAGGGAGGTCTAGAGGGTGAGAGAATACAGCAGTTGGTGGTGCCCAGAGCCTCCCGTCTGGCACTTCTGGCCATAACCCATGATATTCCCTTTGTATTTCATTGGACATAAAACTTACAAAGAGACATATTATGCAGAACTTTTATTGGCCTGAGATTTCCAGAGATGTAATAGGGTACTGCAGGACCTGTGAGCATTGCCAAAAGGTGGGCAAAACAGGAGACAAGGTGATAGCTCCTTTGATGCCATTGACTGTGATTGAGGAGCAATTTCAGAGGGTAGCTATGGATATTGTGGGGCCTTTGAGTACCCCATGTTCCACAGGGAAAAAGTATATCCTAGTGGTAGTAGATTATGCTACAATATACCCTGAGACAGTGGCTCTGCCCTCCATTGAGGCAGAAAAGGTGGCAAATATTTTGTTAGAGATTTTCAGTAGGGTAGGTTTCCCTAAAGAAATACTGACTGACAGAGGTGCCAATTTCATGTCAGACCTGCTGGCTTGTCTGTAGAAGTACTGCGGGATGCAGCTTAAAGACCACCCTCCTGCCATCCCCAGACTAATGGTCTTGTTGAGAGGTTAAACTTTGCACTCAAGACCATGCTATGGTCATTTGCAGACCAGTTTAAGAGGGAGTGGGACAAATATTTGCCTCATCTGTTGTTTGCTTACAAGAGAGGTACCATAGGAATCCACAGGTTTTTCACCCTTTGAGTTGCTGTATGGGCATAGGGTGAGGGGACCTCTAGATATGATGTGAGAAGAGAGGGAGGGTGAGTGAGAATCCCACAAGAAGTCTGTTGTGGCATATGTCTAAAACCTCAGGACAAGGCTCAGAGAACTGATGGGTTTGGCCCAGGGGAACCTGGCAGAAGCCCAACAACAGAAAAAGGTCTGGTATGACAGGAGTGCTCAAGCTCGAGTATGCTGTAGGACAGAAGGTAATAGTTCTCATTCCTGTTAGACACAACAAGCTGCAGGCAGCTTGGGAGAGACCCAGGGTGAATGGAAGGACAACCTTGTTGAAAATGGTTTGAATGAATCCATCATTTCTAGTCTCTCTTGCAGATGTAAGTGATTCTGATCTTGTATGAAATGGTCAATGAAGAATCAACCATTGAGTAGCTCACATCCATTGTAGAATTCTAATGTAAAACCTGTCGCGAGGTA
Source organism: Protopterus annectens (assembly GCF_019279795.1). Lineage (NCBI taxonomy): Eukaryota > Metazoa > Chordata > Ceratodontiformes > Protopteridae > Protopterus > Protopterus annectens. The sequence continues at coordinate 792,631,247 of NC_056739.1, forward strand.
CTAATGTTATTGCTGCTGCCATCAATCCCAGAGCCTGAAGGACCAGTTGGGCTAAAATTGAAGTGCTGCACATTATCTTTTTGATTTGAAATGTTGTCTGTTTGACATCCCATCTCTGGGCCAGTAATCAAATGACATATAATTTTTTACAAAACTCCAGCTAGCTGCCCTACTTCTCCTGACATAGTTGGCAATACCTCACATCATCACAGTCTGATTTCTCAATAATGGAAGGGAAGCAGTGGTTGTCTTTGTATTGAGAATGGCACCTATAAACTCTAAAGACTGTCCATTCCAAATGAGATTTGTCATAGTTATGGGAATCCCCAGGTGAGAGAACCTGGTCTCTTGCACATGAGTTGATACCTGGTCGAAGCAGTAATGAGCCAGTCATCTAGACATGGAAACACCCTGAATCCTTGCAGTCTGAAGTGAGCTGCTATTACTACAGGGAACCAAATCCTACCCATTGCGTCGAGAAGATGTCAGAGTGTGGCAATGGGCAATCTCTTCTAACCGCTTTCTTTTAGCAGTGCGCATTCCTGGGAAGTCCAACGTGATGACAAACTGAGCAGGTACATTCTTCTACCTCATGAATGGTCCCTCAACAAAAAGATTGAGAAAACAATCTTCCGACATTTGCGCCAGATTTGCTGCGATCTGTTAGTGTTTCCATGAACAGCAAATGCCTAATCCCCCCACAGGGGGAATCCCTGAGAGACGCTCTACTTCATGATTGCCCCCCGTCTCCTTTATGCGTGTCCTCCCACTCCATTAATACCCACGTTTCCCCAGAAAGCTGCAAGGTTGAAGAACAAGGTCGTCCTCATTACCCCTTATTGGCCTCTACAGATTTGGATCTGATGATGGCAGTTTTTATTTTATTCTCGACATATGGGCTGAGAACCAACTCGGCCATTACTACAGCTCACAAAAGCCAAAAACTCTTGAGCTTAACAATTACCCACAATCCTCATCTCTTAGTTACCTCAGATCTTGTTTGCCACTCTTCATGATAGACGAGATTGCCATTGCTCTTGAGCTAAGTGTTGCTTTATTGTTATATGTACTACTTTTGAAAGAGTTTTCTTTATTCCTTATTAGTTGTTACCCTACCCACTACTTTCTAATCCTTAATAAAATTGTCCTCTCCTCCTTCCGTACACCTTGGTGTATTCTGAACTATCATTGCTGATAGTTTTTCTTCTTCCATACACCTTGGTGTATTCTTTATTGTTTTTTATTTTATTTTATTTTACATTTGTTAACCGGGAATAATCCAACTGGACCAGGTCCTTTTTAGTGGATGCCCGGGGAGAAAAGCTCCACAATTAAAGAAACAAAAACAGGAACAGAAACCACTGTACGCAAATTACTCCTCTGTGTCTTGGGAATTCCACTCAATACAACACTTCCACAGTCCCAATGAGGTCGTTGACAGCAAATATCAGATCACGAAATAAAACCAAATAAAAAAATAATTTATTATAGCCAAAATGTCAAAACTGGTTAAGCGCTTTCACTTGTTACAAATACAAGCTTCATCAGAACACCATAACTTAGTAATCGGTTCCTTAAGTAACATTTTTGGCACCATATCAGTTTGAAATAAACAAAAAAAAAAATTTTTAAAGAAATACATACACATAATATAAACCAACTTAATAGCTCATACAAACAATTATCAAACTCCAATATAAACACGTTAGGTATATATAAATATCAATAGCCTACACTGAATAAATATGTAATTCATTAAAAAACATTTCAGTTTAAAAGAAACATATCATTTTAAAGCCAAAAATGGTGTGATTGAAATTGTGTCATTCAAACATGGTGTAACAGATGCGTCTGTATAAATTTGCCACCATAATTCTTTGTATAGTAGTAGACTATTAAAGTTACCACCTCTATGGTCAGCTTGCACGATGTCAACTATACCAAAGTTAAAATAATGCTTATCTCCATGTTGCTTAATATGTCTATACAACGCATTTTTCTCATCCTTTCTTTTGATACTATACAGATGAGAATAAATGCGTTTATTAAAACTCCTTTGGGTCTTGCCTATATAGAACCCAGAACATGTCCTGCAAATGGCAATATATACTGCCATTTTAGTTAAACAATTACCCCCACAAAAATTGATACAAGTGTGTTTATAATTATCTAAAATCACACTGTCCCCCTGGAATATAGTATAACATTGTTTACAAGTCCCACATTTGGCTGTACTCCTAAATGTGGCATCTTGGTGGAAATACTGTTCTCCAAGATTGATTTGATATTAATACCTACTTTATAAACAAATCTGGGACTGTAACCTAAAATGGGGGCTATATCTTGATCGACTGATATAATATGCCAGTTGTCGATCAAATTTTTTTTAACCTTGCCGGTGTATATTCCGAATTCCAATATACAGGTCCTGTCAAAACTGTTAGACTCGATCTTCTTAACAGCCAGATTGTCTACATCTATAACTACACTAGAATTATACTTTTCTCCCAATAGGGGCATGTATTTTTTCCCCCATTCATTTACAGCATATTTACTGACATTAGCCATGACTTTTTCATTGTATCCTCTATCCTTAAATAGTGAAGTAATAAAAATAACTTCATCCAACATGTCCTCATATCCTGATGTCATCCTAACAGCTCTAATGAGTTGACCTTTATAGATGTTGTCTCATTGGGTGATTGCTGGAATATTCCAAATAATTATTAGAGAAGGTGCTTTTCCTAAAAATTCTAGATTTTAAACTGGTTGCCATCTCTAAATACAAAAGTGTCTGAGTAAGTCAGTCCCTTCATACTTTTAGAAGACGTAAATTTCAAATAATTACTACTACTTTTTATAAATTCCAGAAATTGTTCCAGCAAATGGTCTCCTCCATCCCAAATCAAATAAATGTCATCTAGGTATCTAGTATAATATTTGATGTGTTTCATAAAGTGACTATCAAATATAGTCCTCTCTTCCCATTTGAGCATAACCAAATTAGCATATATGGGAGCACAAGCTGCTCCCATAGCTACTCCTTTGGTTTGTCTAAAATACTCTCCCTCAAAAAATATGTAATTGTGGTCAAGTACCAATGACATCATGTCAGTGAGAAGGCATGTCGTGTCCCACTGTATGTCAGCATATTTTCTAATACTGGTAGCAAAGGCCAGTAAACCATCTACCTTAGGTATACATGAAAATAAATCTATGACGTTAATGGTTACAAATGTCAAGTCTGAACTAGATAAATAAACCAGATAACCTTTTAAAAATTCCCAAGAGTCTTTAGCTATATGTGATATTTTACCATATATATGTTTTAAATATATGTCAATAACCTTACCAATCGGGAAAGTCTTGGACCTACTTCCAGAAATAATCCTTAATTCCTGAAGCACCTTACATTCTTCCACAGTTAAGTTGGACCTAGCATGATGTCCAACTATCTGAACGATAGCGCCTGTTTATGACGCCCCTTTAGAAGTAATTGATGATACAGCCGAGGTTTTAGACTTAGATGAAGGTATCATACAGAAAGGGGTTACCTTCTCTTACAGGAACTTTAATATATATAATTATACTAATTACAAACTTAATATTAGACATTTTGAATTATTGTCCAAGTGGACAAAATATATTCCTACAAAAAAGTTCAATTTAGTGGACTGTATTTGTGAAATCAAAAGATATGTTAGAAAATTAAACTTAGCTATTCTGTTTAAGGACAAAATAACTGTTGGCATTACACATCCCACTGAGATCTCTGCACCTATTATTAAAAAGAAGAGCTTGTTTATACCCCCTATGCACCCCGCTATATCTATGTTTGATAAGATAGTGACTCGACAGATTTACCAATTAGACAAGCAGATAGTTGGACATCATGCTAGGTCCAACTTAACTGTGGAAGAACGTAAGGTGCTTCAGGAATTAAGGAGTGCTAGAAACATTAAAATTATGAAACCTGACAAGGGAGGGGGTGCGGTTATTTTTGATAGTTTATTGTATTCCTGTAAGATGCATGACTTGTTACATACTTCTGGGAACTATTCCATGCTATCCATTAACGAAATTAATATAGGTTATAGGAAAATTGATATGTGTATCGAGGAGTATTTAATTGATAACAGGATTGATGATGACATTTACAAGTTTATTAAAGTTGATTATCCTGTCTTAGCCTCAATAGTGGGTATCCCTAAGATACACAAAAATATAGAAGAACCCCCTTTTAGACCGATTATTTCTGGAAGTAGGTCCAAGACTTTCCCGATTGGTAAGGTTATTGACATATATTTAAAACATATATATGGTAAAATATCACATATAGCTAAAGACTCTTGGGAATTTTTAAAAAGTTATCCGGTTTATTTATGTAGTTCAGACTTGACATTTGTAACCATTGACGTCATAGATTTATTTTCATGAATACCTAAGGTAGATGGTTTACAGGCCTTTGCTACCAGTATTAGAAAATATGCTGACATACAGTGGGACACGACATGCCTTCTTACTGACATGATGTCATTGGTACTCGACCACAATTACATATTTTTTGAGGGAGAGTATTTTAGACAAACCAAAGGAGTAGCTATGGGAGCAGCTTGTGCTTCCATATATGCTAATTTGGTTATGCTCGAATGGGAAGAGAGGACTATATTTGATAGTCACTTTATGAAACACATCAAATATTATACTAGATACCTAGATGACATTTATTTGATTTGGGATGGAGGAGACCATTTGCTGGAACAATTTCTGGAATTTATAAAAAGTAGTAGTAATTATTTGAAATTTACGTCTTCTAAAAGTATGAAGGGACTGGCTTACTTAGACACTTTTGTATTTAGAGATGGCAACCAGTTTAAATCTAGAATTTTTAGGAAAAGCACCTTCTCTAATAATTATTTGGAATATTCCAGCAATCATCCAAGGAGACAATTTATTAACATCTATAAAGGTCAACTCATTAGAGCTGTTAGGATGACATCAGGATATGAGGACATGTTGGATGAAGTTATTTTTATTACTTCACTATTTAAGGATAGAGGATACGATGAAAATGTCATGGCTAATGTCAGTAAATATGTTGTAAATGAATGGGGGAAAAAATACATGCCCCTATTGGGAGAAAAGTATAATTCTAGTGTAGTTATAGATGTAGACAATCTGGCTGTTAAGAAGATCGAGTCTAACAGTTTTGACAGGACCTGTATATTGGAATTCGGAATATACACCGGCAAGGTTAAAAAAATTTTGATCGACAACTGGCATATTATATCAGTCAATCAAGATATAGCCCCCATTTTAGGTTACAGTCCCAAATTTGTTTATAAATTAGGTATTAATATCAAATCGATCTTGTAGAAGGGTATTTCCACCAAGATGCCCACATTTAGGAGTACAGCCAAATGTGGGACTTGTAAACAATGTTATACTATATTCCAGGGGGACAATGTGATTTTAGATAATTATAAACACACTTGTATCAATTTTTGTGGGGGTAATTGTTTAACTAAAATGGTAGTATATATTGCCATTTGCAGGACATGTTCTGGGTTCTATATAGGCAAGACCCAAAGGAGTTTTAATAAACGCATTTATTCTCATCTGTATAGTATCAAAAGAAAGGATGAGAAAAATGCATTGTATAGACATATTAAGCAACATGGAGATAAGCATTATTTTAACTTTGGTATAGTTGACATCGTGCAAGTTGACCATAAAGGTGGTGACTTTAATAGTCTACTATTATACAAAGAATTATGGTGGCAAATTTATACAGACGCATCTGTTGCACCAGGTTTGAATGACACAATTTCAATCAAACCATTTTTGGCTTTAAAATGATATGTTTCTTTTAAAATGAAATGGTTTTTAATGAATTACATATTTATTCAGTGTAGGCCATTGATATTTATATATACCTAACGTGTTTATATTGGAGTTTGATAATTGTTTGTATGAGCTATTAAGTTGGTTTATATTATGTGTATGTATTTCTTTAAAAATTTGTTTTTGTTTATTTCAAACTGATATGGCGCCAAAAATGTTACTTAAGGAACCGATTACTAAGTTATGGTGTTCTGATGAAGCTTGTATTTGTAACAGGTGAAAGCGCTTAACCAGTTTTGGCGTTTTGGCTATAATAAATTATTTTTTTACTTGGTTTTATTTCGTGATCTAATATTTGCTGTTGACGACCTCATTGGGACTGTGGAAGTGTTGTATTGAGTGGAATTCCCAAGACACAGAGGAGTAATTTGCGCACAGTGGTTTCTGTTCCTGTTTTTGTTTCTTTGGTTGCTGCACTGTTCGCTGAGGTAGCTCCACAATTAACATATAGTAAGTAGTCAAGCGAAAGATATTACAGCAAAACAACAGATTAATTACAGGTAGAGACATACAAAATTAGTTATCTATAGTTCACTGACATTGCAGAAACCTTCTGTTTTTAGATAAACAGTTACATGTATAGTACAACTGATATAACAGAAAAATGCTATTATTAGATAGCAATTACTTTCAGTTTAACATTTAACATTTGCTACTATTAAGGACAGTTAATCAAATAATATAACCCATGCAGCTCATATTATGAGACAGAAATATGTAGATCTATGACAATAGTAAAACTTGGAGTTAGAGAAGTATAGGAAAGGAGAAGAAAAGTAGAGAGATTATGTAATACATGGGCAGATGCAGGTTTTCCTGAGATGTGGTTTGAGTAGTTTTTTTGAGTTGTGTGCGTGTTGTAGTAGAGGTTATATTAGTGGGGAGGTTATTCCATTTTTTAGCTATGGTATGAGAGTATAGGGCTTTGCCACCAGTATTGTTGGCAGTTGTAATACTAAGGACAGGTTTATTAGACAGGAGAAGAGGACGACTGGTAGAGTAAAGGGATAGCAGCTGTTTTAGTGCTGGAGTTTTTTCTTTGTAGTTCATGATGTAGTGAGTTGTTGGTAGCTTAGTAAGGAGGAAATTCAAGCCATTGAATTTCTTTTAATAACTGACAGTGATGGGTTCTAAAGGGAGAGTTGTTGGCAAATTTGGCAATTTTGTTATAACATGATTCTAACTTGTCCAGATCTGTTTTTCTAATATGGGTTAGGATTGGAGCTGCATACATAAGTGTTGATAAAAGGTGAGTTTGAGCTAGGGTGATTCTTGCTTTACCTGTGAGAACGTTTTTGTGTCTATGGAGGGTTCCCATTTTTCTGTGAACCTTCTGGATGGTTTGCACTATGTGAATATCAAAAAATATATGTTAAGTTGTCAATCTCGCCTTCATTCTTGCTGGATGGGTTCGGCTCCGACTTGGCACTTGCTAAGCTCGAGAGCTAATTTTACCAGCTCGAGGCAACCCTATATCCCATGATGCAAGGCGGAGATTACCCAGATCTCGTTTGCCGCTTCGCTAATGAGGTGCCTTCTTTTACCAGCTCTTGGTAAGTGAACTTTTCAGAGACTTTTCGTCTACCCCCCTTTAATTTTATATATATATATATTATATTTTTGTTAATTATTGACTCACCTTAGCCCTATTCCCGTCAGTGTTCCCTTCTTTTTGACTAAATATTCCCTTGTCCCTAGTCAGGCCTTAGGCCTTCCCCTCCCTAAATTATTCCTGTCAGGGATTGTTTGTGTGTGACTGTGTGTTTTCCCTGGTTAATGTAATTTAATTTAATTAATTTAAATTAATTTGTTGGACTGAGTGTTTTTTGTGTGTGATTGTGTTACTGTTCATAGGTTCATAGGTTCCTACTAGGCTATCTGCCCTAGGGCATTTATAAGCCTAGCCCAGAGTTTTGTGGCTTTCGCCACCCCTTTAGTTTGAAGGATACTATGCCCATTATTTTGCTGTGCCTCTGTCAAGCAGTGACACTGAGGTTATCCCTGGGGTATACCTGCGATCTCCCATCCATTGGTCAAGATTTCTCTTGAACAAGGCCAGCGAGGTGCTCTGCCTCACATGTACCGGGATTTTGTTCCACAGCATAGGGAGTCTCTGGGTGATGAATCTGTCCCTCCAGCACGAACTATTAATAGCCGTGTTGAGGTTTAAGTCTCTTGCCCTTGTAGTTCTGATGGATTTAGATTTTTTGAGGTGAAGCATGTTCATTAATTCCGGGTTGGACATGGCCTTGTATGTCAGGCACAGGTCACCTCTGAGCAGACGGTAAGCAACTGAATAGAGCTGGAGTTCCTTCAGTCGGGCAGCATAAGACATATTTTTGAGACCCTTTATCCTTTTGGTGAGGAACTTTTGGGGCCTTTCCAATTGCTGCAGGTGTCGGGTCAGATACATTCCGAATGGGGCATTGTACTCGATCATTGGTCTGATGAGTGATGAGTACAGGGGAACGATGACCTCCCTTGATATAGATGTGAATCCCTTCATGATCAGGTGGGCAATGTAGAAGGTCTTCCTAACTACTTTGGCAACGTGGGTGTCAAACAAAAGGTTACTGTCAACCTGGGCCCCTAGATCCCTGATAACCTCTTCTGTGCTTAGTGGATTGCCACCTATATGGTAACTGGGGTAACCTTGTTTTTCCGGAAGGGTATGACTATGCATTTTTTGGCGTTTAACTTTAGGCCATGGCTCTGGCACCAGTTATCCGTTTCTGTGAGACACTTCTGAAGGATGTCTGTGTCAGATGGGTTTTCAACTATGGTGCCCAGTTTGCAGTCATCTGTAAACTTTGTTAGCCATAATCCTCCTGTGTTTGCTTGTACTTCTGAAAAGTAGATGCCGAACAAAAGTGGGCGCAGGACTGAGCCCTGTGGGACACCACTTGTGACAGGCTTGGAGTCTGACATGGCGCCAGCAACTCTGACCCTGTGGGTTCTGTCACCTAGCCAGTTTGCAACCCATCTTGTGACGTATGGGTTTACATTTAAGCTGGTGAGTTTTTCAATGATACCCGAGTGGGGTATTGTGTCAAACCTTTGCCAGGTCAAGGTAGGCTGTGTGGACTGCCTTGCCCTCGTCAGTGGCCTTGGTGACTGTTTCGAAAAAGTCAACCAAGTTTAAAAGGCATGATCTGCCCTTGACAAAGCCAAACCGGGTTGGATCCAAAGTCTGTAAGTCCCCTATGTCTTTATTTATGAGTTCCATTATGATCCTCTCCATAGCTTTGCAGACCAGGCTTGTCAAGCTGATGGGACGGTAGTTTCCGGGGTCGGTGGAGACACCTCCTTTGTGAAGTGGGACCACTGTTGCTGTTCATCGACACAGTTATGTCGAAGGACGCTAAGGTCTCAGGCTTCAAGAAGTGTGACTTGTGCTGTCAGAAGATGTCTCTGACAGACAGTCACACTTCTTGTGTTTATTGCCTGGGACCTTCGCACCTGCAGGACTCTTGTGCTGTTATGCTTTCAGCCTAAGAGTCCTGCAGGAACGAAAAAATAAACTCATATTAAGGGGCTTATTAAAGCCCGAGAGCTCCCCGACTAAGTCGGTGCCGGGGAAGCCCTCGAAGCCTGTTAAGCCTTCGGCTCAAGCTTCCAAGCCATCGGCTTCAGGTCCTTCATCACCAGGCTCGAAATCGTCTCTGGCCGTAGCCGATCTTTCCATGCCAGTCTCAGTGGCGCCGATACTACCAGATCCAGACACTCAGTGTCGGCTCCGGCTGGAGCCGACGTATCTTCGGCTCCGATGGCTCCATTGATCTCAAAAAAGAGATCTCGATCCCCTTCAGTGGAATCCATACATTCGGCTCCGAGATCACCTTTGCTCTTGGAGCAGAGCCATCGGAGCCGATCTTCTCGGTCATCCAGGCTATCTGATCACGACCTTGAGAGAGTGGTGAGTAGACTATTAAAGTCTCAGGCATTGGCCCAAATACTCCATAGCCCATCTCAACAGACGGTAGCTATATCACATCCACCGAGCATTCCTCCTCCGACTCTCTTACAGAGTTTGGAGCCGGAGCTCCTCGGAACTGGTACCATTGTGACTTCGGAGCCGATACCACCCCTTTCGGCTCTGTCGTCCTCGGCTCCGATTTCCTCCTTGAGACCTTCATTGGAGGGGTCCGGGCGTCTAGTCTCTCTCGTTGGCTCCGAGGGGGCGAGTGGCATCGGACCCTTGTCTGACCCCGTTCTCCCTCTCGGAGCTTCGGCGTTGGTGAGCTCGGCCCCGACATCTGCCTCGGAGCCTTCCCTCTCAGTGAGGCCTGGGGTTCCTATGTCTTCGGAGAGGGAGCTTTCTGGTCTCCCTGATGGGGGAGCCTTCGAGGTGATGAGGAGTGTACTAGCCCCTGGGCTTAGTCAACGGACAATTCCATCAGCTCCTCCCACTACAGTGCCTGCTGACGTCTCTTCCCACTCCCTTGCTCCCGGACCCAGAGATCCAATGCCTCGGGTTTCCCCATTGGGAATATCTTCCTCTTCTGAGGCTTCTCCTGATCCATCAGGAGAACCCCCACGTAAGAGGACATGTGAGAGGAAACATTTAGACTCCCCTGAGTCTCCTACATAAGATACTGACTTGGATGAGTCGAAGGTATCCCCAAGGTCCTCCTCTGAGGATGTCTCATTTTCAGACATCCTTGAAATCCTGAAACAGAGGGGGAACTGGCCTTCCCTTAATCCCTCCGAGGATGAGTCAGTATACCTGGAGGCATTCGGATCTCGACCCTCCACCTCCTGGGTGTCTCCGCCTTTCGACCCTCTCATGGAGGTAGTGGCTCGGAAGGTGTGGATGGCTCCAGATTCGGTGGAACCTATCCCTAGGAGACCTTCAAAATTTATTACTGCCCCACAAGATAGACAATATTTGACAAAGGGTGTCCCAGTTGATGCCATGGTGGTGACTGCTGCCACCAAGAAGGAATTGGCTGATCCTTCGGTACCTGTCTATCCTCCTAATAAAGATTCTAGGACTATGGACAGGTACGGTAAGTGGATTTTTTCTTCAGCGACTTTTGGTATGAGATCGCTGAACTACTTATGCCACTTCACCCGCCTTCAAAGAGACGTTCTTAAAGAGTTGGGAGAAGTTTTACAGGATCCGTCCGCTGCTGGGTCTCAGGATAAGATTAGCTCACAGCTAGGAATCCTTAACTCCATTGCTAACTCCTCCATGCAGCTCATTTCTTATGCAGCCGATGGAGCGAGTAGGGCCGCAGGCACAGGAGTGGCTTTAAGGCGTCAGTCCTGGATGCGGCTTTGTAATTTTGCAGACCCCCTTCAAGGCATCTTTCACAAACTCCCCCTTTGATGGCTCGACCTTGTTCGGTCCTCAAGTGAAAGACACTTTGACTAGATGCGAACAAGATGGCAAGACTCTTTCTGCCGTAGGAGTCCGTTTCTCCACCCCTTCTAGACCTTACCCCAAAGGACAGAAGGGAGGGAAAATGTGGTTCCGCAAATCTCATGGAGTCACGCCTGATGCACGAAGTCAGTTTACCCCCAGAGGCAGAGGGGGTAACAATAATAGACTCCGCCCTGTGGGCAGAGGTGGTCCGCAGAATCAGGGTAGCAGAGAGCCTCTTTCTGACAAACCCTACCAGCATCCCTGAGATGTTGCCCGATTGTCCGCCTTCGGATGCAGTCGGGGGAAAACTATCGCTGTACCCAATAGCCTGGCTTTCCCTTTCTCAAGACAAATGGGTACAGTCAATTATATCCGAGGGTTACAACATTCCCTTTATTCAAACCCCAATTCAACAAAAGGGAACCCTTCCAGACGTTACACCCAGTCTAAGGGAATTAGCAGTACTAGAAATATCAAAACTGCTAGTAAAAAAGAGCCATCCAGCCAGTCCCAGCGGACCAAATAGGATCCGGAATCTACTCAAGGTTCTTTTTAGTTCCAAAAAAGACAGGAGACTGGAGACCAATATTAGATCTTAGCAAACTCAACAAGTTTATAAAGAAATCAAGATTCCAGATGGTCACGCTTCAGTCCATTCTGCCCTTTCTGGGCAAGGACAGTTGGATGTGCTCGATAGATCTTCAGGATGCGTACTACCACATAAAAATTCACAGACGCTCCAGAAGATTTCTCCGCTTCCGGCTGGGGACCAGTCACTTCCAATTCAGAGCCCTGCCCTTTGGACTCACTACAGCCCCCAGAGTGTTCACCAAATGCATGGCAGTGGTTACGGCTCACCTGAGACGTCAAGGATTCCAGGTGTTTCCATATCTAGACGACTGGCTCCTCACTGCCACCACCAGATATCAGCTTCTCCAAGCCAGAAATTACACCATTCACACTTGCAGAGGGCTAGGAATTTCTATAAATTTTTAAAAATCTGCCTTGTCGCCTTGTCAATATATTACTTTTATAGGCACAAGATTGGACACCGTACATCTTTCAGCAAAATTAACAGACCAAAGGATCTTGGACATTCAAAGACACGTCCAGGTGATTCTTCTCAGCAACAGAATTCAGGCCAGATTTGCTCTGAAAGTACTGGGTCTTATGGCGGCTGCCATAACACTTCTTCCCCTCGCCCACTTTTACATGCGGCTTCTACAATGGATGCTATTCACCCAATGGTCCTTTCAACAACTTCCCATGCGTCACGAGATCATAGTAACTCCAACTTGCAAAAGACATCTGACTTGGTGGATATCGTCCCCTCAAATCCATCAAGGCAGACCATTTGTTCCTCTTGCCCCGGTTGCCACGGTTACATCGGATGCCTCCCTGATCGGGTGGGGGGGGCATTATCAGGGCAGAATGGTCCATGGCACTTGGCAACCTTTCGAGTACCATCTGCATATAAATGTTCTGGAGATGAGAGCAGTGCTTTTAACGTTGCAAGCCCTCAACGACTCTCTTCCCCTGGGAACTATTGCAGTCCAAATGGACAATATGTCCGTAGTGTGGTATATAAACAAACAGGGAGGACCAAGTCCTATCCACTGTGTCAAGAGGCTCTCAGACTTTGGCAATGGGCAATCTCCTCTCACCGGTTTCTGATAGCAACACACATCCCCGGGAAATCAAACATCATAGCGGACAGATTGAGCAGAGCTATTCTCATGCCTCACGAGTGGTCTCTCAAACAGTCAGTGACGGAAGAGATTTTTCAGAAGTGGGGTCTTCCTTGTTGCAACCTTTTCGCTACACCTCAAAACAGCAAATGCCCAGACTTCTTCTCTCTCTTCCCCCTTCCAGGCCATCCCCCCAGAGATGCTCTAACCCAAGATTGGCCCCGGGGACTTCTTTATGCCTTTCCACCTTTTCCGCTGATACCTCAGCTAATTCAGAAAGCAACCGCTTTGAGAGCCAAGTTGATTCTCATTGCCCCTTATTGGCCTCGACAGATATGGTTTCCATTCCTACATCATTACCTCTTGGTACAGCCATGGCATCTGGACCCGGTTCCAGATCTTCTGACCCACCAGTCGGGTCAACTGCACCAATCCATACCCTCTCTCAACCTCACTGCTTGGTTGCTCCACTTCCATCCTTAGCCAGGCTTCCTATGATTTCTAATCCTGTACGGGATATCATAGTAGCTTCCCTAAAATCTTCTACCAGAAAGATTTACACTAGTAAATGGCAACGTTTCTCTTTCTGGGCAAAAGCTAGGAACATAGACCCCTATACTGCTCCAATTCATTCGGTATTGGACTTCCTAGCTGACATTTTTCATTCAGGATCCTCTTCTTCCACAGTGAAAGTTCAACTGGCAGCCATTTCAGATTTTCATATAGGCTTTTTGGACCACAACATTATGTCACATAAACTTTGCAAGACATTCCTTCGAGGTATCTTTTTATTGAAACCTCCGATTAGAGACCCCCCACCACAGTGGGATCTAAATTTAATTTTAACATCCTTGATTCTTCCCCGCTCGAACCTGCAGCTGCCTGTTCTTTGAAATTGCTTTCTTGGAAGACACTTTTTCTAGTTGCCATTACATCTGCCAGAAGAGTATCTGAGCTTCATGCTCTCTGTGTTCGCCCTCCCTATCTAATATTCCAAAAAGACAGGGTATCCCTAAGAACTAATCCATCTTTCTTACCAAAGGTGGCATCACAAACTAACCTAAATCAATCCATTGATCTTCCAGTATTTTTTCCGAACTATTCTGATAGAGCTGAACAAAAGTTACATTATCTCGATGTTCACCGTCAGCTCAGATATTATCTGGATAAGACAAAAATTTTGAGGAAATCTGATCAATTATTTCTATCCTATGTAGAGAACAGGAAAGGCCTTCCAGTTTCTAAGGTAACTTTATCTAGGTGGCTGTCTTCTGTGATCACTTATCAGCTCAGAGGCAAAGAGTTAGTTTCTAACCCAAAAGCCCATTCTACCAGAACTCTAGCTACATCTACAGCTTTTCAAGCTAGACTTCCAATAGACACTATTTGTGCAGCAGCCACATGGGCCTCTCCTTATACATTTGTTTCACATTACAAATTAGATTTGGTCTCCAGAGACAGAGCAAATTTTGGTTCCACCGTTCTCAAGAGTCTGTTCCATTGAGCCACCCAGGATAGAGGTGCTAGGGACGTGGTCCCATCCAGCAAGAATGAAGGCGAGATTGACAACTTAACATTTAGAAGTTATGTACCTACCATAACGTTCCATGTTAGTTGTCTTCTCACCTTCTTTCTTAAGGCCCCCCTCCATCCCCCTAGCCTGGTCAGACCGGGAAGATTATACATCTTCTATTAAGAGGTTATTACCTTTTCTAGCTGTTCAACTCCTAGTGTCACTAGATTATGTTGATCCTTTCTAGAGGGTTATGATGTTATTTAGTATCCTTATTTTCTTCCTCCTCTTAAGTTGGAAGAAAATACTGCTATTTCTTTAGCTACCAAACGAGATCTGAGTAATCTCCGCCTTGCATCATGGGATATAGGGTTGCCTCGAGCTGGTAAAATTAGCTCTCGAGCTTAGCAAGTGCCGAGTCGGAGACGAGGATCGGCTACGAACCCATCCAGCAAGAAAGAAGGCGAGAGAAGACAACTAACATGGAACGTTATGGCAGGTACATAACTTCTAATTTTTTATCTATTTCTACTCCTAGGAGCTTTGTATGGGTTGATGGAGAAATGATAGTACCATTTCTGGATGAGATAGAGAAAGTTAAGGGAGTAGACGTCGTTTTATTCTAATCCATCATTGTTGTTAGTTTTCTTCCTGCTGCTTTTTTCTGCTGTAAAAAAAATCAGTTTCTTATTGTACTGAGTTTTCCTGTTTGCGAGGCCTTCCTACCTGTGTGCATGTGTCTGTGGGTTGTATAGCTGGCATGTTGATGGCATTGCTAAGAATTAAAATCTCTTCAATATGGCTGATAAACCTAAAGTCTCCACTGAATTTAAAAGATTCCAGAAATGCAGGCATAAAATTCCAATGTCAGACAGTCATTTATTTATTTTATTTTATTTTACATTTGTTGACCGGGAAAGTCCGACTGGGTGTATGCCCATTTTCAGCAGAAGCCCGGGGAGAAAAGCTCCATATATTCAGACATATGAGATTTACATAATATAAGAGTACAATCTAGCATATCAGATGAAAAAAGAAACCGTATAATTATAGTAAAGACACAGTTCAACACGAGAAATGACCTATATGTCAGAGTATAATATCACAAGGAAGGCTCCATATATTCAGACAAGCAAAATTTCACATAATATAAGAGTGTAATCTAGCATTTCAGAGGGGAAAAAAAACAGCGTATGTATAGCAAAGACACAGTTTGACAGGTAGTGACCTATGTCAGAGTATAATAACAATATAAGGTGCAAGACATTTGCCTAGTAGTATTAATTTCTCAAACAGAGAAAATAGTAATCATACTGCAGTCATCTGCTAGTTAAAGGATATGAAATAGTAATGAAATACTGATAGCCTGTTGACAGCTAATAGCAGAGCTGGCAGCTAATTAGTGGTACAGGAGAAAGGGGGGGTTAGTTGGGGTGAGATTTTAGGTGTGCTTTAGGAGCATTTTTGAAGAGACTGCTGGAAGGGAGGGTAGTTATGGCAGTGGGAAGTGAGTTCCAGATTTTGGATATGGAGTAGGAGAATAGCGCTTCCCCTGCAGAGTTGTTGGGTTTGGTGACTTGGAGTAGATTTTTGTTGCAGGAGCGAAGGGGTCTGGAGGATTGGTAGGGTTGGGGAAGTGTATGAAGTAAGGGAATTTTAAGAGGGTGGTTTACAAGTTTATGAGCAAAGGTAAGTTGGGTTAGGCGTAGGAGCTCAAGCCAGTCTACGTTTTTAAGGGAGACACAGTGGTGACTGCGGTGGGAGTCCCCTGATGCAAATTTTGCAATTTTATTTGCTGTGTGTCTCTTGCCTGGGACCTGTTCACCTACAAGAGTACTGCACAATATGTCATAGTTTCAGTCACAGTGCACTAGTAGAAAGACATAATTAACTTATTTTGAAGAGTATGCTTCCCTCAGCATTCAGTGAGCCCTTATCTGCTGCTTAGAAAGTCAAAAGTAAGATCAATGTGTCTTTCCCTTCTTCCACATTTTCTTCTTCGAAAGCTTTGGGCAAACCAAAAAAGAGAAGCCTGTCGGTGCCTTCTACTTCATCAGCACAGTCCTTGAAAAGGGCTAAGACTTCAATTCCTTTGGAGCTGACTGACTTCACTACTAAAACTTTGGTCCTGAATGGACCTATGGAACTGAAGTTATCGAAGCAAAGTCTTTCGCACCTAACATTTCAGTGCAGGAGCATTCAGAATATTCAACAACAAAATTATAGGCACAGACATCTCCTTCGTTGCTGACTACTTAGGCACCGAGTAAGCAATTTGAGGAGCCAGCCATTATGGGTTTTCCAAAAACCTCATATTCACACTCTATTGACGGCCATTGTCTTTTCTAGAAAGGTCAAAATCACCCTCCACCCTTTCTCTCCATTCCATCAAGAGCTTAACTGAGGATGATATGGAGAAACTGGTGCATAAGATACTCTGGGCAAGAGGATTGTCAGGTACGTCTTCTGCTCCAGTCTCCTTGGGTATGGGGACCGAAACTTGTGTTACCCTCCATTTTTTTCTCTTCTGCTTTTATCTGAAGCATTAGATTTCTCTGCTCTGAGCCGCCTGGCACTGACTGCATTCGTTCTGGGAATATCTTTATCTTTGGAGCCGGTTTTTGGTTGGAGATCTTCAGTCTAATTGGATTCAGAGACCTCTCAGGGCTGAGTCTGTCCTGTCAGCTCCAGGGATGAGTGTCAACTCCTATTTTTTCAGAGCTTTCTGTACACCTTGGTGCATCGGCACAAATCAGCTTGGCTCTGGCCTCTGTCTCAAAAGTTCTCTCTTCAGAGTGGGGATTGACCATGGTTCTAAGGCAGTTTTTCTTGGTTCTGGGCTCCCTTCCCTCTTCGGGGAGGGGCAGCTTTCGATACGATGGAGACAGTCTTGACTGCCGCAGTCAAACAGTCGGCCCCTTCCACTTCAAAGCAGGTGTCCCTTTCCTCCTCATGCCCAGATATTGAACCAGCACACCCACTGAGTCAGCAGGTGCATCTTTGACTTTTGCTTTAAGGTCCTTGAATTTCTTGGCTTACTTTACTAGACTTCAGAGGGATCTGGTCAAGGAGTTATTGGATACCCTTCCAGGATCTGTTTATGAGGACGTCCAAGAAAAGGTGGCTTTCCAGTTGGCTACCCTGGAGTCTGTGTCAAATTTGTCCATCTCACGCAGCCAAAATGACCACCAGAGCAGTGAGTTCAATCATTGCCATTTGGAGACCAGCCTGGATGCACCTTTGTGACTTTGTGGAGACATTTAAGTATTCATTCATTAAAGCACCCATTGATGGATCATCCCTGTGTGGCCCAAAAGTTAGAGAAACTTTATCCAGGTGTGAGAAAGATGGAAAGACCCTTTCTGCTGTGGGCATATGTTTTTCCACTCCTGAACGACCATTCTGTAGAAATCAACGAAGCAGTGGAAAGATCTGTTTCAAAAAGTCCAAGGGCCTTTTCAGGACACACATGAAGGGAGTTCCCCTAGAGGCAGAGAGGGGAATTTCAATAGAAGACTCCACCTGTGTGGCAGTGGTGGCCTACAAAACCAGGATTTCAGGGATTCTTTTTCTGGTAAATCCTACCAGTGGTCCTTAAAGGAGGCCCAGTTGTCTTCCTCTGGAGGCACTTAGGGGACACATCGCTACACTGAAATTCCTGGCTGCAAATAACATCAAATGCTTGGGACCAGAGGATTATATCCAGAGGCTATGCAATTCTCCTTTCCCTTCCTCTTCCTGTATGCAAGAAAATACATGACATTCCACGCAGTCAGAGGGAACAAGCAGTTCTAGAAATCCAAAAACTGCTAGAAAAAGAATCATCCAAGTAGTCCCACCAAATCAGAGGGATTCTGGAATTTACTCAGGATTCTTTTTAGTGCCACAAAAGACAGGGGACTACAGACCAATTTTGGATGTAAGTGTAATGAACAAATC
Source organism: Protopterus annectens (assembly GCF_019279795.1). NCBI lineage: Eukaryota > Metazoa > Chordata > Ceratodontiformes > Protopteridae > Protopterus > Protopterus annectens. The sequence goes on from NC_056739.1 coordinate 792,649,659, forward strand.
AGTTTGTCAAGCCAAATTCTAGATGGTCACGGTACAGTCCATTCTTCCATTTTTGGAAAATGATGATTGGATATGCATGCTTAGTAAATCTTCAGGATGCGTATTAGCATATAAAAATGGACAAACGATTCAGAAGTTTTCTTCGCTTCCGGCTGGGAGTCAATCGCTTTCAATTCAGAGTTCTGCCCTTTCGTCTTACCACAGCCCCAAAGATGTTCACCAAATATGTATGGCAGTAGTAGCAGCTTACTTGAGACTGCAAGGATCCCGAGTGTTTCCGTATCTAGAAGATTAGCTTATTACTGCTCTGACCAGGCATCAATTGATAGAAGAATGAGACCGTGTACTTCATGTTTGCTCTTATCTGGGAATAACTGTAAATTACAAAAAAATCAAAATTGGCCCCAACTCAGAATTTAGAGTTCATAGGAGCCCTTCTAAATATTCAAACTTCCATAATTTCTGTTCCCCTTTTGAGAGTACAGAAAATCAGAGTTCAGGTGCAGAAACTAATCAGCAACAGAAAAGTAACCACTCATCTAGTCCTTCAAGACATTCTTCTGGGCCGTCCCTTTGTCCCATGACAACTCCATGCCATAGTGACTGCAGACACCTTCCAGATGGGGTGGGGGCATTATCTGGGCAAGACTGTCCAAGGCACTTGGTCCCCCACAGAGGCCAACTTGCATATCAATGTACTGGAGCTATGGGCAGTGCCTTTAACGTTGCAAGCCTTTCAGACTTCTCTTCCTTCAGGAACAGTTGCAATTCAAATTGACAATAGGTCAGTGGTTTGGTACATCAACAAACAAGGAGGAACAAAATCCTGGCCTCTTTGTTGAGAAGCTCTCAGAGGGTGGCAGTGGGCAATCTCTTCCAACCGCTTTCCAATAGCAGCACACATTCCAGGGAGTTCCAGTGTGATAGCAGACAAGCTAAGCAGGTATATTCTCCTGCCTCACAAATGGTTTCAGTCCAAATGTGGCAGAAAGGATTTTCCATCAATGGGGCCAGCCTTGCTGTGACCTATTTGCCTCTCCCCTAAACAATTGCAGCAATTACATTGCCCTAATTCCCTCTCCAGGGAGAGTGACCAAGAGATGTCTTTTCTCAACATTTGGTCCTCTGGATTGCTGTATGCCTTTCCCCCAATTCCTCTAATCCTGAAAATCCTACATCAGGCAATCAGAATGAAGAGCAGAGTAATCCTCATTGCACCTTATTGTCCTCGACAGATATGGTTCGCCTTTCTTTGGCCTTATCTGATTCAACAGCCTTAGATTCTGGACCCGGCTCCAGACCTTCTATCTCATCCAGAGAGATTAATTCATCCGAGCTTTGTAAACTTCAAGCTGACAGCTTGGTTTCTCCAGTTTCATTACTAGCCAGGCATCCCTCACTCTCCTCCCTTGTATGTCATATACTCTTAGCCTCTCATAAGTCACCCATAAACTCTATGCTAGTAAATGGAAGAGGTTTATCTTTTGGGCTCGTGATAACCATATTGACCCTTTTTCAGCACCCATTGATAGTCTTAGAATTTTTAACTTCACTTTTTAAAGTCGGTGCTTCCCATTCTACCATAAAAATTCAATTAACTGCTGTTTTTAACTTTCATAATGGTTTTAAAGAATCCTCTTTGGCTTCTCAGGTTTCTCATAAGCTTTGCAAAGCATTCTTAAAAGGAATATTTTTGCTAAAACTCCCTTACAAAGATCCTACCCCACCTTTGGATCTCAATCTAGTACTGCAAGCCATTGTTCAGCCTCCCTTTGAACCATCAGCTGAATGTGATCTGAAGTTTTTATCCCGGAAAACTATATTTTTAGTGGTAATAATTTCTGCCAGAATGATTTCAGAAATACAAGCCTTATCACGTACACCTCCTTACCTGATTTAACACAAAGATAGAGTTTCACTAAGAACCATACCTTCCTTTTTGCCTAAGGTAGTGTCAGAGACCAGCGATAATCAGACTATTAATTTACCACTGTTTTTTCCCAACTTTGCTAACAAAGGTGGGTACTGTTTACATTTATTAGATGCTCACAGACAAATATGTTTCTTTCTCCACAGAACTAAGGATTTAAGAAAATCGGACTAGCGATGTGTCATTTTCATCGGCGACATTTGACCAGCCATTGAGCAAAGTGACGGTAGCCAGATGGCTCAAAGATTGTATTTCTTTTGTCTATAATAAAAAAGAAAATTAAATTGCCTAGACCTTTAAATGCACATTCTACAAGAGCTGTAGCTACTTCAGCAAGTTTTCAATCTAGAACTTGTATGGATGATATTTGTGCAGCAGCAACTTGGGCTTCTCCTCATACTTTTATTACCCATTACAAATTGGATCTGGTCTCCAGGGGAAAGACCATCTTTTGGTTCTTTGGTACTCAAGAATATCCTTCCTTGAGTTCTCCCAAGGTCTAAGGTAGCTGGGGACTCTGTCCCATATGTCAAGGATAAAAATAAAAAAAACTGACCAAGAAATATCACATATATGAAGATCCAGAATAAAAATAAAACAACAAACTTCAGTGCATCACTAGACAAAGAAATAAGTCAAACAAATGTTTAGCACTTTTGTTCCTTTATTTGTGTTAGAAGTTCTAACGTAAATAAAGGCACAAAAGTGCTAAACATTTGTTTGACTTGTTTTTTTTCTGGTGATATGCTGAAGCTTGTTTTATAAAATAAAAATTGGCAACATCGGATAAAGAAGTTGTGTATTCACCATAATTTTCCATCTGTGTTATCCATTTTCATTTATCCTTAACTCCCTTCCCACCTTCCCCCTGCCTTTGAAGTTTTGGTGGAATGGATAATGGATATATATCACTTATTGTTAAATGGTTCCAGATATGGTCTCTCTGAAAGATTTTGGGGCTTTTCGTTCTGTCTTTCAGCAAATTTGATCTGAGATAACTAGGAGAGGAGCATTGTGGGTAAGGTTTAAGCTTGAGAGTTTTTGTTTTTCACAAGCTGTAGTAATGGCCGAGTGGGTTCCAAAGCTCAGAAACAAACCCATATGTCAAGGATAAATGAAAATGGACAACACGGATGGAATGTTATAGTGAGTACATAACTTCTTTTTTCCCCTTCCTTTGGCATCACCTGATTCAACCACCTTGGTTTCTGGAACCAATTCTGGACCTCCTGTCTCACCCAACTGGCATGATGCATCCAGACATAGTGAATCTCAGGCTGAATGCCTGGTTCCTCCAGTTCTTTTAATAGCCAGACAACCTATGCTGTCTTCTCCTGTCCGTCATATTCTTTTATCCTCCCACTGAACTTCTACCAGAAAACTTTACACCTGCAAATGGAAGAGATTTGATGTGATGTTGCCAGTCTCGCCTTTATTCTCATGTATGGGTAGGATCCAATCCCTCGGATCCATCTCAGCCTTACACAAAAGCTTGTGGCCTTCAACCAAGCTCTCAGGCACCCTTCCCTTCCCAGAATTCACCTGTACATTAACCCAGATCTCATTTGCCACTTCACAAAAGACGTGGTCATTCACAGAGCTCCAGGCTAAGCTTATAATTTTTTTCTCTTACTTATATTTTCAAATACCTTTGATTCCTATCTCTTTACCCTACTTCTTTCATAACTCCTTTTGGAATCACTCCTGTTCTTTATACTGAATTTTTATCAGTAAGTAGAAAGAAAGAATGGCATTTTTTTCCTTCCCTCCCCTCTCTAAATATAACATCCATTTTTTTTTAATAGGACTTCTTTCTTCAAAAAAAAAATGCACCTCTTTCTACAGTTTAGATTCTAGGTGCTATTGTTGTGTTTTGTGGTTGTTTGCTGGTTTTAGCAACCTCCTAACATTAATTAGGCTTGCTATTGTTTTTTCCTTTTTCTTGCTAGTGGCTAACTGAAAATGTCTCAAAAACCTGATAAACTCTTAGGGTTTAAAAAGTGTGAGGAATGTGGCAAGAAAATCTCATTAAGCGATACACTCTGTGTATGTATTGCTTAGGCACTTTGCACTTACAAAAATCTTGCAGCATTTGTCATGGCTTTAATCAAAGTGCCATATTAGAAAGGAATAAGCTAATGTTGAAGGGTTTATTGAAAAGTCCTTTTTCTGAAGCCATTTTTGGCTATGAGTCTGCAAAATCCTCCTCTTCTTCTTTTTCAACCATATCCGATAAGCCAAAAAAAACCTCTGTTGGCTCTGAAGGTATCATTGGAGCTGGCACAAAAGAATGAAAAACTCTCTGTTCCATTAAGTATTTCGGAACAGAAGGGAGTTGGAGCTGAAGGTTTTTCGGAGTGCTTTCTGGTCCAACAACCCCTGCTCAGATGCCGACTCGGATCAGAGACGAGTCTCCCTCAGTTGAACATGTTTCTTTTAGGTTGCCTTCCCCAGTATTGGTTAAATCTAGGTCTCCGACTCTATCTACCCGGTCTGCTAGGAATCTTTCAGATGATGATGTGGATAGGGTAGTACAGAGGGTACTGAAGGCTGGCCAAGTTGTTGTTGGACCTGAGCCCTATGGCTTTGGAACCATGGAAGTCTACTTCTTTTGCTCTTCTGACCCAACCTTTGAGTTCAGAGTCAGAAAATTCTGATGTCCAGATTGTGTCTGTGTTGCATCAGAGACCTCCATTGTCATCTGCTCTGACATCTGCTCCAAATATTTCTGCTTTGTTGGAGCAGGAGGACTCTAGGAGCCTTAGATCTGTGGTCAGCCCCAAGGATAGGAATCTGACCACTTTTTCTTCAGTTTGGATCCTGCTTCTTGGAGCTCCTGCCTCGGCCTCAGACTTTTTGTCTTTGGGTCCGGAAGGGTCTCCGGCAATGACTATTTTTTTATCTGCGCCAGACAGTTCCTTCGATCAGGGACAGGGAGCCTTTGCAGCTATAAGGAGAGTTTTTTCTGTTTCTCAGACTCGGTCCTCTCAGGATCTTTCTCCTCCTTTCCTGCCGGTGCCTCTGTCCTCTATTTTATTCCATCCACAAGGACAGCAGGGCCTCAAGCCTCAGAATGTTCCTCAGGGAACCCACCTCTTCCGAAGCTTCCCCAGATTATCCCACTGAGGAAGTCCCTCAGAAGAGGACTTGTAAGAGGAAATATCTAGACTCCCCAGAGGAGTGCGTCACTTTGGATACTAACCTCGAGGAAGCCGAAGGGTCCCCACAGGTCATCTCCTGAAAATGTCTCATTTGGAGACATCTTGGAAATGCTTAAACATAGAGGTGGCTGGCAGTCCAGCTCCCCTTCAGTGGAGGAATCGGTATACATGAAGGCTTTCGGGTCCTGCCATTCCACCTCCTGGGTGACCTCTTACCCGATGAGCTTATTGACTTAATCTTTTGGAAGGCTTGGGAAACCCCAGATAATATAGATCCTATTCCTAGGAGTCCAAATAAATACATCACATCACCATCTGACAAGAATTTTCTTTCAAAAGAAGTAGCTGTGGATGCCATGGTCATGACGGCGGCCACCAAACTGGAACTTTGAGACTAATTCCACTATCCACCCTCCTAACAAAGACTCTACGATGATAGATAGATACGGGAAGCTTGTCTTCTCTTCAGAGGGCTTTGCTCACTGAATTACCTTACCCATTTTATGAGACTTCAGTGGGATCTGCTAAAAGAGTTGACAGATACCTTACAAGGAGATGTAGCTAAGTAGGTCACAGAAAAAGTAGCCTATTAGGTCACCACCCTAAATCCAGTTGTTAATTCCTCCATGAGACTGATTTTGTATGCAGCAGATGGAGCGAATAGAGCCACAGGTTCAGGTATCTATATTAGGAGGCAGGCCTGGATGCAATTTCGCCTAGCCTTTCAAGTGTTCCTTTGTGAATGTCACCTTTGATGGGTCATCTCGTTTTGGGCCGAAAGTGAAAGAAATGCTCACCAGGTGTAAACAAGAAGGCAAGATCTTGTCTGCTATAGGAGTCTGTTTTTCTACTCCAACCAGACCCTATCCCAGAGGTCAGAAAGGTAGCGGAAAGATGTGGTTCCAAAAATCTCAACAGTCTTTCCAGGATACACATGATGAAAGTTCTCCTAGAGGCAGAGGAGGAAGCAATAATGGAAAATGCCACCCTCTTGGCAGGGATGACCCACAAAACCAGGGTTCTAGAGACACCTTCTTATGCAAGCCCTTTCAGCACTCCTGAACAGAGGCCTGATTGCCCACCTCTAGAGGCAGTCAGGGGTTGACTGTCTCTGCTCCTGCAGGCCTGGCAAGAGATTACAAATGATAAATGGGTGCAGCAAATAATATCAGAGGTTATTTCACCTCCTTTGCCCATCCCCCTTCCCCGAAACAAAATCCCATATGTGCCTCCCAATTAAAGGGATCAAGCAATCAAAGAAATTCAAAACTTGCTAAACAAAAGAGTCATCCAAGAAGTCCCCACAGACCAACAAGGATTCAGAACTTACTCAAGATTCTTTTTAATACCAAAGAAAACAGGGGACTGGAGACCCAGTGGATTTCAGCAACCTAACCAAGTCAGTCAAAAAGAGCAAGTTTCGAATAGTCACTTTTCTGGGAAAAGACAATTGGATATGCTTGAGAGATCTTCAGGATGCATACTAAAATATAATAGTAGAGAGATGGTACAGAAGACATCTGCACTTCTGGCTGGGAGCCAGTCATTATCAGTTTCAAGCCCTACCCTTTGGTCTCACTACAGCCCCCCAGAGTGTTCACCAAATGCATGGCAGTGGTTGCGGCTCACTTGAGGCATTTAGGATTCCGAGTGTTTCCATACTTAGATAACTGGCTCCTAACCACCATGACCAGGCATCAACTCATAAGAGGAAGGGAAACTACCTTGCACCTTTGCTCACACCTGGGAATCACCATAAATTATGAAAAATCAGCTCTACAACCTTGTCAAAATTTGATTTTCATAGGAGCTCATCTAGATACAAGAAAAAAAAAATCTTCCCTATGACAGAATAATGTCATTGCAAAATCAGGTGAAAGTACTGATTTGCAGGAAAAGAGCTTCTGCAAAATTAGTATTACAAGTCTTGGGAACAATGGTGGCTTCAATAATATTAATGCCACTAGCCCACCTACACATGCGAATACTGCAATGATAGTTGCCGGTCCTTTCTAGAGCTTCCATGTCTCACAAGATCTTGATTGCAGATTCAGGCAAGAACAATCTTCAGTGGTGTATCCATTCCAATTAAGTCAGTCTAGGTTGTTCATTTTTACCCAGTCAGCCCCAAACCATGGTGAACAAGGATGCCTCCCTGATTGGGGGGGGGGGGCATTATCTGGGAAGGACAGTGCAGGGCACTTGGTCCCCTTATGAGGCCCATCTGCATACAGATGTTCTAGATATGAGAGCAGTGTTCCTAGCATTGCAAGCCTTTCAAGACTCTCTCCCTCTGGGAACAATAGTAGTCCAGTCAGACAACATGTCGGTAGTCTGGGTACATACATACATACAAATGTTTCAAGCACGGGTATGAAAGCCTTTCTAGCTTGCCAATATGCCAAAACACTTGTTCCCATAATAAATGTCCAGGCTGTTCTTAAAAATATCTAAACTAGTACTTGCTTTAATGTAATTTGGTAGTCTGTTCCAAGCATCAGCTACTCTGTCAGAGAACCAATTAGTACACTTTACATTCCTATAGAATCTTCTACATAGGTTATCTGATGATTCTCTAGTACTTTTTGATAACCCCAAACATTCCTAGAGGTAGTTGTCCCTAAATGCCTTGTATACCTGAATAAGATCTCCTCTTAAATATCTGTAAGAGACACTGTACAAGTTCAGATATTTTAGTCTTTCATAATAACTTAGATTTTCACATCCATGGATGCCCTTAGTATATTTCCGCTGTACTCTTTCCAGTTTATTCATGCTTGTTTTCCTATAGGGTTTCCATATTGTTATTCCATACTCAAGTTTGGGTCTAATGTAACTAATAAACAATGACTTCATTATGTTTGATTTCCTAGACTTTATAAATCTTTTTATACAACCTATAGTTCTATAACTATCATTAGCCAATTGGTTGATATGATTAGAAAAACTCGTAGCTGAATCTACCCATATACCCAGGTCCTTAAATGAGTCTACAGTTTCAATCACTGTGTGCTGTATTAAATATTCACCTTTCAGTTTGTCTCCCAAATCTCATATGCTTAGTTTTTGATGTATTTATCAACATATTCTCCTGTGCCCAAATGGTCAATTTAGTCAAAATATTTTGCAGACATGCCTATCTGTAACACTTGTAATCAGTTTACCCAATTTCAGGTTGTCAGCATATAGACTGTAGAACACCTCAGATGAAAAAGTAAGGTTTGAAAGATACAATCTAAACAAGTAAGGGCCTAGTACAGAGCCCTGTGGGACACCTTGACTGTAACCAAGGATTTCACCTGTCCAGTTGTTGTGTGATACTTGCCATGTCCTATTTGTAAGCCATACAGCTATCCATCTTATCAACAGTACATCAGTACCTAGTTGTACTAATTTATTGATCAGTGTTTTGTTCATGACCCTGTCAAATGCTGAAGTTAAATCTATATAAATCACATCACAGCACAATTTTTCATTCATAGCTGTTATTACATTGTTATGGAACATCATATTACAGGTGGTAATAGCTCTATTTTCAACATATGCATGCTGATATATGGTTTCAAGTCCCAACCTATCCAGTACAGACAATAACTTATCCAATATTACCTTCTCCATTATTTTTCCACAACATGAACGTAGTCTTAAGGGTCTATATGATTTTGGGTTTGTCCTACTCACCTTTCCCTTAAAGACAGGTTTAATAAGTGCATGTCTCCAATCTTGAGAAATCTCCCCATATTTATATGACGTAGTGAATAATAGCTGTAATGGCAGTGTAAGTTCTTGCTTAAGCGTTCTCAAATCATTGTTACTTATTCTGTCTCCTCCCTGCGCATGGTTTGGATCCAGTTTGCACAGTTCTTTTTCAATATAATCTAATTTGATTCCAGTATCTGGGGTTACCTGGATGTCACTAGGACAACTTACCACCCCTTTTGTGGAGCCAAACTGAGTATATCAACAAACATGGAGGAACCAAATCTTATCCCCTTTGTCAGAAAGCCCTCCGAGTATGGCAATGGGCAATATCTTCCAACCACTTCTGATAGCAGTGCAAATTCTGGGATAATCCAGTCTCATAGCAGACAAGCTGGGCAGGGCAGTTTTGATGCCCCACAAGTGGTCTCTCAAACAAGACATTGTGGAAACAATTTTTCAGGGGTGAGATCAGCCTTGCTGTGATCTGTTTGCTTCACCAGTAAACAAAATGGAGCATCTACGTTTCCCAAATTCCCTCTCAGAAGGAGACCCCAAGAGATGCACTTGTTCACGGTTGGCCCCCGGGACTGCATTATGCTTATTCCCCCCAACACCCCCAATTCCCAAACTGTTACAGAAAGCAAGCTTGTTGAAGAAAAAAAGTCATCCTCATTGCCCCGTACTGGCCCCAGCAGATTTAGTTCCTATTCCTTTGGCCTCGTCTTCTGGAAGAACCATGGATACTGGACCCAGTTCAAGACCTCCTCTTGCATCCACCGAAAAAGTTCATCCTGATTTACAGAATCTCAAACTGACAGCGTGGCTGCTCCAATTCCAGTGATAGCCAGGCATCCTCTACTTTCATCCCTAACTAGACATATTTTATTTTCCCCTCATAAAATTTCAACATGTAAACTTTATTGAAACAAATGGAAAAGGTTTGTTGCATGGACTACTGAGAATAATTTTGACCCTTTTATTGCTCCTCTTCATTTTGTTTTGCATTTTTTGGCAAAGCTCTTTAATGAAGGTGCTGCAGTAGCAACTATAAGGGTTCAGTTGGTCGCTATTTATAATTTTCATCTAGGAGAAAATGGCTCTCCATTTATGTCTCACAACCTTTTTAAGACCCTTTTAAAAGGAAACTTGATGTTAAGACCTCCTTATAAAAGTCCATCTTCTCCTTGTGATCTTAATTTTGTACCGTCTCATATTATTCATTCCCCTTTTGAGCCTTTAGCCAATTGTGATCTAAAATTTTTGTTATAGAAAACGATTTTTCAAGTGGCTGTTACTTCAGCAAGGAGAATATCTGAATTGCAGGCCTTATCTGCTAATCCTCCTTATTTGGTGTTTAATAACAGTTTCTCTTGTACTAATCCTTTTCCTCCTAAAGTAGTATATGACAATAAACTAAACCAGTTGATTGAAATACCAGTGTTTTTCCCAAATTTCCAAAGTAAAGGAGAGTATATGTTACATTTATTGGCTGTTCACAGACATTTATGTTTTTATTTGCACAGAACTAAAGATTTTAGAAAGTCAGAGCAATTATTTATTTTTCAGAAACAAGAAAAGGTTTACTGATATCCAAGGTCACCTTATCTAAATGGCTTTCTGATTGAATTACCTTTATTTATACTTCCCAGAATAAACAGCTACATGAACCTGTGAGAGCTATTGCTTCGTCTTCTTCAGCGTTTCTAGCTAGAGTAGCTATGGACAATATTTGTACAGCAGTGACATGGCCAAACCCCCATACTTTTGTTACTCATTGCAAACTAGATTTGGTCTCCAGGAACCGAGCTTCCTTTGGATCTATGGTACTAAGGAAAATTCTTCCATAAACCACCCTGGATTCAGGTTACTAGGGGCACTGTCCCTTAAGCAAGAAAGGCGAGCTTGACAACATCACAAAAAGAAGTTAGGTACTTACCATAACATTCCATATGTGTTGTCCATCTCCACCTTTATTCTCACAACCCTCCCACCTAGTCTCCTAGAACGGGTAATAAAATTCCTTTCTTCATGGACTCATTGGCTTCAGAACATGGGTTACAATAACATAGGTCTTACCACTATTTTTGTTTATATATACTGTTTATGGTTCTTTTTGGCAAACAAGATCTGAGGTAATGGAGAGGTGCATTCTGGGAAGGGTGCCTGAAAGCTTGGTTGAAGGCCATGAGCTTTCATATAAGGCCGAGACGGACCCGAGGGACCAGATCCGACCCATACGCGAAAATAATGGTGGAGATGGACAACACACATGGAACGTTATGGTAAGTACATAACCTCTTTTTTTGGGCTCAAAACTGTAATGTTGATCCCTTTTCAGCTCCCATTTACAATATCCTGGAATTTTTAGCACATCTTTTTGAAGAAGGAGCTAGTTCTTCTACTGCTAGAGTACAATTAGCAGTTATTTCCATTTTTCATGTTGGAATAAATGGTTCTTCTGTAGCATCCCATAAGTTAAGCACAACTTTTTTGAAAGGCACTCTACTGTTGAGGCCACCCTTTAAAGATCCTACTCCCCCTGGGACGTAAACCTTGTGCTGCAGTCTCTTACACAATCTCCCTTTGAACCCTCAGATACATGCAAACTCAAGTATCTTTCATGGAAGACAATTTTCTTAGTGGCCATTACCTTAGCCAGAATTTCTGAAATCCAAGTATTGTGTTCAAAATCACCATACTTGATTTTCCATAAAGACAGAGTTGCATTACATACCAACCTGTCATTTCTTCCAAAGGTGGTGTAAAAATCCAATATAAATCAGTCAATTCGTTTGCCAGTATTCTTTCCCAAATTTCATAACAAAATACGTATTACATTTGTTGGATGTTCATAGACATTTACGTTTTTACTTGCATAGGAAAAAAAAAATCAGAAAATCTGATCAATTATTTGTTTCATATATGGAGCCAACATTGCGCAATCCAGGTACCAAAGTTATTTTATCTAAATGGATAACAAATTGCATTTTCTTTTGTGTATAAAAAAAATTGGGCATTGTTCTGACAAAACCTGTTTGAGCCCACTCCACCAGTTCCATGTTAGCTTTCTCAGTTTTTCAGTCCAGAGTGTCCATGGATGAAAGTGCAACAGCTACTTGGGCTTGCCCCCATACCTTTATTACTCACTACACATTAGATCTGGTCTCCAGGGGAAGGGCAACTTTTGGTTCTATGGTGCTCAGGAATACCTTCCTTGAGTCTGCCCTGGAAATTAGTTGGCTGGGGACTCTATCCCATCAGTTGAGAACAGAGTGAAAATTAACATAATTAGATATAGAAGTTATGTATTCACCATAACGTTCCATCTGTGTTGTCCATTTTCATACTTCCTCAGTTCCCTTCCCATCAACCCCCATCCTGAAGGCTTCAGGAAGAATGAACATTTATTGGACCTGTGTGTCCTCATGTTTTTTTTATAAGCTCCAGATATAGCTTCTCCATAATAATTTCCATTTTTTACTTTTTACCAAGGCAGTAAACAAGATCTGAATTAATTGGGGTTGGTGCATTATGGGTAAGTGAGAAGGTCAAGAGTTTTTTGTTGCCATGAGGTTTAGCAGCGGCCAAGTTGGATCTGAAGGACTGGATCCAAGCCCATCAGCTGAGAAAGAATGAATATGGGCAACACAAATGGAATGTTATGGTGTGTACATAACTTCTTTTTTCCCATCCACCCCTGCTAGCATCAAACAAAATCCCCAATGTTGCACCCACCCCCACTACTATCAAACAAAATATCCGATGTTCCACTCAGAGGGAAGCTGCTACACTAGAAATAAACAATCTACTAGAAAAAGAGTCATCCACAAGGTACCCCTGACCAGAAAGAGTACAGAACTTATTCAAGATTCTTTTTAGTGTCAAAAAAGATGAGTGACTATAGACCAATCTTGGATATCAGCAAATTAAAGTGATAGTTCAGCATGCAAAGTTCCAAATGGTCACTTTTCAGTCCATTCTACCATTTCGGCACAAGGACAACTGGATATGCTCAATAATATGCATCCTGAAAATCTTTCACATCAAAATGAACAGACAGTCCAGAAGATATCTAGGCTTTCGGCTTGGAGACTGTCATTACCAATTCAGAGCATGGGCCTTTGGTCTCATCTCAACCCTCGGGTGTTTACCAAGTGTATGGCAGTATTTGAGGCTCACTTAATCTGTAGTGATTCTGAGTATTTCCATATCTGGATGACTGGCTCCTGACTGCTCCGACCAGGCATCAACATTAATTCCAGCACGGGGCTACTTACTACAGTTGTGATCTCATCTGGAGATTTCTGTCAATGACAACAAATCTCAAGTCATTCCAGCTCAGACCCTGGAATTCATTGGTGCGCCGTTCATTACCATCACTCAAATAGCTTCTCTTACCCTCTCGTGAATTCAAACAATTCAGTCCTACATCAGAAATATCACACAAAGCTTGTCTCTTTCAACTTGTCTGACACTCCAAGCATTGGGAACCATGTCAGCGTCAGTCACTCTTGTCAAAATGACACAAGTCAAAGTCAAAATGACACAAGCTTGCAAGAGTTACCCTCTGTGGTCGATCCAGTCCAGTCAAATACAACAAGACCATCCCATTGTTCTACCTCAGCCGAAGGCCACTGTAACCACAAATGCCTCTTAGATCCGGTGAGAGCACTTTTTGGGAAGGAAGGTCCAAGACCCATAGTCAATTGAAGAGGCCAACAGGCATATCAATGTCCTGGAGATGAGAGCTATCCTTCTAGCATTGCAGGCCTTCTATCAACAAACAAAGGAGAGCCAGATCTTACCCTCTTTGTTGAGAAACTATGAGAGTATGGCAATGGGTGATCTTATCCTTTTCACTTTCTGATAGTAACCCACAGCCTGTGGAAGTCCAACATGATTGCAGACAAGTTAGGTGGGTCAGTACTAATGCCTCACAATTGGTCTCTCAACAAGAAATCCTGCAATCTCATTGGGTCTCTTAATAAGTGCAGCTGACTCTTTGCCCTGATCCCTCCAGTGGGGCAGTTCCTAAGAGGCGCTTTTCTTCACACTTGGCCCTCCAGTCTCCTTTATGCTTATCCTCTAGTATACCTATTTCCCAAATTTTTCCAGAAAGCATCACATCTGAAGAGTGCAGTTATCCTCATTAAACCTACTGGCCTTGTCAGATCTGGTTTCTCTTCGTTGACTGCATCTTTTACATCTGCCCTTGATTCTAGACCCAACACCAAAACTCCTATCTCACCCAAAACACATAACTCATCCAGCCTCACGCTGACTGCATGATTTCTCCTGTTCTGTTGTCTGTTAGCCTGGGCTCTCCTCCCCCATCCGCCACATTCTATTATCCTCCCATAAAGGTTTCACTAAAAAAGGTTTCCAAAAGTAAATGGAAAAGATTTGTTTTTTGGGGCACACAAAAAGTATTTAGATCCCTTCTCAGCACTAATTGCTGAAGTTCTTGATTTCTCAGCTACATTTGTGAATGAAGGGGCTAGCTCCTCAACTGTCAAAGTATAATTAGCAGCCATTTCCAATTTCATATAGGAGTAAATATTTATTTATTTTACATTTGTTTACTGGGGATGTCCGACTGGGCCAGTGACCCTTTTTTAACAGAGGTGTGGGGAGAAGAGCTCCTTTACAAAAAAACACATTACAAGCAATACAAACAATACAATACCAGAAAACACATTATAGAATAATACAACAAATAAAGGCAGTAAAATAAACTAAATAAAAAACTGACCCAAAAATATCTAACAAAAATACCTAATTAAAGAGTATCTACCTAAAAATGTCTTAACTAAAAAATCACTAACTAGCAATCTGATAAATAAGTTAGCATGAAATAGCATGTGCCATCATAGAGAAATGGTTGATCCTGTAGGGTAAATATGGTATATGTATGGTATAAAAGCAAAAATAAATAAGTTGGCTGTTATGTTAGAGTTTCTTGTTCTAAACAGTGATAGCTAAGGCACTATAGAGGTGAAGTACAAGGAGGGAATATGATGCATGGTAAGAAACTTGAAATAGGTGGATAGAGATAAAAGAAGTAGTGAACATAGAAGTAGGTAGAGAGAAATTGGAGTTCACTGAGAGCCAAGATAAATAGGAAGTTTGGAATATTGTAAGGGAAAAGATATGTTTGTAAGAAGAAGGAAGGACAGAATAGATCAGCCTGGGTTAGTGGAAGAGCAAAGCCAGTTGTTGGTTAGGTGTTCCTTAAGCAGTAGTTTAAATATGGATGTATTGCTAATGTTTAGTATAGTTTGAGATATGAAATTCCAGGACTTGGATATTTGGTGGGAGAGTAGAGATTTACTGTAATAATTATTGGATTTGGTTACTTTGAGTAGTAGTTTGTTGGAGGATCTTACTGGGTGGCTGTTTGAGTAGGGCTGCACTAAGCTCTTGAATGATGGACAGTTATCTGGATGGAATGAAAGAAAGTTAGTTAGTTGAGGGTTAGGTTTAAAGCAGCTAGCTCATTTAGTAGCTTTTGGTATGATACTTTATCAAAGGCCTTAGACATATGAAGAAAGATAGAAGAGATGAGCTGGATGTTGTTTCTCAGCTGGTTGGCTGAGTTTGTAAAACTAACAATGGCTGTGGTTGTACTGTGTTTAGGTCTGAAGCCATGTTCAGATGCAGATAGGAGATAATTATAGTAGGTAGTTAAGGAGTTGCCCGTGTGTGCATTTTTCAAAAAATTTGGCTATGGGAGGGAGGATGGCAATTTGCCTGTAGTTTGAGAACTCAGTAGAGGTGCCGCCTTTGTGGAGAGGGATGATATAGGAAACTTTCCAGAGTTTGGGGATGTACTGCTTAGCAATGGATCAATTTATTAGGAGAGATGTAGGGTAGGAGATGGTATCTGCTGCTATTTTTAGAAATTTATTGGTGAGTTGGTCAGCTGCGAGGGAGGAGAGGTTAAGTTTTGAAAGATATTTTTTGATGATAGTTTGAAGTGGTTTGATTGTAAAGGAACTTGGAGTTCTGCCTAGTTCATTAGGAATAGATAAGGGGATCTTGTCATTTTTTACTAGGGAGAGTATAGGGTTGATAAAGTGCGAATTAAGTTCTGAGGCAATACTGTCTGTGGTATTTGTTGTGGTTGGAACTGGGATTATGATCTCTCCTGGCTTATGTAGTTGTTTAGTGGCTCCCCAGAATTTCTGGGGGTTGTGTTTTTGGCATTGTTGTATTGTATAGCATTTTGTCTGTTTTGATTAGCTTCATCAAAATCCAACGTCAAGAGAAAAAACCTTTAATAAATTTTATTAAAGGTTTTTTTCTCTTGACGTTGGATTTTGTTGCTGCTATTTTTCTTCTTACAGCAAGAACTTTGTTGTTTCTTTATTTGATTAGCTTCATCCAAGCTTTTAAAGTCTTTCTCAGAGAAACTTAGTTACTTAGGCCTCCTTTAAAGGGCCCTATTCCTCCTTGGGAATGAAACATTGTCCTTCAACCTTTGACCTAATCCCCCTTTGAACCATCAGCTAAGTCTAAAATAACATTTTTGATCCGGAATACTATTTTCCTAGTTGCTATTACTTCTGCCAATGGAGTGTTTGAGCTTCAGGCCGTCTTTTAAATCTCCTTATTTAATTTTTCACAAGGCTAGAGTTTCTTCATGGACCAGTCCTTCCTTTCTGAATAAGATGGTGTCAGAATCCAATATTAATCAGGTTATCAGCCTTTCAGTCTTTTTTTCAAGTTTTTCAATCAGAGAAGAATATATGATGTGATGTTGTCAAACTCACCTTTATTTTACTGATGGGTAGGATCTGATCCATTGGAACTGTCTCGGCCATTTCTCAAGGTTGAGGTCTTCAGCAAAGCTTGCAGGCCCTATTTTACCTATAATGCAACCGCCTAATTACCTCAGATCTCATTTGTCGTGCAGCAAAGAGGTTGGACACAGCTCTGGGCTAAGTGTTTAATCTTTTTCTTTCTTATATTGTACTAAAACTGTAAGAAACTATCTTTGCTCTTTCTTATCTCTTTAATAGTAGTTAGTGTCCGATTAAGTTAGAGGATGTCTAACAAACGTCAGTTTCAGTTAGAGGACATTCTAAGCCTTTCTTTCTCTTAAATAATAATTTATTGTACTCATAGCAACTGTTAGTTAGTTTTTCTTCTTCGCTTTTTAATAGCAGTGTCCTTCGAAGTCGACCTTACCCACTTATTTGATGTTGTTAATCTTCATTCATTCCTTACTGATGGGTGTCTGTTCCGTCCGCAGAACTGAGTCGGCTGTTATAACAAGCTCGCGCCAGCCAGAAAACTCTCGAGCTAAGCTTTTACCCATAGTGCCCCTCTCCACATTAACTCCGATCTCATTTGTCACATACGAAAAAATGTGTCAGGCCAGGCTCCCAGCTAAGTCACTAAAAATGTTACTAATTTTTCTCGTCTTCTAGCTTTATTTCTTAGTCTTTTTCTTCTTTTAGTATTATCAGATATTCCTGATATATATTTTGTGTCCCTCTAGTTATCTTTCTGAAACTTTCTGCCAAGTTTGGTACTCTTTGTACCATCACTGGTGCTCCCTTTTCTTTACCCGTTTGGGTATTCCTATTACCATTGCTGGCAATTCCTTCTAAATCTTCCTAATTTTTCTTATAGCTTAAAAAAAAAAGATATTTGCTATCTCTTGGTGTGATTAATGGACAATTTCTGGAATATATCAGATAAGAAAGGAACTACGGGTTTCAAACATTGCAATAGATGTGACAGAAAAATGCCTAATATAGACAACCATTTATCTTGTGTTTATTGCTTAGGGGTGCTTCATCTGTCTGAGAAGCCCCTTGTAGATCTGTAAAGGTTTCAGCTCCCATATGCCTGCGGTGCCTAAAAACAAATTAATGCTAGCAAGACTTTTAAAATCTCCATTCACTGAGGCTATTTCTAAGTCGAAGGCCTCTCCGCCTCCTAAGAGAGAAGATAAAGATATTTTTTGATAAAGCTGAAATATTACCTGACAAACTTATCCTAAACTCCAAATAAACATATTACCTTATTGGTACCTACATCCCTCCCGGCAACAATACCCTTACATTAGAGAACATTCTAAACTGGTCTGACCAATCCTTACCTCAATAAACAATTATCCTAGGAGAGTTTAATATTGACTGGTTAGCTTGAAATTCTCAAAATCCCACCAACCACATAAATCTGTATAGCTTTACCTAGCTCATACAAACTCTTACCAGGATTAGTAAAACATTGAATAAACAATCAGTACTAGACTGGATATTAACTAACAAACCACTTCATGTTGTCCACTCTGGCATTCTCCCAGACAGCCTAAATGACCATCTCCCAATCTACATAATTAGACAACGAACCAACCCAAAGAAACAAGCAACTTACAAACAAATAAGAAGCACAAAACAATACCCCAAACACTTCATCAGCTCCCTAGTCCACTCTAATTGGCTCCCACTAAAACATCTTCCCTTGGAAGATGCCATCCACCACTTCAATAACACCTTCCTCTATATTCTAAACATTCACGCCCCTTCCAGAATCATATGTGTAAAATCTAAATGTTAAGTTGTCAATCTCGCCTTCATTCTTGTTTGATGGGTTCGGAGCCGATCCTCGGCTCTGACTCGGCACTTGCTAAGCTCGAGAGTCACTTACCAGCTCGAGGCAGCCCCATATCCCATGATGCAAGGCGGTAAGTACCCAGATCTCGTTTGCTGCTTCGCTGATGAGGTAATCCTTTTACCAGCTCCTGGTAAGTGTTTATTATTATACATTTAGTCACCCCATTCCAAATATTTCTCTCTTTCAATAGTTTTCCTTTATTGTTAAGATACTTTTAAGGGTTTTCTCTGACTAAAATTACTTTTCCCTAGTTATATTTTTAGTCAGGCCTTCATTCCCTCCCATCCCCCCCTACTGTTAGGGTGTGTGTGTGTGTTTTTAGTTATACCTTTAACTTAAATTGTTCTGATTCGGGACTGTGTGTGTGTTTTTTGTGTTTGGGATAACACTATGTCCAAGGAACAGAGGGTCTCAGGCTTCAAGAAGTGTGACTCGTGCTGTCAGAAGATGTCTCTGACAGACGGTCACGCTTCTTGTATATACTGCCTGGGACCTTTCCACCTGCAGGACTCCTGTGCAATTTGTCACTCTTTTAGCCAGAGAGTCCTGCAGGAAAGGAGGAACAAACTTATATTAAGAGGACTTCTTAAACCGGAGGGCTCCCCGGCAAAATCGGCTCCGGGTAAGCCCTCTAAGACTACCAAGGCCCAGGCTTCTGTACCTAAACCTTCGGCCTTGGCTCCGACTCCTTCGGAGTCGAGATCGGCTCCAGCTGGAGCCGATCTTAGCTTGGAGAAATCTTCGGCACCAATAGCTATCGGTGCCGATACTTTGAAGGTCACTTTGGTGTCGGCTCCGACTGGCTCCGACATCCATGTGGCTCGGGCTTCGGTGTCAGCGCCGACCGGCTCCGACACCATGATTTATTTGCCTGTATCGGCTCCGGCTGGAGCCGATACATCTATACCTACACTCGGAGCCGAAAAGTTATCGGCTCTGTCTGGATCCATGGTTTCATCGGCTCCGATAGTTCCTTCGAGGAAGAGATCCAGGTCTCCCTCTTTGGAACCGATACTGTCGGCTCCGGCCTCACCTCTTCTTTCGGAGCGGAGCCATCGGAGCCGATCATCTAGGTCTTCCAGGTTGTCAGACCATGATTTAGGGAGGGTGGTAAGCAGATTATTAAAATCACAGGCACTAGCCCAAATGCTTCATAGTCCATCTCAACAGACGACTATTAGTCCACACCCTCTTCAAGTTCCTCCTTCGACTCTACCCCAGAGTTTGGAGCTGGAGTCTACGGGAATGATTACTGCTATGGCTGAGGGCCAGATACTCCCCCCTTCTGCGCCTTTAGCATCTACTCTTATCTCCTCCTCGAGACCTTCCTTGGAGGGATTCGGTGGTCGGGCTTCCCTGGTCTGCTCCGAGGGGGTGAGTGGCATCGGACCCTTGTCCGACCCCGCTCTTCCCCTTGGAGCTTCGGCCTTGGTGAGCTCGGCTCCAACATCTGCCTCGGAGCCTTCCCTTTCGGTGGGCCCGGGAGTCCCAGTTTCTTCGGAACGGGTTCTCTCGGATCTCCCTGGGAGGGGAGCCTTCGAGGTGATGAGGAGTGTGCTGGCCCCTGGGCTCAGTCAGCAGTCTATTCCTTTAGCTCCTCCCTCTATGGTGCCTGTTTATATCTCTTCCCGCTCTCTTGCTCCCGGACCG
Organism: Protopterus annectens; assembly: GCF_019279795.1. Classification (NCBI taxonomy): domain Eukaryota; kingdom Metazoa; phylum Chordata; order Ceratodontiformes; family Protopteridae; genus Protopterus; species Protopterus annectens. The sequence continues at coordinate 792,669,729 of NC_056739.1, forward strand.
AGAGATCCACCGCCTCAGGTTTCCCCACTGGGAGGAACCCCCTCTTCCGAGGATTCTCCTGATCCATCAGGAGATCCTCCGCGCAAGAGGACTTGTAAGAGGAAGCACCTGGACTCCCCTGAGTCTATTACTTCGGATACCGACTTAGATGAGTCGGAGGGATCCCCAAGATCCCCCTCTGAGGATGTCTCCTTTTCAGACATCCTAGAACTCCTGAAACAGAGGGGAAACTGGCCCTCCATAAATCCCTCCGATGATGAGACTGTATACCTAGAGGCATTTGGTTCTCGACCCTCCACCTCCTGGGTGTCTCCGCCTTTTGACCCCCTCATGCAGGTAATTGCTCGAAAGGCTTGGGCTTCTCCTGATTCCGTAGAGCCAGTTCCCAGGAGGCCTTCTAAATTTATTACAGCCCCTTCCGAACAGCAATTCCTTACAAAAGGTGTCCCTGTTGATGCCATGGTGGTGATGGCCGCCACTAAAAAGGAACTTGCAGATCCTTCTGTACCGGTCCATCCTCCTAACAAGGATTCTAGGGCCATGGACAGGTATGGTAAGCGGATGTTCTCCTCAGCGACCTTTGCCATGCGTTCGCTGAATTATTTGTGTCACTTCACCAGACTCCAAAGGGACATCCTTAAAGAACTAGGTGAAGTAGTACAGGATCCTGCAGCTCCGGGGGCACAAGACAAGATTGCTTCTCAGCTAGGAATCCTTAACTCCATAACCAACTCCTCCATGCGGCTGATTTCGTATGCAGCAGATGGAGCGAGTAGAGCCGCAGGTACAGGAGTGGCTCTGAGACGTCAATCCTGGATGTGGCTCTGTAATTTTGCAGATCCCTTCAAGGCGTCCTTCACAAACTCTCCATTTGATGGGTCAACTTTGTTTGGTCCTCAAGTGAAGGATACATTGACCAGGTTTGAGCAGGACGGCAAGACTCTTTCTGCCGTAGGAGTCCGTTTTTCCACCCCTTCTAGACCTTACCCCAAGGGACAGAAGGGTGGAAAGATGTGGTTCCGCAAATCCCAAGGAGTCACGCCGGATACACGTGGTCAGTTTACCCCTAGAGGCAGAGGGGGTAATAATAATAGATGCCTCCTTAGAGGCAGAGGGGGTCCACAAAACCAGGGAAGCAGAGAGCCTCTCTCTGACAAGCCCTTCCAGCATCCCTGAGGTGTTGCCCGACTGTCCATCCTTGGAGGCAGTCGGGGGAAGATTATCGCTGTACCCACAAGCCTGGCGTTCCCACTCACAAGACAGATGGGTACAGTCGATCATATCCGAGGGTTACAGAATTCCTTTCGAGGAAAGTCCCTTCACTCACAAAAATTCCCTTCCAGATGTGCCACCCGGTCTAAGGGAAATCGCAAAGTTAGAAGTATCAAAGCTTCTACAAAAAAAGGGCCATTCAGCCAGTTACAACAGACCATTCAGAGCCCGGAATCTACTCAAAGTTCTTTTTGGTCACCAAAAAGACGGGAGATTGGAGACCAATATTGGACCTCAGCAGACTCAACAAGTCTGTGAAAAAGACGAGATTTCAAATGGTCACACTTCAATCAATTTTGCCCTTCCTGGGCAAAGACAACTGGATGTGCTCAATAGACCTTCAGGATGCGTACTATCACATAAAAATTCACAGACGCTCCAGAAGGTTTCTCCGCTTTCGGCTGGGGTCCAGTCATTTTCAATTCAGAGCCCTGCCCTTTGGTCTCATTACAGCCCCCAGAGTGTTCACCAAATGTATGGCAGTGGTCACGGCTCACCTGAGACGTCAAGGATTCCAGGTGTTTCCGTATCTCGACGACTGGCTCCTTTCAGCCACCACCAGGCATCAACTTCTCCAATCCAGGGATTACACCCTAAATCTCTGCACTCAGTTAGGAATTTCGATCAACTACAAAAAATCCTCCTTGTTGCCCTGCCAGTCTATTACTTTCATAGGCGCAAAATTAGACACTGTTTGGATGTCAGCAACCCTCACAGACCAAAGAATCTCAGATATCCAAAGTCACGTACAGATCATCCTTGCCAGCAAAAAGGTGCAAGCCATACTGGTCCTGAAAGTGTTGGGCCTCATGGCAGCGGCCATTACTCTTCTTCCCTTGGCCCACTTCTACATGCGTCTCCTTCAATGGATGTTGTTCACCCAGTGGTCTTACCAACAACTTCCCATGCGTCATCAAATCCTGGTGACACAAGCTTGCAAAAAACATCTATCCTGGTGGATTTCTTCTCCCCAGATTCATCAGGGCAGACCCTTTGTATCCCCGGCCCCGGTAGCCACAGTCACTACGGACGCCTCCCTGATTGGGTGGGGGGGGGTCATTATCAGGGCAGGATGGTTCATGGGACGTGGCAACCGTTTGAATACCACCTGCACATAAATGTCCTAGAGTTGAGAGCAGTTGCAAGCCCTCAACGACTTTCTTCCCTTGGGAACAATTGCAGTTCACACGGACAACATGTCTGTAGTATGGTATATCAACAAGCAGGGCGGAACCAAGTCCTACCCCTTGTGTCGAGAAGCTCTCAGACTTTGGCAATGGGCGATCTCCTCTCATTGTTTTCTGGTAGCAACGCATATCCTTGGGAAAACCAACATTTTAGCGGACAGATTGAGCAGAGCTCTTCTCATGCCTCACGAGTGGTCTCTCAAACAATCCATAGTGGAGGAGATTTTTCTAGAATGGGGCCGCCCATGTTGCGATCTTTTTGCTACTCCCCAAAACAGCAAATGCCCAGACTTCTTCTCTCTCTTCCCACTGCCAGGCCATCCCCCCAGAGATGCTCTTACCCAAGATTGGCCCCAGGGACTTCTTTATGCCTTTCCTCCCTTTCCTTTGATTCCACAAGTACTCCAGAAAGCCACTGTTTTGAGAGCCAAAATGATTCTCATTGCCCCCTATTGGCCTCGACAAATTTGGTTTCCGTTCCTCCACCGTCACCTCTTGGTGCAGCTGTGGCATCTGGACCCAGTGCCAGACCTTCTGATCCACCAATCGGGTCACCTGCATCGGTCCATTCCTTCTCTCAACCTCACAGCTTGGTTGCTCCACTTCCTTCCTTAGCCAGGCTTCCTATGATCTCTAACCCGGTTAGGGATATCATAGTGGCTTCCCTTAAATCCTCTACTAGAAGGATTTATACCAGCAAGTGGAAACGCTTCTCTTTTTGGGCAAAATCAAAGAATATAGATCCCTTTACTGCCCCTGTTCATGCAGTTTTGGATTTTTAGCGGAAATCTTTCACTCGGGCTCTTCATCTTCCATGGTCAAAGTTCAGTTGGCTGCTATCTCGAACTTTCATGTCATGTTTGCAGATCATAACATTATGTCCCACAGGCTTTGTAGAGCTTTTCTAAAAGGGATTTTATTCCTTAAACCTCCTGTCAGGAGTCCTCCTCCTCAATGGGACCTAAATCTAGTGCTGACATCCTTAATTCTTCCTCCCTTCGAGCCAGCTGTTTCATGTTCACTGAAGTTTCTTTCATGGAAAACACTCTTCCTTGTCGCTATTACCTCGGCTAGGAGAGTGTCAGAACTTCATGCTCTTTCTGTTCGTCCCCCTTATTTGGTCTTCCACAAGGACAGGGTATCCTTGAGAACTAATCCATCCTTTTTGCCCAAGGTGGCTTCGAAAACTAATTTGAACCAATCTATTGATCTCCCTGTATTTTTCCTAATTACTCCAACAGATCGGAACAAAATTACATTATCTTGATGTTCACCGCCAACTCAGATATTATTTGGACAGAACAAAACAATTCAGGAAATCCGATCAGCTCTTTCTTTCTTATGCTGTAAATAAGAAAGGCCTTCCTGTTTCCAAAGTGACCTTATCTAGATGGCTTTCTTCCACCATCTCCAAAATCTATCAACTCAGGGGCAAACAGCTGTGCTCAAAACCAAAAGCGCATTCCACCAGAAGTTTAGCCACTTCCACAGCCTTTCAGGCTAGACTCCCTTAGACACTATTTGTGCAGCAGCCACTTGGGCCACTCCTCATACCTTTGTTTCTCATTACAAATTGGATTTGGCCTCCAGGGATAGAGCCAGTTTTGGTTCTATGGTTCTCAAGAGTCTGTTCCATTGAGCCACCCAGGATAGAGGTGCTAGGGACGCGGTCCCATCAAGCAAGAATGAAGGCGAGATTGACAACTTAACATTGAGAAGTTATGTACCTACCATAACGTTCCATGTTAGTTGTCTTCTCTCGCCTTCTTTCTTGCGACCCTCCCTCCTACCCCCTTGCCTGGACAGACCTTGATCTCCCTTGTTTGGAAGATTGCTTCTTTAGGCACCAGTTAGTTTCCTGGTTCCCATTACAGCCCTTCCATTAGGCTAATTGCTTTCTTTCCTCAGTGGAAAGTTTTTTGTGCTAGGTTATTCTCCCTATAGGTACCAAACGAGATCTGGGTACTTACTGCCTTGCATCATGGGATATGGGGCTGCCTCGAGCTGGTAAAAGTGACTCTCGAGCTTAGCAAGTGCCGACGAACCCATCAAGCAAGAAAGAAGGCGAGAGAAGACAACTAACATGGAACGTTATGGTAGGTACATAACTTCTCATTATGCCCCATGGCTAAAAAAAGAGACAAGGTCACTATTAGTTGCAAGGGATAAAGCATGGAATTAGTGGTACAAAAGTAAATCCAATCCCGCCAAACAAATATACCAAGAGCTCAGAAACAAGGCTAAGAGACAAATTAGGCAAGATAAAATTAAGTACTATACCGATATCCAAAATAAACACCAAAAGAACCCTCAAAACTTCTGGTCAGCAATAAAAAACATACTCCAACTAGGCAAAGCATCTACTCCACAACCTCAGATAATACAGATAATATAGCAAGCCAATTCAATAAATACTTTACCGAATCTATAGTAGCCCTATCTAGTAAGCAGCTACGCTTCTCAATCTTAGACAGTCCAAGTCCCCATAAAACAAAAATCTCCTTTTCCATTCAGTCAGTCAAAACAAAAACTATGTTAAATAAGTTTAGTAAACTGAAGTGCACTACTCTAGCCGCAGACAAAGTACCACCCCAGTATCTAAAAATAGCAGCTGAAGCAATAGTATACCCAGTTTCAATACTAATAAACAGATCTATAGTTGAAAACCAGATCCCAACCATATGGAAGACTTCCCATATAATTCCACTTCATAAAGACAGATACTGTACTGACCTAACCAATTACCATCGTATTGCTATCCTATCCCCACTGTCCAAAATATTAGAGAGAATTGTCCACACAAAGCTCATGCACAACCTGCAAACAAATAACCTAGTAACTCAGTCGCAACATGGTTTCCTTCCACATCACAGTACTACCACTGTCCTGTTATCTTTTACCAACTCAATAAACCAACATAGAAATAACCACAAATATGTATCCTCAATTTTCTTAGACCTATCGAAAGCCTTCTATATGGTCTCCCACAGCAAACTCCTAACCACGCTCACTTCACTAAACTTTTCTAAATCTGCACTTGACTGGTTCCAAGACTATTTAACTGGACGCCAGCAAGCAGTACAGTGGCAAGGTGATCTATCACCCCTTCTACCACCACCACAAAACTTATGCTATTTCATCCAACCAAAGCCAAAATACCTCCCTCCTCATTCTCTATCGAATCTGTCAACAAAACCAAAATCTTTCCCACTGCTCTTACTAAGCTATTAGGTGCTGAAACAATAATATGAGATTTGATCTCCATATATCCGAAACAGTAAAAAAGTCCACATAAAATAGGTATTCTGTACAGGAATAAACATTATCTCACAGACAGCACAAAAGTCACAGTAGCTCAAACACACTTGATCTCAACCCTACTATATGCATCACCTATTCTCACCAAACTTAGGAAATCAGACCTTGCAAAACTTGAAACATGTTACAATAAAATCGCTAGATTTGCTATCAACTCAAACTCAAAATCCCATCACTGTACAGCACTGAGGCAACTCAACTTGCTTGAGTTGCCTCAGCTACTACAATACACCCAACTAACCATGGCCCACAAGCTACTCCATCAGAATGAAAAGACACCTGCCCTAAATAATCTACAACAACCATACTCCAATTCCAGAAATTTAAGATCCAATAATAAACACCTGATAAAGGTCTCGACTGCTGATAATCAGGTAGGGGAATCCGTCTTTTCCAACTTTATAGCTAAACTCTAGAATACCTTACCTCTTAATGTAATATCTACCACAACCACACCTTATTTTAAACCTTTACTAAAAAATCACCTATTCAAAAACTGGATATGTCCATGTATGGCTCCTGGTTAATCTACTTACTACCAATGTTGATATTATACGGACTTAAATTTTTTTTATCATGTACATATAAACAAAAGGTATGCTGGATATGTGTTAATTATCCATATGTCTCAACTATATATTTAACTGTTTTCTATGTCGTATTGTACCTTAAACTTTAATTGTACTGTTATATTTTGCTGTCTTTTCTTGTGGAGCTTTTCTCCCTAGGCCTCTGCTGAAAAAAGACTTGTGTCCAGTCGGACTTTCCTGGTTAATAAATGTAAAATAAAAAAATAAACTAAAAATAGGAGCAAGTCATTACCCTCGTCTCCTCATGAGTCGAAACAACCGGAACCAAAGGTTAAAATTATGAAATTGTCACATCCGTTGGCGCAGAGGCCTAAATCTGCAACCTCAGCTCTGACTTCAGTTCCGAGCCAACCACCTACATCGGCGCCTTCCTCTGCTTCTTCGGCACCAGTAGGACTATGTGCATCGACCCCTACACCGACAACTACAATTTCAACTTAGGCGCCAACCCACCTTTCTGTGCCAAGAATAGTTATCCAAGATCTGGTCACTTCCCCTCCCTGTACTTCATAATGGTCTTTCGACCTCGGTACAGAAAGGTGATATACTTCCTAGGACAAGGTACTCCCCCTCGGCGGATCCTTTTTATGGTCAACAATACAGCCCCTTCTTAGAATGTCCAACTTCACCTTCAGGGATGTCTACACATTCTTTTAAGAGTCTTTCTGAACTAGACATAGTGAGGCTAGTGGATCATCTCTTAGCGGCCAGAGGAATTTCAACTCCATCTAAAGCCTCCCTCCCATTCAGAGCCAAGGGTTCTGCTCCAAGGCCTCCACAATATTTTCCTCCTTTGACCTCCTTGCAGGTTTTGGAGCATTCATCACTGACACCAACCCCTTTTCCAGCTTCTTCGGCACTGGTGGTAGATCTTACCATGGTGCCGGGGTCTACCCTTTGGCCTACGGTGTCTTCAGAGCCAGGTAGTTCCAGTAGCTTTGATGAAGCCATCTCCTCCCGTAGCTCCCTCCCTTGTGGCGGGTCCTTCGGAAATGGATGTGACTCTGCTTCTGAGTTTGTCCTTTTCGGTTCCAGGCTCCCACCCTTCTTTGGGAGGACCTGCTTTCCAGGCAATGGAGAGGGCACTGGCCTCTGCAGGCTCTCAGTTGGTCCCTCCGGCATCGAAGATTAGCCCCTTCTTCTGAGCTACAGCTGTCGTAGCCCTTTACTCATAGACACCAGGCTCGGGAGCTGCAAGACACCCTTCAACAAGGTTCTCCCTCTACAGGTTTCTTCTCTGATGCTCTCCTTGAAGGGGTTCCTCGCAAGAGAGTGTGCAAGAGGAAGCATGTTGATTCCCCAGAGGAATCTTTGACAGAAGATACAGATTATGATGAGGGGGAAGGGTCCGCATGGTCGCACCCTGACAATCTCTCCTTTGCAGACATGTTGGAGATCCTGAAGTAGCGGGATGATTGGAAGTCCAGCACCGCTTCCTCTGAAGAGTCATTGTTCTTGCAGGCTTTCTGGGCCCGGCCGTCTACCTCCTGGGTGACCCTGCCTGCAGATGAGCTCATCCAGCTCATAGTGCAGTGCACATGGAAGAGTCCTGATGCTATTGAACCTATCCCCCATAGACCAGATAAAATTTTTTCACCACCGATGGGCAATTCACACTAGTCCAAGGACCTTCCAGTGGATGCTATGGTTGAAAGAAAAGAGCTCGCTGAAGAGAGCACTGCTGTCCACCCCCCTAACAGGGAGTCTCAGGTGATAGATTGAAGAAGCGGGTATTTTCTTTAGCGACCTTCACTGTTCGGTCCCTGAGCTATCGGTATTTTCTTCAGCGACCTTCGCTATTCAGTCCCTGAACTATCTGGCACATTTTACTGGGCTTCAGAGAGACATAATTTCAGAACTCTCAGAAACCCTTGCAGGAGCAGTCTCTGATGAGGTACAGGACAAAGTCGCCTTACAGCTTGCCACCCTGGAGTCCATCTCAAATTCGTCCATGAAGGCCTTGTCTGCTGTAGGTGTATGCTTTTCTACACCTCAACGACCCTATTCCAGCAATCAGAGGAGTGCAAAGATGTGGCACAAAAAATCCCAAGTTCCTTTCTGTGACGCACTTGGCTAGTTTTCCCCCCAGGCGAGAGTGGGGAATTCAACCAGAAGACACCCATTCAGAGGCAGAGGGGGCCGCATAACCAGGGGTTCAGGGATTCTTTCTTAGGACAGCCCTATCAGCACTCCTGAAGAGCAGCCCGATTCCTTGCTTCTGGAAGTAGTCAGGGGATGTTTCTCTCTGCACCACTTTGCTTGGCAAGAAATAACCACAGACTCTTATGTGCAGACAATAATCACCAGAGGGTATCACATCTCCTTCAATATTTTCCCAAGGCCTTTAATGTGCATTCCCGATGTTCCACCCAGTCAAAAGGAATTCGCAGCTGTAGAAATTCAAAAGCTGCTTCAAAAAAGGGTCATCCAAACAGTCCGTCCAGACCAGTTAGAGTCCGACTTTTACTCAAGTTTCTCTTTAGTGCCAAAGAAAACAGGGGACTGGAGGCCAATTCTGGACCTCAGCATCCTAAACAAATTTGTCATACAAGCAAAGTCATGGTGCAGTCTATACTCTCTTTCCTGGGAAAAGATGATTGGATGTGCTCTGTAGACCTTCAGAAAGCATATTACCATATAAAAATGGACAAACACTCCACAAGATTTCTCCACTTTAGGCTGGGAGCCAATCACTACCAATTTCGGGCACTGCCCTTTGGCGCCTCTGCAGCCTCTAGAGTGTTCACCAAATGCACGGCAGTGGTAACAGCTCACTTGAGACTGCAAGGATTCCGGATGTTTCCATATCTAGACGATTGGCTCCTCACCTCCCCAACCAAGCATCAACTATTTTCAGCGATTCACTACACCCGGCAGCTTCGGAACCACCTAGGGATAACAGTGAACAAGGGCAAATGCAAGCTTACCCCATCTCAAAAACTGGAATTCATAGGGGCGGAGTTTGATCCCCAGTCTTGTTGAGTCTACCTTCCCCTTCACAGGTTACAGAGACTCAGATTGCAGCTCCATGTGATACTCAGTCAAAACAAAGTACCAGCACAAGCTGTTCTCCAGCTGTTGGGGTCCATGGCAGGATCCATTACGATAGTCCCATTGGCATGATTACACATGAGGCTTCTTCAGTGGCTATGGCTTACAAAATGGTCCCCCTTAGACCTACCCATATCCGAATAACCAATCGGTGCAAGCAAGACCTAATTTTGTGGATGAAGCCAGAACAGATTCTATGGAGCCAACCTTTCTCCCCTTCTCAGCCCAATGCCTTAGTGACTACAGATGCCTCCCTGATAGGGTGGGGGGGGGCACTATCAGGGAAAGACGGTCTGAGGCACTTGGTCATCCATGGAGGCCAATTTGCTTATCAGTGTTTTAGAACTGAGGGCAGTGCTTCTAGTATTGCAAGCATCTTAGTCTTTTCTCCCTTCAGGAATGATTGCCATCTAGTTCAACAACATGTCATTAGTCTGGTACATCAACAAGCAAGGCAGAACCAGGTCATAGCCGTTATGTTGAGAAGCCATGAGAATTTGGCAGTGGGTGATAGCTTTCAACCGCTTTCTGATAGCAATGCACATTCCTGGGGATTCCAATGTAATTGCAGACAAGTTGAGCAGATGCATTCTCCTACCTCACGACTGGTCCCTCAATCCTGTCGTAGCGGTGAAGATCTTAAGCCACTGTGGTCAGCCTTGCTGCGATCTATTCGCATCCCTTGCAAATCACAAATGCAGCAGCTACTTTGCTCTATTTCCCCCAAAAGGAGAGTCCACGAGGGGCACTGTTCTACACGATTGGCACATGGGACTTCTTTATGCTTATCCTCCCTTTCCTCTGATCCCGCAATTCTTGAAGAAGACTATTCGGTTGAGAAGCAGAGTAATCCTCATTGCACCCTACTGGCCTCAACAAATTTGGTTCCCCTTCCTTTGGCCTCACCTAGTACATCAACCCTGGATTCTAGATCCAACTCAAGAATTGCTGTCCCATCCCCAGGGTATGACTCATCCGAATACATCGAGTCTCAAGCTGACAGCTTAGTTTCTCCACTTCCATTGATTGCCAGGCAAAGCAACCTATCCTCCCCTTGTCCGATACATCATTCTGGCTTCCCATAAACAGTCCACCAGAAAACCTTACCTTAGTAAATAGAAATGATTCATTACTTGGTCTCGTATAAAGGGAATTAATCCTTTTTCAGCACCAATACCCATAATTGTAGATTATCTATTGACCCTCCTTGAATCCATAGCTGCAGCTTCTTCCATTTGATTCCATCTTTAAGCAATCTCCAATTTCCATAATGGTTTTGAAGGCTCCTCCTTAATCTTTCACCAGCTCTGCAAAACTTTTTTAAAGGGTATTGCACATATCAGGCCACCTCTTAAACAGCCAATTATGCCATGGAACTTGACCCTGGTACTCCAAACATTAACCGGCTCCCCATTTGAATCTGTGGCCAACTCTGACTTAAAATTCCTGTCATAGAAAACTTTGTTTTTAGTGGTCAGTACTTCAGCTAGACAGATCTCAGAATTGCAAGCTTTATGTATAAAATGCCCCTACCTGGTCTTCCATAGGGATAGAGTATCACGTCGGACTAATCCCTCCTTTTTGCCTAAGGTTATTTCTGATCTAACTATTAACTAAATGATTGATCTACCAGTCTTCTTCCCAAGTTTCTCTAATAAGGGCATGTATACTTTGCATTTGCTCAATGTTCACAGACAGCTAAATTTTTATCTTGACAGAACAAAATCCAACGGAAATCTAACAAACTGTTTATATCCTATCCTGGTCCAAAAATGGGAAAAATCAGTATCCAAAGTTACTTTATCTAAATGGTTGAGAGATTGCATTTCCTTTGTACATTATAGTAACAAAGTCTCTATTCCATCTAAGATAAAGCGCATTCCACAAGATCAGTGGCAGCTTCTGTGCTTTTCCATGGCTAGGGCTTCCTTGGATGACATTTGTGCAGCAGTAACATGGGCTTCTCCTCATACCTTTATCATGCATTACAAATTGGATATGGTCTCCAGGGGGAGAGCTTCCTTTGGTTTAATGGTACTCAGGAACATTCTTCCATAAGGCCTCCCAGGAAACAAGGTAGCTAGGAACTCTGTCCCATCAGTAAGGAATGAATGAAGATTAACATCAGATAAAGAAATTATGTCTTACCATAACATTCCATCTGTGTTGTTGATCTTCATTCATTCATTACAACCTCCCCATCATCTCCCTCCTAAGAACTCTTGGAGGTTCAGTTATGGTCCTTTCTATACTAAGGAAATTGCTCAGAAAAAGCCTCCGCTTTTCTCTCTCTCTAATTTATCCTGTCTTGATGGGCAGACTTGATCTGAGGTAATGTGGAGAGGGGCACTATGGGTAAAAACTTAGCCCAAGAGTTTTCTTGCTAGTGTGAGCTTGTTACAGTGCCTGACTCTGTTCCGAGGATGGAACCGACACCCATCAGTAATGAATGAATGAAGATCAACAATACAGATGGAACGTTATTGCAAGACATAACTTCTTATTTTCAGGTATAGGAGCCGATCACCTTCCCTGGAACAGTACACTCTTAGCTCCCATCACCATTTTTAGCAAGATCCAGGTCACCTTCCCTCTTTAATCGGCCCACCAGGAGTCTGTTGGATGAAGATATGGATAGGGTGGTGGAGAGACTATCGAAGACTGCTTTAGCCAAATTATTGTCAAATTCGAGTCCAAAGGCAACGGATCAGATACAGCCTTCCCCTTCAGCACCTGCTCCACCTCCAATCCGTTCCTTGGTTTCAGAGCTGGAAGATTCCAATAACCATCTCATTTCACAAAGCTGGTAGCCACCTCTGCAGCTTTTCAAGCTAGATTACTGTTGGATAACATCTGTGCTGCATCAACTTGGGCAAAGCCTCATACCTTTATCACTCATTACAAAGTGGATTTGGCCTTTAGGATTAGAGCCTCTTTTGGTTCTATGGTTCTGAAGAATATTCTTCCATGAGCCACCCAAGAGTCAGGTTGCTTGGGATGCGGTCCCATCAGTAAGAATAAAGGCAAGATTGACAGCATCACATAAAGATGTTATGTACTTACCATAACGTTCCATGTGTGTTGTCCATCTCACCCTTATTCTCACAATCTCCCTCCATACCCCCTGTCTATGCTTCTGGGAGACCGAGTAGCACAAATTGGGTTCTACAGAGCCATATAGCCTCAGAATTAATTCTTTTGTGTATTTTTTGAGAATTATTTACACTTGTACATATCTCTATATATATATATATATATATATATATATATATATATATATATATATATATATACACATACACACACACACACACACACACACACACACACACATACACCCACACCCACATACATATATATTCTTTCTCTGTCAGTCTGCTAAGGGAAAACAAGATCTGAGGTAACTAGGGAGTGCATTATCGGTAAAAAAGGGCCCACGAGCTTTGCTGAAGACATCGAGCTTACGAAATGGCCAAGACAGATCTGATGGACTGGATCTGACCCATCAGTGAGAATAAAGGGCAAGATGAACAACACACATGGAACGTTATAGTAAATACATAACTTCATTTTACACCTGTTGGATGTTCATAGACAATTGTATTTTTGTTCAGCTGCAACTTGGGCTAATCCTCATACCTTTATTGCTCATTACAAATTGGATCTGGTTTGTAGTGGAAGAGCAGCCTTTGGCTCAGCTGTGCTCAGAGATATCCTTCCTTAGAGTCCTTCCGGGATTTAGGTGGCTGAAGACTCTGTCCCAACAGTTGAGGAATGAATAAAAGTGGCAGTATTTAATAAAAAAAGTGTTGTACTCACCATAATTGTTCCATCTGTGCTGTCATATTCATTCTTCAACTTCCCACCAAACAGCCCCCTCCTTTGCTCTGTTCCTGGAAAGATTGAAGGATGCAGGAAGAATAGATTGAAGGATGTTGGAAGAATCGCTGTTCCTTTGTTTGAGACCCAGATTTTGTTTCCTGAATGTTAAGTTGTCAATCTCGCCTTCATTCTTGCTGGATGGGTTCGGAGCCGATCCTCGGCTCCGACTCGGCACTTGCTAAGCTCGAGAGTCACTTTTACCAGCTCGAGGCAGCCCCATATCCCATGATGCAAGGCGGTAATTACCCAGATCTCGTTTGCCGCTTCGCTAATGAGGTCATCCTTTTTACCAGCTCCTAGTAAGTGATTTTGTCTTGCTATTTGTAAGGTTTTAGGTGTCTCAAAACTCTAATTTTTAGTCTTTATATCCCTTCCGTGTACTTTATTCACTTAGCTCCATACCCATTTCCCCTTAGTTCACTTAGTCATAGTTTCAGTGTTTCGGGCCTTAGGCCTTTCCCACCCTCACAGTTCCTGTCAGGATTTCTCTCAGGTGTGTGTGTGTTGTATCACTGTTATAATAATAACTAATTTATTAGTTATTAATAATATTTTTAGTTGTTAGTGTCTTTGTTTGGTCTGATTGGTGTGTGTGTGTGTTTTAGGACTAGACATGTGCAAAGATACTAGGGTCTCAGGTTTCAAGAAGTGTGACTCGTGCTGTCAGAAGATGTCTCTGACAGACGGTCACACTTCTTGTATTTATTGCCTGGGACCCCTACACCTGCAGGACTCCTGTGCTATATGTCATTCTTTCAGCCAGAGAGTCCTGCAGGAACATAGGAATAAGTTGATCCTCAGGGGTCTTCTTAAACCAGAGAGCTCCCCGGCCAAGGTCGGCTCCGGGAAGCCCTCCAAGCCTCCCAAGACCCAGGCTTCGGTGTCCAAGTCTGTGGTCTTGGTACCGACTCCACCGGAGTCGACATCGGCTCCGTCCAGAGCCGATCTTTCCTTGTTGGAAACTTCAGTACCGGCACCGGTCGGCGCCGATACCCTGGCTTCGGCACCTGTGTCTGCTCCGTCTGGAGCCGACACCCTAGCGTCGAAGCATGTCTCGGCTCCGGCTGGAGCCGAGATATCTTTGCCTCCTCTCGGAGCCGACAAGTTGTCAGCTCCGCCTGGAGCCGAACGTTCTTCGGCTCCGATGGCTCCGTCCAAGAAGTGGTCTAGATCTCCTTCTTTGGTATCTATACACTCGGCTCCAGCCTCTCCCTTGCTTTCGGACCGGAGCCATCGGAGCCGATCATCGAGGTCTTCCAGGCTGTCAGACCACGACTTAGAGAGAGTGGTGAGTAGGCTATTAAAATCACAGGCACTAGCCCAGATGCTCCATAGCCCGTCTCATCAGACGTCAGCTATTCTCCACCCCCCTGAGATTCCTCCTTCGACTCTCCTACAGAGTTCGGAGCCGGAGATTATTGGTACTGTGACTGTTGCTGCTTCGGAGCCGATACCACACCTTTCGGTTCCGTCGTCCTCGACTCCTATCTCCTCCTTGAGACCTTCCTTGGAGGGATCCAGGCGTCGGGCTTCCCTGGTCGGTTCCGAGGGGGCGAGTGGCATCGGACCCTTGTCCTACCCCGTTCTCCCTCTCGGAGCTTCGGCCTTGGTGAGCTCGGCCCCGACATCTGCTTCGGAGCCTTCCCTTTTGGTGAGACCAGGGATCCCTGTTTCTTCGGAGCGGGATCTCTCGGCCCTCCCTGGAAGGGGAGCCTTCGAGGTGATGAGGAGTGTGCTAGCCCCAGAGCTTAGCCAGCAGTCAGTTCCTTTAGCTCCTCCCTCTATGGTGCCTGTAGATGCCTCTTCCCGCTCTCTTGCTCCCGGACCCAGAGATCCATCGCCCCAGGTTTCCCCATTGGGAAGGACTTCCTCTTCCGAGGTTTCTCCTGATCCTTCAGGTGAACCCCCGCGTAAGAGGACCTGCAAGAGGAAGCATTTAGACTCCCCTGAGTCTACAACATCAGATACCGATTTAGATGAGTCGGAGGGGTCCCCAAGATCTCCCTCTGAGGATGTCTCCTTTTCAGACATCCTTGAACTCCTGAAACAGAGGGGGAACTGGCCCTCCATTAATCCCTCAGAGGATGAATCGGTATACCTGGAGGCTTTTGGATCTCGACCCTCCACCTCCTGGGTTTCTCCACCTTTCGACCCCCTCATGGAAGTCATAGCTCGAAAGGCATGGGCATCTCCTGATTCAGTGGAACCAGTCTCCAGGAGACCTTCAAAGTTTATTACGGCCCCCGCTGAAAAGCAGTTTCTTACTAAGGGTGTCCCGGTTGATGCCATGGTGGTGGCGGCTGCCACCAAAAAGGAACTTGCAGATCCTTCCGTGCCAGTCCGTCCTCCTAATAAGGAATCTAGGTCCATGGACAGGTATGGCAAGCGGATGTTTTCCTCAGCGACCTTTGCTATGCGTTCGCTGAATTATTTATGTCACTTCACCAGACTTCAGAGAGACATCCTCAAAGAATTGGGTGAAGTAGTACAGGATCCGTCAGTGGCAGGCGCTCAAGAAAAGATTGCCTCTCAGCTGGGAATCCTTAATTCCATAACCAACTCCTCCATGCAGCTCATTTCTTATGCAGCCGATGGGGCGAGTAGAGCTGCAGGCACAGGAGTGGCTCTCAGACGTCAGTCCTGGATGCGGCTCTGTAATTTTGCAGACCTCTTTAAGGCGTCCTTCACAAAGTCTCCCTTTGATGGGACAACATTGTTTGGCCCTCAAGTGAAGGACACTTTGACCAGGTGCGAGCAAGACGGCAAGACTCTTTCTGCCGTAGGAGTCAGTTTCTCCACCCCTTCTAGACCTTATCCCAAAGGTCAGAAGGGAGGGAAAATGTGGTTCCGAAAATCTCAGGGAGTCACGCCTGACGCACGTGGTCAATTTACCCCCAGAGGCAGAGGGTGTAATAACAATAGACGCCGCCCTAGGGGCAGAGGAGGTCCGCAGAACCAGGGCAGCAGAGAGCCTCTCTCTGACAAGCCCTTCCAGCATCCTCGAGGTGTTGCCCGACTGTCCACCCTTGGAGGCAGTCGGGGGGAGATTGTCGCTGTACCCAGAAGCCTGGTTTTCCCTCTCTCAAGACAAATGGGTACAGTCGATCATATCCGAGGGTTACAAGATTCCTTTCGAGGAAAGCCCCTTCCCTCAAAAAGGTTCCCTTCCAGATGTTCCACCCGGTCTAAGGGAAATTGCAAAACTAGAGGTTTCAAAGCTTCTAAAAAAAGGGCCATCCAGCCAGTACCAACAGATCATTTAGGGTCCGGAATCTACTCAAGGTTCTTTTTGGTCCCCAAAAAGACGGGAGACTGGAGACCAATATTAGACCTCAGCAGGCTCAACAAGTCTGTCAAAAAGACAAGATTTCGGATGGTCACACTTCAATCGATTTTGCCTTTTCTGGGCAAAGACAACTGGATGTGCTCCATAGACCTTCAGGATGCGTACTATCATATAAAAATCCACAGACGCTCCAGAAGTTTTCTCCGCTTTTGGCTGGGGACCAGTCATTTTCAATTCAGAACCTGCCCTTTGGTCTCACTACAGCCCCCAGAGTGTTCACCAGCCCCCAGAGTGTTCAACAAATGCATGGCAGTGGTCACGGCTCACCTGAGACGTCTAGGATTCCAGGTGTTTCCGTATCTCGACGACTGGCTCCTCTCAGCCACCACCAGGCATCAACTTCTCCAAGCCAGAGATTACACTCTACGTCTCTGCGGTCACTTAGGAATCTCAGTCAACTTTGAAAAGTCTTCCTTATCGCCCTGCCAATCTATTACCTTTATAGGCACAAATCTAGACACTACTCGGATGTCAGCAAACCTAACAAGTCAGAGAATCCTAGATATCCAAAACCACGTTCAGATCATCCTATCCAGCAAAAGGGTACAAGCCAGGTTGGTCCTGAAAGTGTTGGGCCTTATGGCAGCTGCCATCACACTTCTTCCTCTGGCTCGTTTTTACATGTGTCTCCTACAATGGATGTTGTTCACTCAATGGTCCTTCCAGCAGCTTCCCATGCGTCACAAGATCCTGGTGACACAAACCTGCAAGAACCATCTATCCTGGTAGACTTCCTCTCCTCTAGTCCATCAGGGCAGACCTTTTGTTCCCCCGGCCCAGGTAGCCACGGTCACTTCGGATGCCTCCCTGATCGGGTGGGGGGGGCATTATCAGGGCAGGATGGTTCATGGCACTTGGCAACCGTTCGAGTACCACCTGCACATAAATGTCCTAGAGATGTGAGCAGTGCTTTTAACGTTGCAAGCCCTCAACGACTTTCTTCCTTTAGGGACTATTGCAATTCACACGGACAACATGTCCGTTGTGTGATACATCAACAAGCAGGGCGGAACCAAGTCCTATCCCTTGTGTCGAGAAGCTCTCAGATTTTGGCAATGAGTGATCTCCTCTTATCGGTTTCTGGTAGCAACGCATATCCCCGGGAAAACCAACATAGTAGCGGACAGTTTGAGCAGAGCTATACTCATGCCTCACGAGTGGTCTCTCAACCAATCCATAGTGGAGGAGATTTTTCAGAAGTGGGGCCGCCCATGCTGCGACCTTTTTGCTACACCTCAAAACAACAAATGCCCAGACTTCTTCTCTCTCTTCCCACTTCCGGGCCATCCCCCCAGAGACGCTCTTACCCAAGATTGGCCCCGGGGACTCCTTTATGCTTTTCCTCCCTTTCCTTTGATACCACGAGTACTCCAGAAAGCTACCGTCTTGAGAGCCAAAATGATTCTCATTGCCCCATACTGGCCTCGACAAATTTGGTTCCCGTTCCTTCATTGCCATCTGTTGGTGCAGCCTTGGCATCTGGACCCAGTTCCAGATCTTCTGATCCACCAGTCGGGTCAACTGCACCGGTCCATTCCTTCTCTCAACCTCACAGCTTGGTTGCTCCACTTCCTTCCTTAGCCAGGCTTCCTATGATCTCTAACCCCGTTAGAGATATCATAGTAGCTTCTCTTAAGTCCTCTACCAGGAGGATTTACTCTAGCAAGTGGAAACGCTTCTCCCTTTGGGCTAAATCTAAGAACATAGACCCCTTTACTGCCCCTATTCAGTCGGTCCTGGATTTCCTAGCGGAAATTTTTCACTCAGGTTCTTCGTCTTCCACGGTCAAAGTTCAGTTGGCAGCAATCTCGAATTTCCATGTCGGATTTGCAGACCACAACATTATGTCCCACAAACTTTGTAAAGCTTTTCTCAAAGGAGTGTTCCTTCTTAAACCCCCTGTTAGAGATCCTCCACCACAGTGGGACCTAAATTTAGTGCTGACATCCCTGATACTTCCCCCTTTCGAACCGGCTGCTTCATGTTCATTAAAGTTTCTTTCTTGGAAGACACTTTTTCTAGTTGCTATTACCTCTGCTAGAAGAGTGTCTGAACTTCATGCCCTCTGTGTTCGTCCCCCTTATTTGGTCTTTCACAAGGACAGAGTATCCTTGAGAACCAATCCATCTTTTTTGCCCAAGGTTGCTTCTAAGACAAATTTAAACCAATCCATTGATCTCCCTGTATTTTTTCCAAATTATTCTAACAGGGCGGAACAAAAATTGCATTACCTAGATGTTCATCGCCAACTCAGATATTACTTGGACAGAACAAAACAATTTAGGAAATCCGATCAGCTCTTCCTTTCTTATGCTGAAAATAAAAAAGGTCTCCCTGTTTCTAAAGTGACCTTATCCAGATGGCTATCTTCCATCATTTCTGACATTTATCAGCTTAGGGGAAACAGCTGCACTCAAAACCTAAAGCTCATTCCACAAGAGGTCTAGCCACTTCTAAAGCCTTTCAGGCTAGACTACCCTTAGATACTATTTGTGCAGCAGCCACTTGGGCCACTCCTCATACCTTCGTTTCTCATTACAAATTGGATTTGGCTTCCAGGGACAGGGCAAGCTTTGGTTCCACTGTTCTCAAGAGTCTGTTCCATTGAGCCACCCAGGATAGAGGTGCTAGGGACGCGGTCCCATCCAGCAAGATTGAAGGCGAGATTGACAACTTAACATTTAGAAGTTATGTACCTACCATAACGTTCCATGTTAGTTGTCTTCTCTCGCCTTCTTTCTTGTGTCCCTCCCTCCTATCCCCCTAGCCTGGACAGACCTTGATCTCCCCTTTTCTCTGGAAGATTCTTCTTCCTTGGACACCAGATAGTTATTGTCCTTGATTACCTGGTTTCTCCTACAGCCTTTTTAGGTTAGTTGTTTCTCTTTCCTTAGTGGAAAGTTTTTATAGGCAGTTTTTCCTCTAGATACCAAACGAGATCTGGGTAATTACCGCCTTGCATCATGGGATATGGGGCTGCCTCGAGCTGGTAAAAGTGACTCTCGAGCTTAGCAAGTGCCGAGTCGGAGCCGAGGATCGGCTCCGAACCCATCCAGCAAGAAAGAAGGTGAGAGAAGACAACTAACATGGAACGTTATGGTAGGTACATAACTTCTAATTCTCTACCACTACTCTGTAGGACTTTATGCAGCAAACTAGATCTGAAGTATGCCATCTTATATAAAGGACTATTTTGGTTTGTTAAAAAGTTGGAAGGAATCCATTGGGAATCAAACATGTATTTTCTGGTATTAGATGTTACCAGCTTGTATACAAGCATACAACATCATTTTAGTATGGAAGCATTGGGTTATTTTATGGGAGATAACCCTAGAGCACATTATATTAAAGAATTAGTACATTTTTGCCTAGTTAACAATGTTTTTGAATTTGATGGTAAATTGTACAAACAATTGCAAGGTACAGCCATGGGGGTGGCATGTATGCAAATTTGTTATAGGCCTTGTAGAATTTAGTCACATTTATAGGAGTGAATTCTGCAGACGTTTTTTAATAAGATATTTTAGGTTCATTGACTACTTTATATTTATTTGTAAAGGAGGCAAAAATTAAGCATGCTCATTTATTGATTATTTGAATGACAATAGGTTTCATATTAAGCATGATGGCCTACAGGAAAAGATAAAAGTGAACTATTTAGACATGACCCTAGAAGGTTTATGGAATGGAAAGATCAAAACTCAAATTTATAGAAAGTTTGAGCAGCCTAGTCACATGCTTCATGCATCTAGTTGCCCATCCAGCACATACCTTGACAGCTATTCCCTATGGAGAGATCCTGAGAATAAAAAGATTGTGTAGTGACATACAGGATGCTGAAAGGGAGGCTGAAAAAGAAATTGACATGTTCCTAAATTAGGGGATATGAGGAAAAAATTGTCTTTGATAATTATACTAAAATATTTGGAGATGATAGAAATCCTAAAAAATAGGAGTCAAGGCAATAAATGTAGGATAAAAGAAAAATAATTGAATTTAGAGCAAACCCAATTTTTTGTGTCCAAACATACATTGTTTTCAACGAAGCTACAAAAACTGTTGGGAGATTTTTGGAACATAATTAAAATGGAAGTTCCATCACTTACAGAAGTAAAGCTTAAGTTTTCCGAGTGGCCAAACAAAGCCAACCGTGGGTAAATCCAGCATTACCCACACCCAGAAGTGGGTTATTGCTATTATACAATGACATTATTTAAGAAAAAAAAACAATTACTTTTCTTAAATAATGGCATTGTATAATGCCTCCTTACTGCCCTTCCGCAGCTGTCTGGTATTCTGCAGCAGTTCTGATGTACTGCGCATGCCTACGCAGTACATCAGAGCTGTGGGCAAAAGCAACAGAGAAAGCAAGATCTCCGTTGCTTTTTAAAAACTGTTTCGCTATGTTAAATGAGTTTAACATAGCGAGTCAGCTTTTAAAAAAGCAACGGAGAACATCCATTGCTTTTTTAAAGCTGTCTGGCTATGTTAAACTCATTTAACATAGCGAGACAGTGTGAAGCAATGGAGATCTTGCGTTCTCCGTTGCTGTAAAAAAAGAGTTATAGTAATGGAAAAAGTCCGGGCGACCGGACCTTTTTCCATTACTATAACTCTGATTTACAACTTGCATGCTGACCAATCAGCGTGCACGTTTTTGAATATTTAATGAGGGGTTGTTGTATAATATCCAATATATAGTAGCAACATTTGATAAAATAAATGGTAAAATGTTCCAAATAAAAGGAAGTTACACTTGTAAAAGTGTGGGTATTGTATATGCTATTAAATGCACTGTGTAGGTGCAGGTTTTAATGAACATTTAATTATTGTAAACATGTTGTTGCTTTTTTATGTATTATTATTATTATTATTATTAAGAATACTTAGAATTAATCATTTTTACTTGTAAAATTACATATGGTTTTATAAATGTGGGTGGGGGGGTCACATGATGAAATACGAAAACTATGTAAGTGCACTTTTTTGTGTTCAAATCGTTCTGAAGAAGCCTGTTATTGAGAGCAGGAGAAAGTGCTTAACCTGTGTATTGTTGCTGTGGTGGAATTTGTCGTTTGTTGCTGTCATATCATATGTTGTACAATTAAAGTTACTTTACCGAATTGGCTATCATCCTTAGACTATTTTTGGAAAATACTTGAACATTATCGGTTGGTTGCCTCTTGGCCTCAGTTGTTTGCAGTACTGTGCTTTTTTGTTGTTGTTTGTTCCGAGTGAAGACTGGCCGAGGAGCAAGGGATCGACTATTTGGACGAAACTCCTAATGTCTTAAGAGACAGA
Organism: Protopterus annectens; assembly: GCF_019279795.1. NCBI lineage: Eukaryota > Metazoa > Chordata > Ceratodontiformes > Protopteridae > Protopterus > Protopterus annectens. Next base: position 792,691,676 of record NC_056739.1, read on the forward strand.
GACAACACAGACAAAATGGATAACACTCCAGTTTCTAGGAGTGAATTTAACAAAGTGGTGGCTTTGTTAACTCAACTTTCGAATTGTTTAATGGAGAAGGAATCGAAGACCAATTCTGGTTTCCCTGGTAACCAACAACAATTTTTGGACAGGGTGAATATACGTAATGAACGGGCGACGACTTCTCTACAAGCTATGGAAGAAAGTGAAAGCGGAAAGGGGATTTCCAATCAAACGGACATTATGACGAACTCTTTTACGGGGAATAATCACAATAATCCATCGGGGTTTGGAGGGTTGGAAAATGGGAACAAAGGAAATTAACTTAATGTAAATAATTATGTGGATTTAAATTTTGAGACCTGGACCACCAAGAGATTTAATTTTACTGAAGGTACGGTTTTTAACACTGTGAATAATTTTGATGATTATTTTAAAAGTTTTAGTGATAAACTTTATACATTTAAAGCAAACCAGTTAGAGATTATTTAAGACAGTGTGTTCAAGTTAATAGAGTGCCTAAGGGTTTGCGAATATTTAAATACCCGAACAATGTTAAGCCGGACAGTATGTTACACCAACAGTTATGTGATGTAAGCTGGTATTGAGGTGATGAACCTTATGATTAGAGATTGGGAAATTTGTGGCGAGAACCTTTTAAAAGAATTAAACCACTTGAATCAAAAATTCATGAAGGACAAAATGATTGGGAAAGAAAGAAGTAGGTATGAAAATGTGTTTAGAGAGGTGGATCACCATTGTAACAAAATTATTGAAAGGAAGATCAGGAAATTAGAAAGCGACTTAATAGAATACCGGGAAGGAAGAGCTTATCCATTACCCAAGGCCAGGTATTCCAGCATTAATCAAGAGAATGTTTTTCAGGGAAACAATGACTAACTTTCCCAAGTTAATTACAATGATAAATCCTCTAACGAACCTCCAGTTTTAAGGAGGAGTGAAAGGATAGCCGAAAAGCGGCAGAAATGCCTCTACCCAGGATTTTTATCATCGGGGGGGGGGACAGTTTTCAGGGGAGGAGTTGGAATTATGGCCAGAAATAGATGCTTGTTTGCAAAACAATATTGGTGATGCTATGACTTTCCACGCAGGAGAATCACTTTCAAAACAACAAGTGATTTGCAAAAAAGACAATTTTACTATATTTAATTTTACTGACATTGGGATTACAGATCAACATTTTGAATTTTTCACAAAAGGGCTTCATTTTGTACCCATGCGTCCTGGGTTTTGAAACTTTTTACTAGACAACTAAACTTCAATGTATTATTGAAAGGTCAAGTTCAATCTAAACCTAATTTTGCTAGGAATAGCACTTTTAACCTCCCTATTCATCCATCTTTAAGAATTTTTGAGGAACTAGTAGAGAGAGAAATCCGACTTCTTAAGGTGAAAGAGAACTAAAGTGAAAATAATTTTTCCAAAGATGACAAGGAACTTTTGTTGTCACTTAACGAAAATATGTGTAGAGTTATGAAACCCGACGGGGGGGGGGGGTGGTAGTTTTGATGTATAATAGTGTTTATGAGATTTACATGCACAATATTTTATAGGACAATGACCAATATGAATCTATTTCTCGGAATGAGATAAATATAGCTTATGCCAAAATAAAATATCATTTATACGACCATTAGTTACAGGACATAATTAATGAAAAATTGTACAATTTTTTGTTAGTGGATAAACCAAAAATACCTACAATTTTTGGTATCCCCAAGACACATAAGGGGATAGAAAACATGAAGTTTAGACCTATAGTTTCAGGGGCAGGGGGTATCACAGAACCCTTGGCTATGTATGTTGACACAACAGTTAAAAAATTTGTGGGTTCAATTCAACACATCTGTAAAGATTCATGGGAATTTTTGAAAAATATCAATAAAAAATTATTTGATAAGAATTTGTTAATGGTAACTATAGATGTTGTGGAATTGTTTCCAAGTATTCCCCATGGTGAGGGATTAGAATGGTTTTCAAATGTTCTTGTAAAGGAATCAGGTTTAGACAATAAATCTATTAATTTGGTGATTGAATTCATTGAAATTGTTATCAAAAATAATTTTTTATACTTTAACGGAGAATACTACCATCAAAAGAAAGGGGTAGCTATGGGGGCATCCTGTGCCCCCTTGTATGCCAACTGTGTGTTGTACCACTGGGAAAAGAAATTTATTTTAGACACAGGGTGGAAAGAACACATCATTCAATACACTAGATTTCTAGATGACATTTGTTTGTTATGGAAAGGTAGTAAGGAAGAATTGGAAAATGTTTGTTTATATTAATGAAACCACAGAATTCTTAAGATTTACCATCAATATTGGAGAGGAAAGCTTAGATTATTTGGACATCACTTTATATAAAGATTTGGCAAATAATTGTTTTCAGTCTAAAATATTTCGTAAAAAGACTTTTTCAAACATGTATTTGCACTTTAAGAGTGGTCATCCCTTTTATCAAAAAAAGGGCATAGTAAAAGGACAAATAATTAGGGCTTCAAGAATGACAAGCAGGACAGATGAATTCCTTACTGAAGTGGAATTTATTAAGGGATTATTTTTAGAAAGAGGTTATCCGGAACAACTTATAGACCAGGTTGTTAGTGAAGTAATGGAGAACAGGAATAATAAATTCTATCCCCTTATTGGTAAAGGTACAAGTATCAGGAAGGACTCATGCCCCAGTTTTGATGGTAAGACTGGAGCATTTATCCACACATTTTCGAAAACCTCATCCGAAGTGGAAAGGATTGTCAATAAATTTTGGCATGTATTAAGAGTGAATGATGGGATATCAGAATACTTATCCATTCAACCCAGTTTTGTTAGAAAGAGAGACATGAATCTCAAGGAGTATATGGAAAGGGGAACCAGAAATTGAATAGGGGAAGATAGAAAAAAGAAAGGTACTTATAAATGTGGGGCATGTCATCAATGCCCCTATATGCTAAATCAATGTTCTTCATATATTCCTTCTAGGAAATTCGGTATAAAACCTTCTCAATATTTTAATTGTAAATCAAAACGTGTAGTATACTTAGGCAAGTGTGAAACATGCTCTAGTTTTTATATAGGGAAAACAGAAAGGCACCTTAATAGAAGGGTTTATGAACATTTGTATGAAGTCAGGAAAAGAAAAGAGACCAGTGCCTTTTATAAACATTCCCTATCTTGCACCAACATGGTTTTAAAGTTTTTTGTTTTGGAACAAGTGGAATTGGACCCTAGGGGTGGTAATTGGGAATCAAAATTAGAGTACAGAGAGTTGCTTTGGCAACTAAAATTGGACGCAGGGAAAACCCCGGGGCTAAACGATAACATCAATATTAGTAGTGTTCTCAAACTAAGAGCTGCCTGATTATAAAAAGTTATAGGGTATTTAATTGTTGGTAACATAGTATATTTTTATATTAGGGCATTTTGATTAATAGAAGTTTTATTTTTTAACATTATTTATATAAGGTATTTTAGGTGGTACCGGATCTCTTTTTGCACTGTTTAGGTGCAGGTTTTAACGAACATTTAATTATTGTAAACATGTTGTTGCTTTTTTATGTATTATTATTAAGAATACTTAGAATTAATCATTTTTACTTGTAAAATTACATATGATTTTATAAATGTGGGTGGGGGGTCACATGATGAAATACGAAAACTATTTAAGCACACTTTTTTGTGTTCAAATCGTTTTGAAGAAGCCTGTTATTGAGAACAGGAGAAAGTGCTTAACCTGTGTATTGTTGCTGTGGTGGAATTTGCCGTTTGTTGCTGTCATATTGTATGTTGTACAATTAAAGTTACTTTACCGAATTGGCTATCATCCTTGGACTATTTTTGGAAAATACTTGAACATTATCGGTTGGTTGCCTCTTGGCCTCAGTTGTTGTTTGCAGTACTGTGCTTTTTTGTTGTTGCTATTAAATGCTCCTGTAATAGTTTTTATATTGGAGAAAGTAAGAGAAGTCTGGGTGAAAGAATAAAAGAGCATGTAAGGGATATCAGAAATAATAAGGTCATAAGCCCAGTAGCAGAACACTTTAATAAGGAACATAGTGGAGATTTTAGCAGTTTACAAGTTTGTTTTGGAACAAATAAATCCAAGATTTTTGAGTGAAGAAAGAGTAAAAAACTTGCTCAGAAAAAAGGAATCAATTTTTATATTAAAATATAATACATTACGACTGTTAGGGTTGAACAAAGAATGTCACTGGAAAAGTTTTATTTGAATACTGTTTTTTTAAATATTCATTTGTTTTTTACGTAATTGATTATATTGAATAATAAGGGTGTAGTTAATTAATTTCTTAATTAGAAGTGTGTTATATAAAAGGTGTGTTTTTAACTACAATTTGCTCTGTAAAGGCTGTCTAAGCCAAGGCGCCAAGAGATTATTTTGCTGCTACTTGTTTTTTGTCAGAAAGATTGTTTGCTGCTATTTAGTACTATAAGCATTTGTCACAGAAAGAGATTATTCTGCTGCTGTCTATTGCTTTTTATCAGGAAGAATGTTTGCTGCTATTTGCTGCAATAACCAATTTGTCACTAAATAAATGCACTTGTGTTAATGTCTGAAGGAGGTTAATAGTCCTTGGTCTTCGAGGTACTATTCTCCTTTGGTTTCTAGTGATTCATATAGATCTGAAGTATGTTAGGTGACTGGGGCTTTGTGGGTAAAGGGAGGGGCTTGAGATTTTCAGTGTCTATGATCTGGATGAAGCAGCTGAGTCAGACCCAAGGGTCGTATTTGAACCCAGCAGTTGAGGAAGAATGAAAATGGACAACATAGATGGAACATTATGGTGAGTACATAACTTTTTTTTTTTTTTTGCTTACCTTACTTTGGAAATTGTTAGAAGCTGTTTATCCTGGTACTCAGAAATCCTTACCTGAAAATGATGTCAGCAGAGATATTACTGAAGAAGACAGGTCATAGAAGTCTGATATAGTCAGGGACATGGCTTCTTCTCCTGAAGATTCCCAAATCTATATCTTTGATTCAGAGGCAACTTGGTCCTCACAAACTTCTTTGGAGGAATTTTCCTTTTCGCAGACAATAGCCAGAAGGAATGAGGTGTTATTATGGGGAAAAAATGGATGATTCCCCTGAACTAAGGAGATGTGTGTTAAAAGTAGAAATGCCTCATTTCACTTGTATACCTCCAATAGTGCCAGCCGTGGAGGATGCATTTAATGTTGCATGTAACAATTCTGATGTTTTTGGATACCAAACTGTCTAAAGAGGAAATACAAAGGTTTGCTAGCAAGCTGAAATGTGCTCTGTTTCCTCAATCATCTGACAGTAAGAAGGCCCTTGGACTTTGCTAGTTAAACTTTTTCCATTGATTCAAAGGAAAATACTTGAGTGGTAGAAAAAGCCTATATGCTCAGTAGGCGAATCAGGAGTAGCTTGGATCCAAACCAGAGATGGTGTTGTGAGATTTGTGATGATCAGGTTGAAGATGAGCAACAAAGTGACATTAGTAAGTAGAAGAACTATAAAGCATCAGTTTCACTAGATGTAGTTTAGATATCTGAACTGTGGTTCTACATGAGGAAGTAGACGAAAATGATTGGAGATTTTGCTGTGTTAAACTGATTAGGGAATAGTAAAGCATAAATCCTGCTTTTTGTGATTAATGTTTTTAAAGGCACTGAAATGGACTGAAGAAACAACAGTAAGTAAAACAGTTTCAGTGTTTCCTGATATAAATTGCATGTTTTGTAAAATACCACTGTATAGTATGCTGTTAGAGGTATTTTAACTGTGGGATAGGTGTAGTTTTATCAGTGACTGCTGTACATACATATAATATCAAAGTAAGAAAGTACCGTTTTATTAGTTGTAATGTATCCAGGCATTACAATATAACAAGATGAGAAAGGCTTGAAAGGAGTAAGTTAAAGGTCTTATTACATTGTAGTCCTTGGCTGCTTGGGGATGTACATGTGCATTGATCATATATATATGCTGGTCTAATTCAGAAGACTGAAAAACCAAAAGACTGAAAATTCAAAATATTGAATGATAGAAATTTGTCCCCTCTCCACTGTTGTGTGATCTTGGAGTTGGTATATATAGTTAGCAGAGGGTGTGAGGGTGCAGGGGGGTGGGGCTTGCCCCCTGTATTAAAAACGTGTTCAGTATTTTGGGATTCAGTCTTTTGGTTTTTCAGTCTTCTGAAATAGACCCATATATATCTGTGTGTGTGTGTGTGTGTGTGTGTGTGTGTGTGTGTGTGTGTATATATATATATATATATATATATATATATATATATATATATATATATATATATATATATATATACACACACACACACACACACACACACACACACACACACACATGCATACCCACACACATACATAGTATTAAAAAGTAATTTTTGTTTTTATAGACGTGAATGTCTAGATCAGTTTTTAATCATAAAAACTTAAAACAGAGAAGATTATGGAAAGTATGAAAATGTAGTTCTTTTTTGCATTTGCAAAGTAACAAGTTTTTTTGTTTTGTTTTTTTCTTTTTAATTAACATTTGCATTCGACTAAAGACATGAAACCTGCAGGTGCAGGCAATTAATCTTGTAAGGTCTGACTAGGATATTCTGAGTGAAACATAGAAGGCATACTGAAGTTAACTTTTAAAAGACTATAGGCAAGCATTTTATTGAAAGTAAAAAGTGAGTTATGAAATTAAGTTTGAATTTGTGGGAAGAGAATCATTTTGCAGATATTTGATACAACAGTGCAGAGTTTAGTTTGAGTAGCCAGTGTACTTTTTCTAACATCTTTATTAAATTCATATACTTAGTCGTAACATGGGTACTCCTACATTAATAGAAAAATAACATAGTAACGTCATTATTTTCATGCACTGCACATATATGTTCACATCAACATTAGATAAATTGCTCAATTCCTGCTTTCTCTTAAACTTCACTCCTCCTGGAGATTATTCTGCTTGCATCGTTCCCACATATTCCATTAAGTTGTATGCAATTTACCCTTTTCCTTTTGTAAAGACTCCACCTGCAGCTGGTTTAGATTTTGAATTCCATTTTCTAGTAATTGTTTTTCTGGCAGCCAATGCCATTAAACTTAGTGGGGCCTCTTTATGTCTAGGCAGTCCAGATACTGCCTCCCATTTTAAAAGAATAATTTCCTGATTTACAATCAGTTGCTCCCCCAAAATGTTTGATAAAGTACGTTATGGGGAATTTTTGCAATCTGCCAACTTTTACATTACTAAAAAACATTTTTCCAAGTACATCTCTCTCTTTCCCATTATACTTCCAGCATTTGATATCTACCTGCAGAATAATACTCTTGAGCCTTTTTTGAGGAAGAAAAATACCTAGGCAAACACTTCTAAGCAAAACTTTTACATTTTCTGGACTTTTGGCATACTTGGGAGCCATAAAGATGGCCTCCCACTGTTCTTTTCCAAACTCCTCTGGTTGATTCTTATAGTTATTATGGAATATTTTATTTGCCCCTCTGATCATCACCTTTTAACAGCAAATTCTGTTCTAGACTCATAAACCCAACAAGAGCCAGTATTTCATTTAGCACCCTGCCTGTTTGCCTGTACTCTATCAGCTCCTGATAGTGAATCCATTTTCTGATTTGTGATACAAACTTTTGCTTGACCTTATCCCACTTTATTACCTTTCCCTGTCTAGCTATTTGTTCCTAATATGTTGTTTTTTTTCTAATTTTCTCCAGTAAATTCCAGATCCCTGTTGTCTCAGTCTTCCATATTGATAAAATCTCCTTTCTCCATTCCTGTTGTAGCTTAGTTCTTAAAATATTTTCTGTTACTTTGTGCATATAATATTTCTCCCGCTTTAACTTCTCCAAATCTTTTCTGTTTCTAATACCATGATGGGAATGGACTCCATTCCTAAATCAAAGTATGATTAAAGTTCATGAAATTTGTATTGTTTCAGTCTTTGATGGTAGCCAGAAGTGCTATTTGCAGCACCTGCAATGTGCCCAGTAATGATTCCTTCTTCAATTCATATGGAGTTACTTGTATCTGTAACGTATCTAAATATGATTATATATTCTTTTTTATAAGACCCATTGCTACTACTACTATTGGAACTGTCTGGGTATCTTTCTTCCACATTGCTCTCATTTCTGCTTGGAAATCCTGATATTTTTATTACTTTGTCTCTCTCTATACACAAGACACTGCAATCACTGGGCGTAGCGATTTCAATGATCAATGCTACTTTTGTCTTCTTTTCATGAACCACTATATCTGTTTTTCTTGCATCTTGTCTTTTGATCTGTTGGTAATGGGTAATCCCTTGCGATACAGACTTCATCATTTTCTGTGATGCTTTGTGGCTCATATTTCCAGTGTTTTTCAGTTGCTTCAGTATTATAATGTTTGCACAGTCCCCAGTGCAACATACTTACCACATTATTATGCCTTTCAGTATACAGTCCTTCTGCCATTAGTATATCACAACTATCACAATGTATCCAAATGTTTCCAATTCTGTTTTACAAAGCTTAAATTTGTCTGTTTCTCCCATATGTTCAATGGACTTTGTAAACCAACTTGTACGTAGTCCACTATCTTGTGCTGCCAGTATTAACCTTCCATCTTTTGGTTTAAATTCGCCTCTCCTTAACCATTCCTGTGTTCAATTCTGATCAACATGAGGTTGTTGTAGGAGTTATCTATTCTTGCAACTAATGCATCTTCCATATTTATTGCCTTCTCATCTGATCCTTTACCTTATAAGTTTTTTTTTGTATATTGGTAGATTCAGTTGCTGCCTGATTATTATCTGCTTCTGGTTTGATTTCCATTCCCGCTTGACACTAATATGCTTCTGCTAGACTAAGAAGGGATGTCATTTTAGATTTAGTCTCCTTGTGTTTCGAAACTTTCCCTATGTTTGGGTCTTGTGAGGTCAGTGGATATGTATGCATTCCCACTATTGCAGATCTGTACATGTAAAGACTTTTCCCTTGGTCTTTTCTTAACTTTGTTTCAGTCTCTCTTGCCGTTACTTCATCCCATTTCAAATTAAGTACATTTAAACTTCTTATTAATTCCTTTACTTCTATCCATTTAGCATCTTTAGGTAGCGTTGTTGCCTCACAGCAAGATGTTCTCCCGTTCGATTCTTGGCTGGAGTGTGGGGAGTGCCTTCTGTGTGGAGTCTGCATGTCCTCCCCGCAGTTGGGTGGGCTTTCGAAAGACATGCGTAATTGGGCATGCCTTCACTGAAGGTTGAACATCGAGCTGGCACCTCGGCATTCGTGAAAATCTACTGCCAATCATTAGCGGACCGGAGTTCCACTGTGGCGACCTCTAACCGGGAAAAGCTGAAAGACAACAACAACATGTTTCACAGGATCTTCATAAATACTTCTCCAAAATGTATCTATTTGTTCTTTTTTTGGTGGTCTTTCAATTCCTTTTGTCATGTTTCCCAGTTCATTATAAAACTGTTTTGGATCTTCAATAAATTGATTATTTTGTACTTTTCCTTTGTATTTATCTATGTATCTTCTATGTTTTTATACCTGTTCTGATATTATTAGTTTATTATCTGCGATAGTGCATGGTAAATCCTGATCCATTATAATACCGCACATTGCTTTTATCACATCTGTCTTTTAGTATTTTTAATGATCTGTTCCCTCTTCTATACCCTTCTAACAGTGGCATGACACTTCTTGTCTTAATTGCTATATAATTTTCTCTTCTATACTTTCATGATGGCATTTGATTTCTCTCCGTCTTTTCCCTTACTACCCTGTATTTTTGTGGTAGGACTTTATCTGATATTAATTTTGCTGCACAGTAATAATATCCTTTTTACTTCTGTTATATTGCATGGATTTGTGTGGACAGTCCTAATTACAGTGTTCATTTGTTTTATCAGACTTCTAACTTTCTGAGTTTTATCGATCTTCTGCAGTTTTTCTTTCATTGATCTGAATATGTTTATCCATCTCTATTAAATCAAGTAACTCTTATCCCAGATAATTTTTGTTCTAAACTGAGGGCCCATTTTTTGTTCGCCATTTCCTGCAAAATTCTTTATGATTGTTGCTATTGTCCTTAAGGACCTTCATCCATAATCCTATTTGCTCCTTATTTCTCAACCCCCCCCCCAATTACATTATCATTTCTTTCCACTTTGATTTATAGCGTTTTGCTTGTGTTATTTATATGAATCTTAAATGAGTAGCTATAAAGTAATTTTTCAAGTTTGGTAATCCTAAGCCACCTTAATATAAGAGGAGAATAAATTTATCACACACATCTCTTCGCCTCACAAATAAATTCCTTCATCTCTTTATCAGCCGCCACTTCTCCTCTGGAGACCTGGAGACTAAATAAAGGGTGTAAACATATCTGATGTCAGTTTTCATTTTGTCCTCAGCTTATGGGTTTGGATCAGTCAGCTGTTGTAAAAGCTTGTGGCAACCAGAAAACTCTCAAGCACTTCCCTTACCCATAATGCACCAACCCAGAGTACCTCAGATCTCATTTGCTGCTTGAAAGCGAAAGATGTGGTGCCAGCTTCTCTTGAGCAGCTGTTATTTTTCAAATAATTATCTCTTCTATTTTTTGTTTCTAAATGTCTATTTTCTAATAAATCTACTTTACATCACTTTTTTGTATATCGTTAGGCCCTTACCCTTCCTTTTTTTTGTGCTTTTGTACTCCTCGTTATACTATTAGTATATTTTTCTCTCTGAATTTCTACATTTACTTTAATTCTAAAATACCATTGTTGGCATTTATTTCATTCTGCTATCCCTTCTGGTTTAAAATATATATATATATATATATATATATATATATATATATATATATATATATATATATATATATATATATATATATATATATTATATATATATATATATATTTATTATTGTTGTGTGTTATTTATTTTTTTATTTTGGCTGATATAGAATAAAGGCCATAAAGGTAGGTTCCTAGTGAAAATTGTGGAGACACAAATCTAAAAAACTGTGCCTTGACACCACACATTTGTGTGTGTTTCACACTTCCAGCCACCAACAAAGAAAAAACTGTTATGTGATGTGTTCAACCCAAGAAGAGTTCTGGAAAAAAAACAAAAATAAGTTCAAGGGGTTACTTCCCTTCTCTTTTAGTGAGGCAGGCTCTATCTGCTTCTCTCTTCCAGCAGTACTTTGTTGCATTGTTCCCGATATTCTGACAAGTCCAAGAAGAGACCTTTATCAGATCTGATAACTTCCTGAGATCCTAAGACAAAAAAAAAAAAACTTAGGTCATCTTATCCGAGTTCATCCTAGGATCCTAAGTTTAGAAAGAAAAACTCCTTGGATTCGACCTCATTCTCTGATCCAAAACCTAAGATAACCAAAGATTCCCAGGTACCGCCTTCTTTCCCATCCCACCTCCAACATTTGCAATCTACCTTAGGAAAACTTCTTTGGAGTCTGCTTGGAGTATAAAAATACTTCTGCAAACACTTACAAGCAAAACTCCTAAGCATTGTAGACTTTATTGAATATCCAGGAGCTAAACATATGTCTTCCCACTGTTTCCGTATGAATTGCTTATCCAGTCTCTAGTCCCAATATTTTCTAATCTTCTGTGATTCCTATAGTTATTGTGCAATATTTTATGCCCTTCTAATTATCCCCTTTTTAACAACAACTTTCTGTTTTAGATTCAACTAAAAACTCTACCAGAATAGGTATTTAACTTAGGATGCCACTATCCTTGACTTCTTGGTCTGTATTCTGATATCAATCCCTGATGGGGAAGTCGGTCCAAATGTCTTCCTGGCCTCTTCCCACTCTATTACCTATCTCTCTCTTTAGTTATTTGCTTGCAGTACCTGGGTTCCTTTTTCAGTTTTCTACAGTAAATTCCAGCCCTATCTTTGCAGTCATCCCTATTAACAAAATCTACTTTCTGCTTTGTTCTTGGAATACTTTGTTAATTTATGAATATTATAATCTGTATGGCTGTGATTTTCCTTAAGGATGTGCATTTAAAATCTCACTCTCTCTCTCCTTATGTTTTTGAATATCCCCCTGCTTCATCATCATCCCTTTCCACTTTGAATTATAGCTTTCTGCTTGTCTTGTGTATAAGAACCTTAACTGTGTACCTCTAAAATATCCTTTCAAATCAAGTAGTCCTAAACCACCTTGTTCTGTTGAAAGGATCACAGTTAAAATCCCTCTAGTTTTTTATTAATTACTGTCTACAACTTCTCCTCTGGTTGATAAAAATATGCCAGACCTGTGTATAAACTAAATGGCTAAAAAATATTTTCACTGCTTGTATCTTTCTATTTATATCCATAAACAAGAGCTTCCAGTTTCTCAGTTTTTGTATGATCTTTTGTTTAGCCTCTTCCCGCAAATCCTTGGTTCCCTATCAGAAGAGCGAACACTCTTCTATCGAACTGTAAAATTCGAAAGCTGAGAATGTCGAAGTCACGAAACATAATTTTTTTTCCCCAGGGAAAAAAATCGCTGGTCTATTCTTAGGACTTCGCTGTTTTCTCCACTGTGGTGCAGTCTCGGAGTTGGTATATTTAAGTTGGGGCGGTGTGGGGGGGCAAAGCCCCCCGCTTTATTTTTTTGTATTTTTTTTGATCAGCGAATTTTTTCACTGGGAAAAAAATTTGCTGATCCGTGACTTCGACATTTTTGGCTTTCGAACTTTGTAGTTCAAAAGAATAGCATTTGATATTTTTAGCGTTCACTGTTCTGTGTTCTGATATAGACATCAAATCCTTAGCTGCCATAACAAAATCCTTTTTAATCTGTACTCCAAAATATTTCATTTTATCACGTCCCTATAAATATGGGTATTGCTGAACCAGTTCTTGCTATTATCAGAAACAGTTGCTTAACAGTAATCTTTCTAAACTGATGCATATTATTCAGATGCTCCCTTATTTTCTCTTTGGCACTCTGTATTTGCACCATTTCTTGTTCTGTGAGATCCCCCATTTCTTGTTCTGTGAGATTCCCCTTATTCTGCAATACTTAAACCTTTGTTAGCCCCTCTAAATATTTCTTGTTACTTTTTAACCATATCTCATTTTCTTTTATTTCTACCCTGTTTTTAAATTCCACTTTCATTTGTTCTCACACACTAGCTATATCTTCTGAAGAAGATCTAGCTTCTATCTTCCCTAATAACTCTGTAATAATTTTACGACCCATTCCTTAAATTCCTCTGTTTTTAAACGGGTATGAGGGGAAGTGACAGTGTCTCATTTTTACTTCCTTATCCTACATTTTTATCTTAGTTGTTATCGGGTGCATGATCTGAAATAGTTAGTGGATGTGTGTCAAAGCTTTCAATTAAATCCAATGTTCCTGTAAAATATAATTTCTGTCTAGTCTAACCCAGTTTTGACTTTGGAAAATAATTTATAAATTATGTACGAGCTCCTACTGTTGAATTCACATCTTTCATACCAAATATTTTCATAAATTTAAGTAATCTACCCTCTTTTGTTATATTGTCCCTTCTAGGTTCCCCATATACATCCTCACTGTTGAAAATCAAGTTCCATTCCCCACCTATAGGTAATATTCCTATCTGAAATCAGAGTATTTCTCCCAGAATTTTCTTAAGCTCCATAATAGCAGTTTTATGTGGAATATAAATACATGCCAACATGATCCTCCTCCCTTGCCAGTAGCCCCTACCTACCACAAATCTACCATTATTATCTTTTTTTTCCCTCTTCTTTCATTATTGAAGTACCTATAGCACTTGAACCTTTGTCACACCTTACAAAACTTTTTGATATTAATGAAAACTGCCAAAAAAAACGCAGCACACCCCGAACACTCCCATAACCTAAGAACTTAAAACAAGCACATAAAACTGTGGTACATCTTCAAATAATGATGTTTAACCCTCCTGATAACCTAAAATTAAGGTTATCATTGCTAAGGTGAATATTACAGTCTTTGCTCCTACTTTAACTCCTGTCTGTTCTTGTCTTTTTGTTATTCTCCCTTATGTGAAAAACAGCTTATATGCCTTCAGAAACATTAACTTTTAGCCTTAAGGAAAAGTGCACTAGCTATTTTTAAATAATACTAAATTATACATTGTTCTAGTAAATGCTTTGAAGTATTTAGGTACCAGGAAAGCTAATACATTTTATTCACTTCTAATAATTGCAAACTTTGTTTTTCTAAGTTACTTTATATTTATCTCAGCAAAAAGAACTTTCAAGATTTATTGCTTAACAGCTTTTCTCGAAGGAAAGAAAGAAAGCATTACTGCTGACCTCAGTTGCAGACTTCTCAACTCACATTGAACATTTATTTGCTAGAAGAAAACTTTTCATTGCATTCACAACGTTCTCTTATTTTTAAAACCCCAAAAGATAAAAGAAATGTATTACTAGCTTAAGCCAAGGGTATTAATGCTGACATTCACATAAAAAGTGCAGCAGAGCAAAAACAGCTCACAGAGTGACTGCAGCCAGAAAGATGACACTGAAGGTAGCAAAATAAAGTGAAGTAAGCTTATTCAGTCCAGATAAAGGTTTGATTAAGTGCTTTATTCCTTCATACTCACAGGACCGCTTCAAAACCAAAAAGTAATTCTTTGAACAAACATCTCATATATACCAAATGGCAATCATGTGACTAATCAGTAGTTAACTAGCTTAAAGTAAAAGACATCCACAAAATGCAAATACAGCAGATGTCACTGACAGATATTAAAAACTTTACATTTATATACTCAAATTTCTTACCAAAAATACAGTGTGAAAAAGATGGCCTTTCATTAAATGTTAATACTTTTATTAGGCCTACTGTTCAAATACTAATCCAAAAGATGTACATAGTATAACTGTTAGTAAATGTACAAATTAGTGTTGAAAAATAAACAAAGAATAAATATTCTAACTTATTTCTTAGATCAAAAATATATAGTTCCATTTAGACCTCCATAACTTTGCTGTTCTTAACTTCAACACAGGAGCAATACAACTGTAATCATTTAACTGTGGTGGAGATGCAGCATTCATTCCTAATGGCCAAATTAACTCTTTGTATTCTATGTGCATCTCTTACTGACCCCCCCCCCCCATCATCAGGTAAAACTATTTCAATAATTCCCAAGGTAAACTTTATAAATTCTTTACATTCCATACTGTGCTTATATAAAGAGATTTTGTTTTTGTTAATATATCATAATAGTGTTCATAAATTGTTTTACATAACATAATTTCTGTCCTTCCAATATAAAAAGCTTGGCAGCTCAAACATACATCAGTGTAAATCACTCCAGCTATCTTGCAATTAGCTTTTTGCAAAATAACTACTGAAAAACAGTAGTTATTTAAATCCATGTGATCCTTTTCCAAAGTGTATGAGCACTGTTTACAAATACCATATTTGCATGGTCCATTTATCCTGTGTTAAAGTCTCACCTTTTTTACTTATTTCAAAAAGCTTTTTCAAATCCTTATCCAGTTTGGTGCATCACCTGTGGAAAGATGGATTACTCCCATGGCACAAACATCTTACAAAGAGGGTCTAACACAAACAACTAGGGTCAAAGTCAAGGATAAAAGCTCAGTGCAAAGAAATGTAGTATACTGCCTTTTGGGAAACCTGCCACCCATGCTAATTACTCCATTGATAAGGCACCCCTAAGAGTTGAGCTGGTCTGCAGGGATATGGGAACATATGTAGGCAGTAATCTGGCCTTTGACCAACATGTAAGGTAGCATGAATAGTAAGAAAATAATTCTGTCACTCAGCATATAAGGGCATGGCATCCAGGTACAAGGAAGCCACTTCATTTGGCCCTTACCTGACCCATCATTAAGTATATTGACCACTTCAGCATGTACCTGAGCAGACATATGCAACAGTTGGAACACCCACAAAGGTTCTTTACAAGAAGAATCCAGAGTATAAATGCACTGTTCTGTACAGATCACCTTAAAACTGTATTTCTGTATTCTTTTTTCCCACAGATTACTGAAATGCGATCTAAGCATGGCATACAAAGCATCCCCACATCCAGCCCTGATAATGATGGACCTTGTACACATTCGCAAGATTAACAGCATTAAAACCACTAGATCCAGGGATTTAAATTTTCATTGTGATATAGATAAGACCTGTTTATGAGACAAATGTGCATCTCAGAGGATCCCCATGCTCTGGAATAAGCTGCCCATCTATTGAAGAAGAGTCCATCCCTAACCCTAGTTAAATGTAACCGTGACTAGTGGATGAGAAATCAGAAATTCATGCCAGATCTGGCCCCCATGTCTCTGATAGACAGAGGCAGACAGTAATGCCCAAACTTACATCACCAGCTGCCCACATAACTTCTAGAAGCTTCTTAACTAACAGAGCCCATCCTGATAGCCACCACTGACACACAGGTACACAATTGGGTTGGATTGCATGGCTAGGCTTATAAAGGCCCTGTTGTTCGTTAGCCTAGTAATATACCTATGAATCTATGAAGAGCTACAGGATTCTTCCCAGTCATTGTTTTCTTTTCACCTTTTCGAGTTGATTTTCTTTCAGTCTCTTCTTTGCTGGCATCCAGGTAATGTACTTACTAGCTGAATTTTACTAAAACTGGCAGAATTATTAGCCGCTAACTCTCAGTTTCTTTTTTCACACTGGGAAAGTTGTAATTAAGCTGTTGATCAGTGTGCAACCATCTTGGAAGTGCCCAGCTGCAGACATCTTGACTCCCTCTGAACATTATTTCTTAAAGGAAAAAAAGACAAGCTAATATCATTGCATATGCAAGAAACTTGGCACTTCTCATGACATTTGTCATTTTGGCTTAATTTTCAAGCCTCCTCCTTTACAGAAAACATTTAGACATTCATCTATTCAAAAACAGGGGAAACATTTCAACTCTACATCAGTGCACTTTTACACTGCACCCCCCGCCCCAGCAGCTCAGGAGTACAGCATATTGATTTAAACTTGCTTTTGTATAGCCTTGCTTCTCTAATAGGGTACTTGCTTACTTTACTATCTTTATCACATGCATCATTCAATGAAATGAATCACCATCACCCCATATTTAAAATACTCCTGACTACATGCAACTCGAAACTGCTTTACTATATAACAAGCAGTTTTTATCAATAAAATGTTTTATACAAAAAATGTTAAGAACAAACATTGGTTTACTTAGTTACTTTTTTCCTTTGTCATATCCTTCTAAACATTAATGACACAAAGTGGGTTATATGCTTTACAGTCTACCCTCATGTTTAACATAGTTAACAAAAGGGCAGTCTTTCTCATCCATTTTTTCTTGCAAAGCCATATTTCACAGATGTGATCAATGCTCTATAATTTTACATTTATTCACTATTTTCAGTGTTGCTGGTCATCTTCCTGTTGATCTCTATCTCGTAACACCAGACTCTACTTCAAGTCCAAGCTAGTCCCTATTCTTCTGGTCAATTCGTGTGCTTGTTTCTGTTTTCAAGCATTTTCCTTTGGAATAGTGAAAAAAATGTTTTACTGGCAAAGACTCTCTTTAAGCTTTATTGTCAGAAGAATGAGAAGCAGAGTCCCCTTCTGTTTGATGGCTCACTTTTTGGGATAAACTTTTGCATTTTCTCCTTAGATATTCTGAAGACACCTGGATACAGCAGCCTGAGTCTTATTCACTGATTGCCGGGATAAATTTCCTTCTCTACTTCCTGGTATACAGTGAATAATCATTTTCCCCAAGCTCTCTGCTGTCTCCAGTTTTCCTTCTGCCAAAGTTTAGTTTTGTCAGGATCACCTATTTCTGCTGGTATGATTGCAACTTTACTAATACAAGTGTTGGCTATTTTGTTGTGGCCAGGTTTGTAGCACACACTTGATGTGCCCTTTCAGTTAACAAATCCTGCTGTGGAATGCCAGTCCAGTTGCTTATCTGTGCTTTTATAAAATTAATACATTATGTTCCTTTCAGTTTTTCTGGTACAGCAGATAATGACAGATTTTCTCTGTGTGCTCTGTCTTCTAACTCTTGAGAAGTCTTACACTCAGCCAGTCTTTTCTCTTCAACCTCAGATGTTTTCAATTTTATCAGTTCATCTGAATTGCTAATTGTAGCTGCTTCTGTTTTTTCCAACCTTTTGTTATTTGAGTTGATATACTGCTTCAGTGTTTCATTTATTTTAATCCGCTCTGAGTACTATTGATTTATTTTTTTCCTCTAAATTACTGAAAGCCATCTGTTGTACCAAAGTTGAAGCATGAACTGCTTTTTGATGAACAGCTGTAGGATTCTTCCCAGTCATTGTTTTCACTTCACCTTTTCTAGTTGATTTTCATTTAGTTCTCTAAATGTCCTCTTTTCTGGCATCCAGGCAGTGTGCTTAGTAGTCAGTAACTGAATTTTATTTACACTGACAGAATTAATACCTTGTTTCTTATTTTCTTTTTTCACACAGAGAGAGCAGAAATTAAGCTTTTGATCTGTGTGCAGCCATCTTGAAAGTCCACTGCAAGGTCTTATTATTCATTCAGCTTTAACATAACATGACATTATTTGGGTAAGAAATAATTAGATTATTGTTACTTTGATATCTGTCAGGCTTTGCTATACAGTAGCTAAGAATTAATTAGACTTTGTTTGCAGCATAAATGTAAAGAACACAAAAGTAACACAACAGCTGATAATATAACCAGATCAATAACTTTGCAGTAAACTGTGATGTGTCTTAGGGAGCATGCAGAAGCAAGATGTTTTCTTTTCCTCATATTTAGACAGCATATTCACTGTTAGACACTGCCCGTTCGATTCTCAGTTAGAGCGTCTTCTGTGTGGCGACATGCGTGAACGGGCGTTCCTTCGTTGAAGGTTGTGCGTTATGCCCGGCAAGCCAGCATGTCTACTGCCAATCATTAGCGGACCGGAGTTCCGCTGTGGCGACCCCTAATCGGGAAAAGCCGAAACACACAGTAAAAGCAATACATAACTTTCTGTCCTTTGCATACACATTATTTCAATTATCCATGATTTATATATACTTTACTTCATCTTTTTTAACTTTTCATATGTTTAGAAAGGAATCCAATTGATTGAAAATTACATATCAGCACATATTTATTATATTTTCTATTTTATTATATTTTTCTAACAGAATATTTACTGTGATATACCTGAATGTCAGTTTGTGAGAGTTAATTTCATTATGCTTGACCTTTAGCTAACAAGTGCAAAGTTTATCCTAATAACAGACTGACTGTACTTTCTGAGAGCCACATTTGCCTTTTTAGAGGAATTAATTTCAGTCAATGGTAGTTGTGCTTTTGATAGAGAGATACAGAGAGGAATTTTATACAGCCACTAGACATTTACAGTCTGACTTGGCTGAGGCCCTTTTAGCCAGACAGTGTTTTTGTATTGCAGATTCTACTTCAGATTTTTCTACCCACCATTGTCATTTATATAAAAGGTTGCCCACATCTTATTCAGGAAAGATTTTGTAAGCTGGTACCGACTTTTGAGACTCCAGTATTGTATCATATACCAAACACTTCTCAGAAGAAAATCTGGACCAGAGCTTTCCTCTACATAAGGCTATTAAGTCGCATGCATCAGGTGACTTTAAGACAAAGATGCTGAAGTCATCTGCTGTTATAGCGAGTCACTCAAATTATTTTACTTTCTTGTATTTTTTTATCTTACTGCCACACATTAAAGAAAAGATGTATGAAGCTTTGTCATTATGTAATTATTTACCATGACGCATATAATTTACAAACGTTTTGAGTTGCATCTCTGCAGTCTGTGTCCAGGTCCTACCACTGCTGTTCACTGTAAGTGTTACTTTGAAGAGGAAAAATGCCTTAATAATCATGAGTTATGACTTGTATTTTTTTGGTATAAACTTAATGCCTGCAGCCTAAAATGTAGTGTGTGTGACTACAAGACAATGATGTTATGGATGACTGTGCATAATTTTAGAGGTGTACTTTTGTTCTTTAGGGCAACAGATGAGGTATTTCAGGCCCTGGAGGACAACCAGGTGATCCTTTCTACAATGAAGGCTTCTCGTTTTATGAAGGCATTCGAACGTGAAGTAGATCACTGGGAGCGCTGTCTCTCCCTTATTTTGGAAGTGATTGAAGTGCTTCTCACAGTCCAGAGACAGTGGATGTATTTAGAGGTAAGGGGGAACAAGAAATGATCACTTTTAAATCATAGTTAGCTATATTTTATTCATCAAAATTCATAACTTTTTTTTCTTTTTTGTCAGTTCCAAGGCTTTTAATTGTATTGTGATAATAAAACCTTGCTTTTGCTGCTGTTTTATTTTTGTAACTGTTTAAGTACTCTGATCCTGAGAAGTCTTGTTTTCAGGCTAACCTGTGGTGACAGCTTGTAGTGTTACCAGTTCAGAAAGAGGTGGGAGAGCACATCAAACCCAAGCAATTATGTAACACTTTGTCTGAGCAATATTCCATGTAAAAAGATGGAGAGAGTCCTAGACCTCTAAAATGACTTGGGGACCCACTTCTGCTAGATAATGTGTGTTTACCGAGGGGACTACCTTTTGAAGTTTGTGGCATTCTTTGATATAACAGCAACTACTTATGATGGATTGATATTGCATACTGCTTTTTTTGACCTTGCAAATGCTTCTGATCGTGTTACAAATAAGGTGATAACTGGCAAATCAAAAGCCTTAAATGTTAATTCATCTGTATTTCAGTGGGCAAAATAGTAGGTTATCTTTTTCCCCAAAATTTGTTGCCATTTGTAAATGACACCCCCTCCCAAAGGCTCTGAACTGGGTTTACTTCTGTTTAAATTCTTCTGAGATAACTAAATATGCTGACGATTGCAAACTAAATATCAAAATTGTAAGTTCTTCAGGATAGTCAAAAAAAAAAAAAAGGATGACAGTCTTGAAAATGTTTTTTTGTGAGTCGCCAAAAGACGTTTTAGTAAAAGTGTTTTTTCCCTCTATTGGCAGTCAAATACAAGTTTGTCGATAGATTGACATGAATTTAAAAAAAAAGTGTTCCTTGTGCAGTAATATTTATTCTATTTTTAATGTCAGTAAATGCAATGTTATGAGATTTTTCATAAATTATAGTTGCATCAAATCAGTCTAGGTCCTGTAATAGTCAACAAAAAAGTATATTCTCTGGATCTTCTAATTTTCAAAGGAGCTGTTACATTGCATTATATTCACTTTCTTATAGAATACTATGAGGAGGTGACCGTTGCCTGGTCTATTAAAAGATGACTGTACTGGTTCTTTAGAATTCTTAGAGAAAAAGTCCGTCAACTGCTGTGATCACTACAAAGCAAGCTGCTTCCATAGTATTAACTCTTATAAAAAGTAAATATGAATAGATGCCCCCCCCCCTTTCAACTCCTCCATTTTTAAAGAAGGCCTTTCCAGGCATTAATGCGTTATTATCTGAGTACTCCCTTAATCTTTTTTGTTATATTATACATGTGTGTGTGTGTATGTATGTATGTGTGTGTGTGTGTGTGTGTGTGTGTGTGTGTGTGTGTATATATATATATATATATATATGGATCCATATGACTACATCGACAAGTGAGAACATCGACATCCACATTGTCGACTCGAAATCACCGACAAATTAAATAAGCGAAATGTCAGATTACCGACATTTACATGTTCGACAAACATGATCCGAATAAAATGCTCCTAACAGCTGCACAAAACTGCTACCCTTACTAAACCATTGGTATTCATGCATAGCTAAATGAAAACTCTGTTGCAGGAATATAAGTTGAATAAACATCTCCAGGTTTTCAGCAAATTGACACGTAGTGTACAAGGTCAATACACGCGTTACTGACAGCGGTATGTGCTCTGCACCGAACCACAATGGCGAATACACAGGTAAGTAGTCCTGGGGAAATAGGAGGTATGTATTATACTGCACATTCAGAAAAGATGAACCCGATGTTACTAATTGATAGCTATCTTTGTTCGGTGCAGAGCACATACCGCTGTCAGTAACGCGTGTATTGACCTTGTACACTACGTGTCAATTTGCTGAAAACCTGGAGATGTTTATTCAACTTATATTCCTGCAGCAGAGTTTTCATTTAGCTATGCATGAATACCATGGTTTAGTAAGGGTAGCAGTTTTGTGCAGCTGTTAGAGCATTTTATTCGTGACTGCGTGTTTGTCGAACATGTAAATGTCGGTAATCTGACATTTCGCTTATTTAATTTGTTGGTGATTTCGAGTCGACAATGTGGATGTCGATGTTCTCACTTGTCGATGTAGTCATGTGGATCCATATATATATATATATATATATATATATATATATATATGTGTGTGTGTGTGTGTGTGGTTCTAGGACTTTTGATTGAAAGATCAAAAGCCCGAATTCATTACCACCAAACACACTTTACCGAAAGCGCTTTTGTTAAAGTATGTTTAAAAAAAAACCAAAAAAAACACAGAATCTACTTCCCCCCTGATGTGGGGGGCTGCACCCCCCACTTTAATATTCTCACTCTGAGGTCCCACTACAGTGGGGAAAAGTGAAGTTTCCCTTACCGCACCGTAGTACGACTGGAACAACAAGCATACTTACGTGAAAGTGCTGCTTTGGTGAACAGCACTTTCGCGCAAGTATGCTCACCAAATTGGGATTCGGTGAAAGATGCAGTCGAGCATCTGTACAGATCCCATGTGTGTATATATAATTTGTATATATAGATTTTTGAAAGAAGAAACTGCAGAAACCTGAAAAAAAAACTTCTAGGGATGTGGAAGAACAATCAAATGCAAAGACCCATTTAAGTTTTCGTGCTTTTGTCCTTTATTGTTACAGAACTTCCTTTACTTTCTGATGAAGTTGTGTAACAATAAAGGACAAAAGCGCTAAAGGTTAAATGGGTCTTCGCGTCTGATTGCTTTTCCACATCCCTAGAAGTTTTTTTTTCCAGTTTATACACACACATACATATACAAATTTATATACATATATTATAGGCAATTATACATTTATATAAATGAAAACAAACGACATTGATATATTTTTAGTACACGAAACAAGGCACTGAAAGACACCCACTGGTAATCCTAAAACACCAAGATGCAGGAATCACGAACCAAATGCTGAGTAAAAGATTTTTTAATAAAAACAGCTCCACTAGTTTAGCGTAGAAAATGACAAACACTCCAAACATATAAAGTCAAGCGCTTTCACCCGGGCTCTCCCAGGCTTTTTCAAGACATTTTTACTTTGGGTGATGGGTCTTTTTATATTACCCTTGTTCAACCCAAATATTTTAATTGACAATCAATTAAACTAGATTGCTTCACATTCATTTTTTAAAGGAGTATCAGCCCTTTACTTCCCATTTACACATTAATTACATTTATAGTATATTAAATTCCCTATTACTTTATTTATGTCTTAACCAAATATTATTCACATTGCACTGAAATTGTTAAAAAACATATACAAAACACTTGCTACTTAAAACTTTAAATGAAATCTTCATATAAATATTGTATAGCCACTTGCAACCAAACCAAGTTGTTTTAACTACCAAGTGGCTTCTACCATACTTTGAAACTTTTTAAAAGCTTGTATGACAAGTATTTATTTGACAGCATGTAGTGCATTCTTATTGCACAGCCTTTGTCAACTAAAAAGTTGGCACCTACCTATTGTTTCTGTGACTACATGTAGCTCTGTCTACTATTCTAACTCTTAAAAAACTTTCTTTTGGCGTCTCTCAGCTTGTATGTTGCTATTGTTGTACTAATATCTCTTGTAATCCTATTGACACCCCATATCATTTGTTCTCAAACTGTCCTTACCTTGATACATAACCAACTATTCTATTCATTACCCTGTGATCATTCTCTTTTTTTATTTTTATTTTATTTTACAATTTTGCCCTTCTCATTTTCAATAAACTGCTAATACTAATGGCTCCATTAAGACCAGGAAACTTTGCTGCTTCTAGTCTCACTTGCCAAAGCAGCTCTTTGTATTCCAAAGATGTTTCCCAATCCCCCCCTCTAGGGCTGACATGAACCTGCTCAAGTACCATGAATTTTAAATTCATGCTTGCACATGTTAATGAATGTTTGAAGAACGCATTAGTGTCCTTTTTCCTACTAATTTCATAGAGGTGCTCGTACACTCTTTTGGCTAATGTCCTCTCTGTTTTTCCGACATAGAAACATTGGCACTGCTGACATAACCCTAAATATACTACCCCCTTAGCTTTGCAGTTAAAATATCCTGGGGATCTTAAGTATCTTCTCCTTGAGTTCAAATATAAGCCATTTTTGTCTATCATGTTTGGGCACTGTTTACAAGTGTTACATCTAAATGTCCCATTCTTGCTATTTCTTCCCTCTTTCTTCTTTTCATGATTTACCTCTAATAATTCCTTTAAATTTTTATTTCTCCTTCTAACTGCTTGGGGTTTATCGCCTAATGTCCTCTTAAGTTCTTCATTTGTAGTTATAATTGGCCAATATTTATTGATAATCCTTTCTACTGACCAACTTTCATTACAATTAGTGTGTACAAACAAACACCCTTGCTTTTTTATTTCATCCTCCTTTTTACTGTTGTTGTCCCTTCGCTCTTCCCCTAACAAAGGGTAGTATTTTTCTTTTCTCTGACTTTTGATCTCCGCTGTTATTTCATCTATTAATTTTATAGGATACCCTTTCTCTTCAAACAACATCTTCAAAAATAAGCATTCTTCATTAAATAACACCTCCTCACTGCACATTCTTGCCGCCCTAATAATCTGTCCTTTAATGACTCCCTTTTTTTGAAATAGGGGGTGGCTGCTATTAAAATGAAGAAACATGTTTGAGTAACTCCTTTTTCTGTGTATGCAAGACATAAAGCAACCTTTCTTTGTATTTTTACATAGGTCTACATCAAGATACTGTAACCTATCAGTACAAATATTACAAGTGAATTTTAAGAATTCTGTACTACCATTGATATATTCAATGAATTGCTCCAACTTTTCTATACTACCCTTCCATAGTATACATATATCGTCCAGGTAGCGTTGGTAATGTGTAAGATGTTCAGCCCACTGTGTGTTAAATATAAATTTGGATTCCCAGTAACTCAGGACAATGTTGGCATATGCGGAGGCACAAGGGGTCCCCATTGCCACCCCTTTTTTTTGCCGGAATAATTCACCACAGAAATACACAAAATTATTTCTCAAGATAACTTCCATAAGTTCTACTACCAATGCAATCATTTTGCCTCCCAGATTCGAATGTTTTGCCAGCATTTCATTAAACCATGCCAAACCAGTCTCATGTGGTATGCTTGGGAATAACTCAACCACATCCACTGTTACCATGTAGTTGGTTTCCTGGTACAATTCCTTCCTTATACTCCTTAGAAACTCCCATGAGTCCTTACATAGACCTTTTAAAGATGTAGTGAGTTTCTTTAATATTGCATCTATAAACTTCCCAAGTGGTTCGGTAATCCCTTTTGCCCCTGCTACAATCGGTCTAAATGTCAATGGCTGTAGCCCTTTATGTACTTTCGGGATACCAAACACAATGGGGGTGACTGGTTTAGGCACTAGAAGGTAGTTGTAAAGTCCCTCATTAATTGCTCCTTGGTACAAGTTGTCTTCCAATTTATATTTAATCTTGGCATAGGCAATGTTCTTCTCATTTACTGACACCTGATTGTATTGTTCAATGTCATGTAAATGTGTGTATAGTGAAGCCTCATAGTCTTGTTGGTACATCAGGACTACTCCCCCCCCTTTATCTGTTTTCATAACTCGAACTCCCTCACTATTTAGTTTTTTAATCAGTTTATATGATGCCTCAGGGAAATTAGTGTTTTTTGACATGCCTTTAACTTTTATATTTCTTATTTCGTCCTCAACCATGTCTTCAAATGTTTTTAAAATAGGGTGTAATGGGGGATTCCATGTACTTCTCCTATAAAGTTTTTCCTTGTCACTTGAATTTTGCTTCAACATTGCTGTTACATTTAACTGCCTTGTGAAAAGTTTAAGATCTAAAATTGTTTGCGATATATCAATGGAGCCTTGTGGGACGAAATGAAGTCCTTTGGTAAAGACTTCAAAAAATAAATCATTAACTTCAACTTCTGTGTAGTTATATATAGAAAAATTCCCTTTTTTAACAACTAAACAACCTTCGTTGTGATGTTTTTCACTTTCTATGGTGGTGTCATGGGGCTCTATAATTATGGTATCCTCAAAGGGTTCCACCTCCTGTTGTAATTGCTCACTTGTCTGTCCCTCTGCCTCCTTTGGCCAAACTGAAAATCCTGCTGCCCTGTTCTATTTTGATTTAACTGCTGGTTAGATTTCTGTGCCAACCGTTCACTCCTCCTTGGGCCCTGCTCCTCTGAACCATCATAAAACACATTGTCCTGTTCCTTTTCAACATAATAACTGTTAGTGTTCTGGTCCCTTGCCCATTTGTTTCTTCCATAACTCTTATATGCATGCCCTGCACTATACTCCTGTAAATCTCGTTCCAGCTTTTTAACTTTTCTATTGACAATTCTAACACAGTGACTGTCAATTTCTTTAAATGTATTGTCATAGTCTTTCTTAATGCCATTAAACATTGCATCCTTAACAATAATATTGTTTAAGTCATTCACTTCCACTAACAATGCTGAAGCCTTAGCTTCATAATCTTTGATCATTAAATTCAACATTTCAAGCCCTGTTCTATTAAAAAGGGCCGTGAGTTCTTTAAACAATTCACTTCCCGGCTGAGCATTGTTAGGGAATTTGGCAATACGTAGTCCCTTAGGGACTCTTTTCACTCTTACACATTCAACTAAATAATCTATTTCCAACTTAGTTGCTTTATACGAATACAATTTATCATTAAAGTCTTTTAACTTTATTTCTAAGTTGTTGTCTGCATTATCACAGATTTGTGTCATACCTTGCCCAAAAGAAAAACATTTAGATGTCCATTTATTGAAATTAAAGTCTCTATCCATCCCCGTTCCGTTATGCTGGTTACCGCCTCTCTTGCTCCTCACTTGTTGCGTGTTTTCAACGTTTACATTCACGATTCCTCCCGTTTCATTGTCATCAAGGAAATGTGTTGTGGGTCTACTTGGCCCGATGTTAACATTTGCCAACAACTGTTCCTGGTTGGCTGGTATCTCCTTACCGCTTTGTAAATTGGCGTTCAATAACAGTCCCGATAGCTGAGAAAGCAGGCACATAACCTGTTTAAATTCTCGTCGCGTAACTGGCGCGTCATCCGCTCCTTCCTCCGCATCTACCAGGATTGCTGGTGTATTGCAAAACTCTGCACTCGTCGTTCGTTCCGCCATGGATCTTGTAACTGCAACAACTTTTAAACCACGAAACAAGGCACTGAAAGACACCCACTGGTAATCCTAAAACACCAAGATGCAGGAATCACGAACCAAATGCTGAGTAAAAGATTTTTTAATAAAAACAGCTCCACTAGTTTAGCGTAGAAAATGACAAACACTCCAAACATATAAAGTCAAGCGCTTTCACCCGGGCTCTCCCAGGCTTTTTCAAGACATTTTTGCTTTGGGTGATGGGTCTTTTTATATTACCCTTGTTCAACCCAAATATTTTAATTGACAATCAATTAAACTAGATTGCTTCACATTCATTTTTTAAAGGAGTATCAGCCCTTTACTTCCCATTTACACATTAATTACATTTATAGTATATTAAATTCCCTATTACTTTATTTATGTCTTAACCAAATATTGTTCACATTGCACTGAAATTGTTAAAAAACATATACAAAACACTTGCTACTTAAAACTTTAAATGAAATCTTCATATAAATATTGTATAGCCACTTGCAACCAAACCAAGTTGTTTTAACTACCAAGTGGCTTCTACCATACTTTGAAACTTTTTAAAAGAGAGGACATTAGCCAAAAGAGTGTACGAGCACCTCTATGAAATTAGTAGGAAAAAGGACACTAATGCGTTCTTCAAACATTCATTAACATGTGCAAGCATGAATTTAAAATTCATGGTACTTGAGCAGGTTCATGTCAGCCCTAGAGGGGGGGGATTGGGAAACATCTTTGGAATACAAAGAGCTGCTTTGGCAAGTGAGACTAGAAGCAGCAAAGTTTCCTGGTCTTAATGGAGCCATTAGTATTAGCAGTTTATTGAAAATGAGAAGGGCAAAATTGTAAAATAAAATAAATAAAAAAGAGAATGATCATAGGGTAATGAATAGAATAGTTGGTTATGTATCAAGGCAAGGACAGTTTGAGAACAAATGATATGGGGTGTCAATAGGACTACAAGAGATATTAGTATAACAATAGCAACATATAAGTTGAGAGACGCCAAAAGTAAGTTTTTTAAGAGTTAGAATAGTAGACAGAGCTACATGTAGTCACAGAAACAATAGGTAGGTGCCAACTTTTTAGTTGACAAAGGCTGTGCAATAAGAATGCACTACATGCTGTCAAATAAATACTTGTCATACAAGCTTTTAAAAAGTTTCAAAGTATGGTAGAAGCCACTTGGTAGTTAAAACAACTTGGTTTGGTTGCAAGTGGCTATACAATATTTATATGAAGATTTCATTTAAAGTTTTAAGTAGCAAGTGTTTTGTATATGTTTTTTAACAATTTCAGTGCAATGTGAACAATATTTGGTTAAGACATAAATAAAGTAATAGGGAATTTAATATACTATAAATGTAATTAATGTGTAAATGGGAAGTAAAGGGCTGATACTCCTTTAAAAAATGAATGTGAAGCAATCTAGTTTAATTGATTGTCAATTAAAATATTTGGGTTGAACAAGGGTAATATAAAAAGACCCATCACCCAAAGTAAAAATGTCTTGAAAAAGCCTGGGAGAGCCCGGGTGAAAGCGCTTGACTTTATATGTTTGGAGTGTTTGTCATTTTCTACGCTAAACTAGTGGAGCTGTTTTCATATATTTTTAGTAGCAAATGTTATACATCATTTATACTCTATATAGTCTTTCAGTCAAGCATTACATAGCTCATTCAAATCCTGCCTTCTTTTAAATCTCATTCCTCTTCCAAAACATTATTCTGCATGTATTGTTCGAATAGTTCCCATTTTTTCTATTTAATTTGCTCCTACCCTTTTCTAAAGATCCCATTTCAAGTTGTTTTATCTCTGTTGCTATAGTCACTACTTCTAGAACAGATGGTTTAGACTTCAATTTCCATTCTCTAGGATTGTTATTTTTGGCAGCCCCTATGATTAAACTCAGCAAGTCCCTACTATGTCTAGGCAAATTCCAATTCTTTGTCGTAGCTCAAGGAAATGATTTCTTTAGTTACACCAATTATGCTCACCCAGTATTTGTGACAGAGCAGTCTGCAGGGAATCTTTAAAGTTGATCAGCTCCTTACACTCCCAAAAATGTCTTCCCAGTTACTTCTTTCTTACCCATCACACCTCCAACATTTGCAGTCTACCTGAGGAAAAATTATTTGGAGTCTACTTTGGGATATACACATATCTCCCCATTATTTCTTTATGAATTGCTTATACAGTCTCTTTCCCAATCCTTTCTAACCTCCTCTGAGTGATTCTTATAGTTATCATGCAATATTTCATATGCCATACTGCATCCAATAATCCAGTAATACCTCGATTGAAGTTACTTCACATATAAAACTACACTACTTGGCATGCCACTCAATGACAATCTTAAATTTGATTTACATACCCACAACAGCATTAAGAAAACCCATCAAATACTTACTAGGTACCCTTCATAGAGTAAAGAAATTCCTTAAGACTCTGCCAAGGTAACTTTAACTTCCACTTACCTCTTGTCTTTTCCCAATATAGAGTACCTGTACTGAGCAACCTGCAAGTGTCATTTAGTTCTAAACTTGAACAGTGCTACAACAAAGTTGCCAGATTTGCTTGCAAAAAAAACTTACCAGACCCACCACTGTTTAGCACTAAAACAATTGACTGACTCAGTCTTCCTCACTACCTATCTTCCCAGCTCATCTTAACCCACAAGATTGTCTATACCCCATTTGTCTGCCCAGCAACTAAACCATCCCCTGCGGTCAAATGATAAAACAACTGCTTACCATTTACAAACCACAAAGGGCTGCTGAGGTCATTCTCTAGCTAGGACTTGGAATAAAATCCATATATATATATATATATATATATATATATATATATATATATATATATATATATATACATTTTCATATTTCTTTCTTTCTTTTTTTTTTGGTAAATAGTCTGTGCTGTGTATAAATGAGCTAGAAGAAACGTAATTTTGTTCAACCATTCACTTTTTGGTTGTACAGTCTGAATGACAAAGTTTTGCTTTGCTTTGTATATATCATTCATGTCTGTCTCACACCATCTTCTTTTCAAACCATTACTAAAAGCCTTCCTTTCTGCTTCCTGGCTTTATCTCTGCTTTTCATCTGGGTCATAGCTTCTGCTAACATCTTTCATCACCTTCTTATACTCCCTTTAAAGCACTAAATCACAAAACCTGGTTATCCCCTTTTAATACTTGTAGTTAAACTATTGTACCTTTTCTCTACTAATTTAGCACAACCAAATGTATCATTCCATCGCTACTTCTCTGTTATCATTTAAACTTGCTTATCCCCTCTGATGCCTCACTGTAATGTATTTCTTAAATTACTCCTGTCTATCTTATGCACCATTCTGTCTGTAAAGTCATAGTACAAGGCTTGTAAATTGAATGTTTGTGAATATCAATACAAATTTTATTATACTGACTACTGTGGTATATACACTGCAAACGCATTATAAAATGTTTCTCTAAATATTGATTCTATTAAATTTGTTATTTTGGTACTTTTCTCCCTAGGCCTCCACTGAAAAAGGGCATCTGTGCCCACTTGGACTTTCCCAGTAAACAACTGACGCTAAATGCATACTTGAATATTACTTATTATTAATGTAGTTGTGAAATTGTCGCTGTTCTTTCTTGATTTACAAGAAGGTACTTGCTAGAGGTAAGAGAAATGCACAAGTGGTTTCAGATAAGCATGCCTATGTATCTGGACTGTTACTTTACTAAATGTTAGAATGGGCATGTGTAGTTTCCCAAACATAGGATCTTCCAAGCTTATTGCCATGTGGTGATTTGTGGAGAAACTAATTCTAGTCTGGGTCTCATGGAGGAGTCATCTTGTACATACATTTATATGGTAAATGTATATCTGTTGTGTGGCATGCTTTCACTGTGTAAATGAACTGGAATGAGTGGTGCTAAATCTACCATACCCTCTAAGGACATAAAGGAACGCATCCTAAGTTTGCTGTCCAAAACCAAACTTACTACTTTCATGACTCCAGATAATTTAGTTAGATCCCTAATGAATAGTACCAGATTTGCACTGCTGGAAACCCTTCTAAGCTTGTTTAACCTATTCTTAGCCACAGAGTATGTCTCAGAAGCATGGAAATCTGCTGTTTATTTTTTTAACATTTGTTTACTGGGAAAGTCTGACTGGGTCAGGAACCCAATTTCAGCAGAGGCCTAGGGAGAAAAGCCCCAAATGATACATGAAAGTTAAGACAATTTACGTGAATAAGATAAAAAACAAGTATTAAAGCACACATTAATAATAACTGAGTACTAAATAAGTACAGAGAGGTGGATGCAATAACAGATATAAAATAAGTACAAAGAGGTAGGTAAAATAATAAAACATACTAAATTAAAGTGAAGTGATGGATTGTAATTTTTATATATATATATATATATATATATATATATATATATATATATATATATATATGTATATAGACACACACACACACACACATATCAGGTAGGTGTAAGGTGAAGAATGAGAATCAGAACATTAGATGCAAGTCGATGCTTAGAAGGATGAGAAAGTTAAGGGTGTAGAAATATAGAGTCTGTTAGTCCAATATAATAGTGGTTAGTAGATGACATTCCTGTTTTAGGGATAGAAAGGAAAGCTCCTAGAGAGTGAATGGAGTTCACTTGTTAGGGAAAGAGCAGGGGCAGGTCTGATGATGTAGAAAATGTTTTTTTAGGGTGTGTTTGAAGTTGTTAAAGCTCTCAGTGGTAGTAATGTCTTTTGGCAGAGAGTTTCAGAGCTTGGTGGTGGCATGTTAGTATAGGCGCTGTCCATATCTTTTGTTTGGCATGTAGACTGTTAGGAGTTGTTTTCAGAGTGGGAGGGGGCTTGTAGATATGTAGGGTTTTAGGACAGATTTGAGGGCTGGGTAGCTATCAGGTGTATACATCATTTTATGTGCAGAAGACAGCTGTACTAGGCTTAGGTGTTTTGTGAGTTTGAGCCAATTTAGTTCTTTCAGAGCTAGGCAGTGGTAGGAATGGTAGTGGTAACCAGTAGCAAATTTTCCAGTTTTATGGTAGCAGGATTAGAGCTTGTTTTTAAGAGAAGATTGTAAATTGGTGTATAAGGGGGCTGCATATAAGAGTGAGGGAAGCAAATAGGTGTTGGCGAGGATTTTTCTGGTGGAGTTATCCAAGAAAGTTTTTTGTCTGTAAAGTGTTCTTAGTTTGATGTGTGTTTTTGTAATACTATTGCAGATGTAGTGATTGAAAGTTAGTTTTTCTATGGTTACACCTAGAAGCTTAGCTGTTGGAGCTGTTTCAATTTCTGTGTTATCCTGTGAGAATATTTTAAAATCAGATGAGATTGGTTTTGTTGAGAAAAACAGGAGTTCTGTTTTTTTTTAGGATTTAAAAGTAGCTGTGCTTTTCTCAGCCATGTCTCTATTGAGGTGAAGGTGGCTTGGGTGAGTTGCTGGAGGAGGAG
Organism: Protopterus annectens; assembly: GCF_019279795.1. Lineage (NCBI taxonomy): Eukaryota > Metazoa > Chordata > Ceratodontiformes > Protopteridae > Protopterus > Protopterus annectens. The sequence goes on from NC_056739.1 coordinate 792,724,552, forward strand.
CATGTTACTGGAGAAGGACATTATGGTAGTGTCATCTGCGTATTGGATAATTGAGCTAAGGTATGTTGAAGGTATGAAGGTTGTTGGTGAAAACACTGAAGAGTAATGATCCAAGTATGGATCCTTGTGGTACCCCAGTTATGTTGGTTTGATATTGGGATCATTTATTTTGCCATTTGACACACTGCTGGCAGTTGGATAGGTAGCTTGCAAACTATTGGAGGGATGGTGGGGTGCAGCCTATAATGGATAGCTGATGAAGTTTGTTGTGGGGCACTGTATCAAATGTCTTTGATAGGTCTAGTAGTAAGACAGAAGTGGTATTACCAGAGTCATTGGCTTTGGACACAGTATCCATGAAGGAGATTAGGACAGTGGTGGTGCTGTGTGATGGGCAAAAACCATGTTGGGTAGGGATAATTAGTTAGTTTTGGGTGAAGTGGTACAACACCTGCTTACGTATGCATTTTTGCAGGAGTTTGGAAAGAGGAAAGAGGATGGAGATTGGTCATTAATTGGATAGTTCAGTGGACTTGCCCCTTTATGTAAAGGGGTGATGATAGACTTTTTCTAGCGGTTGGGGACAATGGACTCTGCTATAGAGCAATTTGCAAGGATACTGACAGGATATATAGGTATTCAGGGGGGAGGTTGTCAGAGGAGAGGGAGCATGGTTTTAGTTTTTTAAGTAGTTTTTGAATGAGAGCGGTAGGGACAGGTTTCAGAGAAAAGGCGATAGAAGATGTAGTTCTGGTTTGTTGGGAATGTAAAGGTTTTTTATGTTTGTGCAGGAGTCTTGAGATAAGGGTAGAGGGGATCAGAGATGGGGCTTGAGGTATTTGTGGAGGTGGGATTTGTTAATAGTTTGCTGATGCTGTTTATAAAGTGAGAGTTAAACAGGTTGGCTGTCTCTGAGGGGTTTTGTCAGGGTATGGTGATGGAGTTTTAGAGCCTGGGGTAAGCAGGTTTGAGATGCGTTCCCAAAATTGTTTTGGGTTGTTGTTGTGGTTTGCCAATTGATTGGAAAAGTGTTTTTTTTTTTTTTTTGGCTTTATTTCATAGCCATTTTTATTTGATTAAGTTGGCTTCAGATATGTTATTGTGCCATTCATTACATGCTTTATCTGTATCTTGTAGAAGTTGTTTGGTATTTTTTGTTAGCCAGGGAGCATGAATAGTTTTTATTATTTTGGTGCGGAGGGGGCCTAGAATGTTGAGGGTGTTTAAAAATGTATTGTTGAAGTATTCAAGGGCGTCTTCTAGTAGTAGTGTTTTAAGTGGGTTCCAGTTAGTGCGTTTTAGGATTTCGTTAAACTTTTGTGTGTCAAAGTTTCTAATATTTGTGGTAGCTTTGTATGTGTGGGTTCTTGTAGTTTGTGGTGTGGATGTATATATGAATATGGGTAGGTGGTCACCAAGACTGTTGGGTAGAGTGTGAGGAGTAGAGTATTTGTCTGGATTAGAAACAAGTATCCAGTCAAGAGTTTCACCTAGGGTATTGCTGTTGTAATACCTTTCCTCAAGTGTAGCCCTAGCATAGAGAATGGAAGTTATAGACCAATTGGCTTGTCTGGTCCAGTCTGCAAAACAAAGGAATACATCATATATGACATCAAAAACCTCATCCAGTTTGACCCTTTGCAGTTTGGTTTAATCAACAGAGGAAGATGTCTACCTAATTTAGTAAATCTCTTTAGAAGATCACAGAGGTAGTGGATAATGGTCATTTTGTACATACAGCCTATCTGGATTTGAACAAGGTATTTGTCAAGCTAAGAGCCCTAAACATTGACCCTTGCATGGTAAATTAGATAAACTGGCTGCCACATTGTTAAGGTGGCAGACACCTCGTCAGAAGGTAGAAGGATAATGAGTGGTGTACCTCAGAGCTCAGTGCTAGGACCCCCTACTTTTGACATGTATATCTTCAACCTCCAAACCATAGATAGATACCTGTGGCTAATTGTTTACAGATGGTGCAAGCTAGGTGTTCTCGCCAAACAACCTCTGATACAAATTAATTACAGCAAAAGCTAACCCTTACTAACATTGAATTACAGAAAATGGTTTAAAATTAAATGCAAAAAAGTGCAGTATTGTCACATTTGAAAAGCAATTTTCCCTTAATTTACAGTGTAGCTAAAACCCTGCACCAAACTGACAAAGATAGACAAGGATCATGGTACCTGGGTCGATAATGCCCTCTCCTTTGAAAAATATGTAGCAGTAGTAGTCAAAAAATCATTCTGTGTAGCACAACTGATATCTAGGAGCATATTATCTAGATCAAAAGATGTTATCCCTCTGCTTGTTGCTCTGATTAGTCCAGCTAGAGAGTACAATACCACCTGTGGCATTTATTAATTCAGACACATCAGGCAACTGGAAAGGCCCTTAGGTTTCTAAGGAAAAAAAAGATCACTTGCGTAAAGATCCTGGACTGTCAGAAAAGATTTCGAAGACTGTTCTTGTACTTAGTCTCTTACAGACTGTTAAATGGATATCTAGAGATCTATATCTGGCTTTCAGTGCCATTGCGAGTCCCACCCCCTCCTTGGTGTTTTGCAATTTCATACGACCAACAGCTGGATAAGCACATAATTAAGGACTTCATTCTTCTCCCACATATAAACTAAACTCACTGGAGGGACACATCTATTACCTAGTGTTTATCCCATTTCTAGAATAAATTAGCCTGCATGGCAAGCATAGTTATGCCATTGCATCCTTCAAATGCAGCCCTGATGACTAGATAGGTAAAGGCCAGTGTATCCTTAGCAAATCTGCTTTGCCCTTCTAGACATGGACAATACAACTTCAGGAGGGCAATAGCAACTTACAAATGGTTTATGGATTCACTTGCTTTGTAATTCCTTTAATCATTTTATCCTATGCCCTACTTTTCTCTTTTTCCTGGATGCAGAAGTCAGATATGACACAAAAAAAATAGCACTAAAGAAATATCACATTGATCTGAACAAAAATTAAATAAATAAAATAAGCAAGGAGACATGACCTCTTACTCCATCGAGCATAAGCTTTTGTTAGTAAAAGCAGTCTCATCTGAAGCAACAACATGCAAGCCTATTCTGAAGGGAAACCCATCTTTTGAACTGTTTTTAGTTTTAGGTTATCTGCTTTTTTTAAAGTAGGTTTACATTGTTACAAAAAGTACACTGCACGTTGTTTGTGATCTTGTTAACAATAAGTCAGTAACACAGTTAAATGTTACCCACTCTTTTCTCCTAGGGTTGATTCACCTTCTGTTATTTAACTACCTTCCTGGAATGTGAATTATCCGCTTCAGAGGATAGAGTGCCAGCAGTAAACTTGGGTATCTGATGTTGTTCTTTTCATTCTTTCCCATTGAGGAAATCCCCCAAAAATTATGGTCTAGCATTAACAAACTTCTTCAACCAGGACTCTCTAAAACACCTGACCCTACAGGTTTCGACCATAATAACTCTAACCAGATTCCTGATGCTTTTAACCACTATTTTACTGAAGCCATCCCATCCCTAGTTAACACATTACCTACCACTTTCACCCTCCCATCAAAAACACCTAATACCTCATCACCTACCTTCCATATACACCCAGTACCTACATCCCTCATTTGTAACCTCCTTCAAAAGCTCAAGCCATGCACCCCCTCCGCAGACTGTCTTCCAGATGAATACCTACAAATCGCAGCTAAAGCCATAGCCTACCCCGTCTCCATACTTTTAAATAGAACAATTTCAGAAAGCAAAATCCCTTCTCTGTGGAAGATCTCCCATATAATCCCTTTACACAAAGGTGGGTCTTCAACCGAGCTTTCTAACTTTCGGCCTATTGCCTTACTCTCTCCATTAGTTAAAAATAATGGAGAAATGTATACACCGACAACTGCTTGACCACCTACTACAAAATAATCTACTTGCCAATTGCCAACATGGTTTTTTAGGCCCTACCATAGCACAACAACTGCCCTGCTATCCTTCTCAGACTCTATAAACAAAAATCGTAATAATAACTACTTTTCTTCTGCCCTTTTCATAGACCTCTCAAAAGCATTTGATATGGTGAACCATACCATACTTATCAACATTCTAAAAGCCCATTGACTTCACCCACAAGCATTACAGTGGTTTATATCCTATCTACAAGATAGACAGCAAGCAGTTCTCTGAAATCATAATATTTCTTCATCCCTCTCTGTAAACATTGGAGTACCACAGGGCTCTATTCTAGGACCACTTCTATTTTCTCTGTTTATCATTGATCTACATACTAGTATTTCTCAAGCCACCTGTATACAGTATGCAGATGACTCCACCTTAATTTGTTCAGCCAAGTCCATAACCTCTCTCCAGTGCCTCACCCAAACAGTATTTAACAGTGTTGAGAACTGGTTTACGAAACACTGCCTTCTTCTCAACCCCAAGAAAACTAAACTATTGCTCTTTTCTCCTACTCACAAGTCACCTCAACCACACTTCACATTAACCTCTAACAATGGAACTATCATATCCCCTGATACTACAACCCGCCTACTGGGTGTTACAATTGACAACAACAACCTTAGCTACAATGACCATATTAATTCCACTATAAAGACTGTTAACAAAAAACTAGGGACCTTTTACAGAATAAAATCCTTCCTTACCCCTGCAGCCAAAATTACTATAGCCCAAACCCATCTAATCTCTACCCTGTTCTATGCTTCTGGTATATATACTAATCTTTCTAAAACCAACCTTTCCAAACTCTCCACCAGCTATAATAACATAGCCAGATTTGCTACTGGTACCCCATATAGAACTCATCATTGCCACAACCTCAAACAACTGGGTTGGTTAGAACTACTAAACCATCTACTTTTTCAACAACTTGTTATCTCCCATAAGATACTCTACTACCCCAAGCATACCCCTATACTCACTAATCTCATCTCCCCTTACAAAAACCTTGCAACCCTACGTTCAGCAAATAAACTTCAAATCTCTTCCATTAAATCCAACAACAAAGCTGGGGACTCACTCTTCACAAACACCATAGGAAAGAGCTGGAACCATCTTCCTTCTGAACTTTCCAACCTTACTTCTACTCTGCTTTATAAGAAGCATCTTAAAGAATATCTTAAATCCCACTGGCTTTGCCCCTGCTCTAACCCTGACTGATATCTCTTGCCCATCCTGCTCTTTCTCAAAAAAAAAAAAAAATTTTTTTCTGTTTTTTTGTTTCTAGTCATGGTATTTTATTCTAGCCTAAATGTTTCTAAATAACTCTGCTTAACCCTATCTTTTAATGTAAACATTGTACCAATTGTAATTTTAATTTTACTGCATTGTTGTCATTATTGCTGCTTGGAGCTTTTCTCCCTGGGCCTCTACTGAAAATGGACATGTATCCAGTTAGACTAGCCCGGTCAACAAATGTAAAATAAATAAAAATAAAATAAATTGATGGGTCACGGATCCAACTTGCCTGCATTTTTCAGACTTTGATCCCAGTCTCAATCTCCTCCCTCTACTCACAATGCTCTACATATTCTCTAGTTTCCTCAGATCTCATTTGCTGCCATTGCGACTAGACCCGGATTTCCAAACTCGAGTGAGATGCAACTTTTTTGAGAAAGGTAAGTTTGAAGATTTTCCTTTTTGTCTTCAGTATTTGGTAGTATAGCTATCCTCCCCTTCCTTATAGTTCTCACAGGTGTTGGGGAATGCTACCTTTGTTTTTCTTCCCCCTTTACACTTCTGCTTTTCTCTGTTTCAGTGCAGGTGGCACTTCTGACTTGCAGGTTGTTATAATGTTTAAGATAGTTTAATCTGGTTAGTTTAAAATTGTTGGTTAAGTATTTTTCTTTGTTGTCAGTGTGCTGACTGAACTTATAATAATAATAATGCTGGATAAACCATAGGACTTTAAATGTTGCTCAAATTGTGGACATAAATTTCCACAATCAGATGCACGTAAAAAATCTGTTTATTTTTTAGAGCCAGAACATATCTGATTGGCTTGTAATATCTGTTAAGGTTTCTTCCTGTGTCCTCTTCCTGTCTCCAAGGACTCAAACCAAATTTAATTCTCACCATGGCTCTTCAGATTCCAGGAAGTGCCCTCACAAAACCTTGAGGGCTTCCTCGGAGCCTCCAGCTAAATCTGTTAAAACCCTGGATCCTAACACTTTGGATCTGAGACCTTCATTTTCCTTGGGATCCAAAATGGCCCTCTCATCCGACTGGGATCCTCACCATTACAAGCTCCTCTAGGCCTTCCACTTCAAGCTCGTATCCTAGGACTACTGACCCTATGGATCCGAACTCCTGAGTAAACTCTCAGACCAGTTTCCCCAACTTTACTCACTAAATTACTGAAGACTCCTACAAAATATTCGAGGCCTGCTTCTGTAGCTTTGTCCAAGTCGTCTAGTAGTTTCTCTGTTGTGGATATGGACGGGATGATGAAGAGGTTTCTCAAGACTCAAATCCACATGGGGTTCTGCTGACTCCATCCCCTCTCGGTTGCTTGAGTGTTCCCACCAACGTATTCAGTCTCTTTCTCTGACTCGACCAGTGATCTTGGAGCCCCAGGACCCTAGGTACCTGAAAGAATCGACATCGGATCCAGAGAAGCTTCCTTCCTCAACTCTGATGGCTACCCTGACCAGCTGTGCTCAGCTTTCGTCTGGCTTTAAACATTGCTGTGATTGTGGAGGAAACATAGGAAGAGGTTTGGCTCTGACCTTCTCGGATCCATCCCTTCTTCTCAGTGCTTTGGCCCTTAACAGCTTGAATCCAGTTCTATCTGGAGGTCACAGATCAGTTGTTGTCCCCATCCTTTCTTTCTCATCTGTCTCGGCTCCGAGGGAAAGGGGGCTTCTCCGGGTCTATCGGCTTTCCAGACTGTAGAAAGGGCTTTCTCTTCACATAGACAACTGACCTCTCTTATCCTCCCCTTCATCCTTAATTGGGTCTGAGTGCTGAGCCCATTATTCTTGTTCTAGGTCAGCCTACCTCAAGAAACTTCCAGGACCTTCCCCCCAAGGAAGCTCCCCTCTGTTCCGATTCCTCCCCTGAACACCCCACAGAGGAGGTGCCTGAAAAGAAAACATGCAAGAGGAGGCACATAGGGACTCCATAGAGGAGTCTTGCCGAAGACAGACTTTGATGGAGAAGAATCCCCACGATCACCATCAGATGATGTCTGTTTTGGAGACATCTTAGAGATCCTTAGACAGAAAGGTAGCTTACTGGCCCAACCTCCTCCCCCTCCTGAAGAGTCATTGTTCCTGGAGGCTTTTTGGGCATTCTCATCTACGTCTAGGGTGAACCCCCCCCCCCAGCAAACAATCTTATTGATTTAGTTTCCTGCTGGCCTCGAAAGGAGCTGGACACTATTGAACCAGTTCCCAAATGCCCAGACAAATTCCTTGTTCCCTTTAAAGACAGACTGCATTGGAATAAAGGTGTTCCTGTTGATGTCATGGTTTTGGCAGCAGCCACCAAAAAGGAGCTAGCCAAACACAGCTCCTCTTTCCATCTGCCGAACAGGAAATGCCTCGGTGCTAAGTGTAATATCCAGAGGTTATTACATTCCCTTTTTCCTTCCTCCAGTGGTAGAAAAGAAAATCCCAGATGTGCAACCCAGTCAGAGGGAGCATGCAATACTAGAGATTCAAAAATTGCTACAAAAAAGATTCATCAAAGAGTTCCCAACCAAACAGAGGATTTAGAACTCTCTCACTTCTTTTTAGTGCCAAAGAAAATGGGGGATCTGAGATCCATCCTGGATCTGAGCAGTCTAAATCACTATGTAAAGAAGTCAAAGTTCTGGATGGTTATGGTTCAGTCCATTCTACCACTGTTGTGCAAGGATGATTGGATGTGCTGTATTAGACCTTCAGGACACATATTGTCACATAACAATAGATGCTCCAGAATTCATCTGCACTTCAGGCTGGGAGTCTGTCATTATCTATTCAGAGCTCTGCTCTTTGGACTCACCACAGGCCCCAGAGTGTTTACTATATGCATGGCAGTTGTGGCAGCTTACCTTTGACTGAAAGGATTTCACATGCTTCCATATTTGGGCAACTGGCTTCTAACTGCCCCAAGCCAGCATCAGTTGCTTCAGGCCAGGGATTACTTGTTTCACATCTTCAAATCCCTGGGTATTACCATAAACCTTGCCAAATCAAGCCTGTCTCCCATTCAGAATTTGGAATTCATTGGTGCCGTTCTGGATACGACACACCAAGTGGCTTCGTTACCTCCACATCCTATAAGAAACCAAGACTGGGACATGCTCTCTCTATCATGTTCTTCTGGAAAATTGATACTATGAGCTCTGTCAACTGCCATCATACTAGTTCCCTTAGCAAGATTTTTTATGCAAATCCTTCAATGGACTTTAGCTGTACCGTGGTCTATTCTGTACTAGCGGTTATCTGTTCTTATCATTTTAACTCCAATCTGCAGATGTTATCTTCAGTGGTGGATTAATTCTGATGATCTATCTCTAGGAAGGCCATTCCTCCTTCCTTCACCCACAGCGACCATGGACACTTCCCATCTGGGTGATGGGGCATCTCAAGAGAAAGATGGTCCAAGGCACATGGTCTTCCTCAGAGACCAGATTGCATCTCAGTGTCCTAGAGATGAGAGCCGCTCTTCTAATGCTGCAAGCCTTTCAGGACAGTCTCCCCTATGGGACTATTGCAGTACATACCAACAACATGTCAGTAGTCTGGTATATCAACAAACAAGGAGGAACCTGCTCTTACCCCTTATGCAGAGAGGCAATGAGGGTCTGAGAATGGGCGATATCTTATACCAGAGAAATCCAGCGTTTTAGCAGATACATTCAGCAGGTCCACCCTGACCTCTCATGAGTGGTCCCTCAATCAATCCGTGGCAAATCTGATTTTCAACCATTAGGGGCAACCTTGCTGCGACCTCTTTACTTCTCCCCAAAACAAGAAGTGCAGCAAGTGCTTCGCTCTGACCCCCCCCCCCTCTGGGGGAGTCACTGAGGGATGGTCTAGTTTTCGATTGGCCCCCGGTCTTCTTTATGCTTATTCTTTGTTTACTTTGATCCCAAAATTCCTGCAGAAAGCCAGCAGGCGGAAGAGCTCAGTCATCCTCATTGCCCCCTTTTGGCCTTGTCAGGTTTGGTTCCCCTTTCTCTGGTCTCACCTGCAATATCCTTCATGGATTCTGGAACCCAACCATAACCTCCTATCTAAACCGTCAGAGAGTCAATTCCCCAGTCTCTCCACCCTTAAGATTACTGCATTGTTTCTCCACTTCTGATAATTGTACGATGGTCCAGGCTTGCTTCCCCTGTTCGGGATATAGTTTTAGCATCCCAGAAAGCATCTACTAACAAGATCTGCAAAAGCAAATAGGAAAGGTTTACTATGTGGGCTTTCAAAGAGAATATTGACCCCTTTTCTCACCAGTTTGTCATCCTTCTTTTTTTTCCTCTCTTTTTAAGGAAGAAGCTAGTTTTTCCACTATAAAAGTTCATTCGGTAACTATTTCAAACTTTCTCACTGGGAATGATTTTTTGCTCCCTTTCCACTTCCAGATTATGCAAGACATTCATGAAAGGGATTTTTCTGCTTAAACCTCCTATGAAAGAATCTTCTCCACCTTAGGATCTCACAATTATACTTCAAGGCCTGACTCAGAAACTTTTTGTACCATCAAATGCTTGTGATATGAAATTTCTGTCTTGAAAAACTATCTTTTTGGTAGCTATTACATCAGCATAGAGAATTTCTGAACTTCAGTCCTCATCTAAACCGCATTACATTATTTTTCATAAGGATAGGGTGTTCCTTTCTACCAACCCATCCTTTATGCCTAAATTACCGCAGATAATATTAGTCAGTCTGTACAATTGCCTGTCTTCTTCCCAAATTTTTCTGTCAAGGGAAAAATTTGTCTTACATCTTCTTGACATGCATAGGCAACTATGTTTCTGTCTTCATAGAACAAAACAGTATAGAAAGTCTGACCAACTGTTTATATCCTTTTCACCTAACCGTTTATGTCAAGCAGTGTCCAAAATTACCCTGGCCAAATGGGTTACTGTATTTCACTGATCTATTCAAATAATAGTCCAGAATTGCCACACCCTCTTCGGGCCCATTCTACTAGATCTATGTCTACATCATCTGCTTTCGCCTCCAGAATGTCTATTGGTGAAATTTGTGCCGGTTTATCAAAGCGATGTTGTGCCTGTTAAACCTGGTGCAGAGGCCACTTGGTCAAAGATTCATACCTTTGTGATGCATTATAAATTGGACATTGTCTGCAGAAGCAGAGCTTCTTTAATTTGACAGTTCCTTGAGGCCACCCATGATTTACATAGCTGGGGACTCTGACTGAGGGAAAAATGAAAAGGACAACATCAGATTTGGAAGTCATGCACTTACCATAACTTGGCATCTGTTTTGTCCATTTTCATTCTTCCTCACCTTACCTCCCAACCATCCCCCAACCTAGTTGCTCCTATAGGATCTGTGGACTATATAAGAACCTTCTCATTCCTGGTTTGAGCCTCTGATATTTTTCTATTTGTTTCTGTTCCTATGTCCAGTAGGCAGTAGACGGTAAACTTGATCTGAGGATATTAGGGAAGGTGTAGAGCATTGTGGGTAGAGGGAGGAGCTTGAGACTGGAATCCAACTCTGAAAAATATGGCCGAGTCAGATCCGTGACCCATCAGTGAGGAAAAATTAAAATGGACAACACAGATGCAAAGTTATGCTAAGTTCACAACTTCCACTTTCTTTTGCAGCCTCTTTACTTAATTGGAAAACATTGTTTCTGGTAGTAATCATTTACACCAGAAGGACCTCAGACTTACAAGTGTTGTTGTGTAAAAAAAACTCATTGATCCAATGTCGTCATTTTCATTCATTCCTCAATGAATGGATTTGGATCTGACCCTCTGTGTAAAAATGAGAAAAAGGGGTTGTGGATATGAGACATATTAACATAGTATGTGGCAAATGAAACAAAAAGATGTTTAGTTTTTTTTTTTTTAAACTCCACTGAAAATAATGTTTTACTGCATAATGTCTTGTTTGGTTAACAAAACTTTTTACCCTGGAATGGACTCATGGAAGAAAAGGACTGCATGATTTTTATCAAAATCAGAAACCACATTAGAAAGAAGTCTTGGATTTGTTCATAGACGTACCATATCTTTACAGGTTATGTACTCTCCATAACTTTGCATCCGTGTTGTCCATTTTCATTCTTCCTCAACGAATGAGTTTGGATCTGACTTGGCCACTTTCTTTAGATTCCAGGACCTGACTCTTGAGCTCCTCCCTTAGCCATAATGCCCCCGACTACTGTATTACCCCAGATCTTGTTTGCTTGTCTTCAATATCAGTCAGGATTGGGATTTCCCAAGCTCATAGTGGGTTTTATGAGTGAATTTAACTTTCTTCTTAATTTTGCTTCCTTATTATAGTTAATAATATCTCCCTTTTACCTCCTTTTCAACCTTCTCTTACCATGAATTAAGGTTCATTTTCTTGGTAGTCTTAGCTACCATTGTTGATAACTTGTCCCTCTGTTACCGTATTCTGAGATGGTCTCTTTTCTTAAAATAGTTGGTATTAAAACTTTCTCCTGTGCTACTATACAGTTGTTGTAAAAATAAAAAAACAAAAAAAAAACTTTTTTCCTTATTTCTGGGCATTACCTTTTGTGACTTTTCAGTATGGCTGATAAGCCTACTGGGTTCAAAAAGTGCACTTCCTGTGGGAATAATATTCCCAACTCTGATGCCCACAGGGAGTGGGTTTATTGTCTGGGTTTGACACCTCTGCCCATTTGTGTGGCATTTAACGCAGAACCATTAACAACAGGAGGAACAAACTTGCATTAAAAGGCCTCCTTCCAGCTTCTGCTCCTTCCACTGACTCTTCATCAGGGGCTCAAACCCCCTCTCAAAAATCAAAGGAGCCCAGGGAGCACCAAAAAACGCTTCCCTACACAGTTTCCTCATTCAACACCTTCTTCCAACTCTTCTAAGAAGGTTTCAAAGAACTTGGATCCAGGATCTTCAGATCCGACATCTACTGTTACAAAGTTTCCTCAGCTCTGTACTCTATGATTTTCCCCGTAGCCGGTATCCCCAAGGTTGAGGTCTCCCTTTCTTCAGGAGATGCCTAAAAAGTCTTACAGGCCACCATCCACTTCTTCCTCAGTTAGGCCCCCCTGATGTCTTTCGGAGTTGAAGGTGGATAGGATGATGAGAACATTTCTCAGAACACAGATCCAGATTTGGGGGGGGGGTGTTACCACTCTGCAGTCCATCCATGAGGTTAATCTCCCATGCAACAGAAGGTCCATCACGGCAGCTAGCGCAGGAGACATGCCTGAATGCAGTTGTGCAATTTTGTGAAGCCCTTCAAGGTGTCCTTCATCAATGCTCTTTTTGATGGTTGTTCCTTTTTTGGGTCAACAGTTAGAGAGAGACTCCCACGTTGAGAAGGATGGAAAGACCTTATCCGCCATGGAAATCCACTATTCTACCCCTCAGACACCCTTTTCAAGTAACTAACACAGTGGTAAAAAGTTGTGATTCTGAAAATCTCAAGGACTTTTCCAAGAGTCACATGGAGACTTCCCCCAGAGGCAGGCGGGATAGCTACAACAGAAGACCCTGCCCATGTGGCTGGAGGGAGGTTGAAGAATTAAGGGCCTCAAGTTTACTTCTTGAACAGATCCTTTTGGTGCTTCTGAAAGATTGCCCAACTGTCCCTTTCTGGAAGCCTGGATAGCCATCACAAAAGATTCATGGGTGCAAAGGATCATATACAGAGGATATTTCATTCCTTTTATACAAGTTCTCTGAAGACCAAGGAAATGTCTCCCTGATGTTCTGCCCAATCAAAGGAAGTTAGCAACTTTAGAGATTCAAAAGCTGCCGGACAAAAGAGTCACCCCGATTAAAGACTATCTGAAATCTACTCAAGGTTCTTTTTAGTGCCAAATAAAAGAGGATACCTGAGACCCATTTGGATATCGGTTTTCTGAACCAGTTTGTAAAGAATTCAAAATCTTATTTGGTCACTGTCCAGTCCATTCTGCCCCTCGGGCAGAAGGACAACTGGATGTTCTCTATCATTCTTCAAGATGTGTACTATCACATCAAAATAATAGGTGCTCTCAAAGATACCTAAGCTTCTGGCTGTGAGCCAGTCATTATTTCAGAGCCCTGCCCTTCGGTCTCACCACAGCTTTCAGTGTGTTCCCTAAATGCATGGCAGTTGTAACAGCTCATCTAAGACTGCTTGGATTCAGTGTTTCCTTACTTAGATGACTGGATTCTTACTGCACTGACCAAGCATCTTCTGGAAACAGCCAGGGATTACTTACCACAATTATCGAATTCTCTGGAAATTACTATCAATCTGGCAAGTCACAACTACAACCAGTTCAAGTCTTTGAGTTTATAGGAGCTTGTCTAGATACAGTCAAGTGTTTAGCTCTTCCTTCTCAAAACAGAGTTCTTACTTTGAAATCATGTCAGACAGGTTCTTTCTCATCCGTCTCTCTTAGCAAAAAATGATACTCAAAGCCCTAGGGCCCAATGACTGCTGCAATAACTTTAATATGCACTGCACTGCTCATCTTCATATGAGAATTCTAGAGTGGACTCTTAGCAGTGCAGTGGTCTTTTTACCAACATCCCTTATGACATCAGATAACATTATCTCAAGTTTGCAGAATGTCCTTAATATGGTGGATACACTCAGAAGAGATTTGTCAGTGGCGTCCATTTATTTTTCCTCCCTTGAATGCCACATTGACCATGGACACCACCCAGCTGGGGTGGGGGGCATGATTTGGGATGTACTGATCAAGGCAAGTGGTCTCCAGAAGAGACCAATTTGCATATAAATGCCCTGGAGATGAGAGGGGTGCTTCTAGCATTACAGGCGCTTCAGAGGTCTCTTCCACTAGGAACTATTGCTATTCAAATGGGCAATGTGTCAGAAGTCTGGTACATCACAAACGGAGAGAAACCAGATTCTATCCCCTATGTGCAGAAACAAAGAGGGTTTGGCAGTAGGCCATCTCCAACAACCACTTTCTTGTAGCGACACACATACTGGAGAAATTCAGCATATTAGGGGACAAGTTCAGCAGACTGATTCTGATGCCTCTCGAGTGGCCTCTCCGTCAAATCAGTTGCAAATATGATCTTCCACAGATGGGGTCAACCATGCTGTGATCTGGTCCACTCTTCCTCAACAAGAAATGCAGCAGGTTTTTTTTGCCCTAATTCCTCCTCGTGAACATTCACTGAGAGATGCTCTAGTCCATGTTTGGCCCTCCAGTCTCCTTTATGCTTAACGTCCCCTGCCTCTAATCCCAAAGTTTCTTTAGAAAGCTCTCCAGTTGAGCAGTAAAGTAATCCTCATTGCTCCCTTCTGGCCTCAGCAGTTGTGGTTTCCCTTCTTGTGGTCTCATTTAGTATGTCCTCCATGGACACTGGACCCAAGTCCAGACCTCCTGTCACAACCATCAGGGATGATTCATCCAGACATTGCAGGCCTCAAGTTGACCGCATGGTTTCTACAATTCCAGTGTTGGCTAGACAATCCAGGTTTTCTTTCCCAGTTTGTAGAATTCTTATTTTGTCTCTCAAACCTTTGACTAGGAAGATTTATGAGTAAATGGAAGAGGTTTTCCTTTTGGACTCAACAGAAAGAGTTGGATCCTTTCACTGCTGCACTACCTGCTGTTTTAGGTTTCCTTGCCTCCATCTTTAAAAGTGGGGCAAGTTTCTCAACCATCAAAGTCCATTTAGCAGCCATCTCCAACTACCAGATTGGAGACAATACTTCTCCTTTGGCTTCATCTAAGTTATGTAATGCCTTTCTTAAATGTACTTTTTTACTGAGCCCTCCAGTTAGACACCCTACTCCACCTTGGGATCTGTCTTTGGCATTGCAGACATTGGTGCATCCCACCCTTTGAACCTTCAGCTAAAGTAGACCTTAAATTTCTATCTTGGAAAATGATCTTTCTGGTGGCTGTAACTTTAGCAAGATTAGTATCTGAACTCCAAGCACTCTTTTTGAAACCACTATATTTGATTTTTCACAAAGATAGTTACCTTACACACTAACCCTTCTTTTCTACCAAAAGTTGCCTCTGAAAAAATATCAACTAAGTGATCAGTTTACCAGTTTTCTTTCCTAAGTTTGCCAATAAAGGAGAATATACCCTCCATATTTTAGGTGTACATAGGCAACTTCACTTTTAACTTCACAAGACTAAGCAATTTAGGAAAACTGACCAATTGTTTGTTTCCTTACATAATACTAAGATGGGAAGTCCAGTCTCAAAAATTATTTGGTTTCTGATTTTGCTAAAAAACATATAGTCCATTTCCCCAGCGAGTCCATTCCAGGGTAAAAAGTTTGTTTACCAAATAAGACATGAAACAGTAAAATATTATTTTCATCTGAGTTTAAAAAAAGCTAAACATCTTTTTGTTTCATTTGCCACATACTATGTTGGGTTCCTATCCCAAAATCGAATGTTGAGAATGCCGAATACCGGAAGGCCGAACTTGGTAGTTCGAAAGTTGAGAATGTCAAAGCCGCGGAAACCTGAATTCTTTCCCAAGGAAAGAATTCAGTTGGTCGTTTCTGCGGCTTCGGCATTTTCGGACCGGGTCAAGGTAAGTGTATGAAAGGATAGTGACGGACTTTAGGGTTAGGGTGCGGGTCAGGTAAGTGTGTGATAGTGATGGACTTTAGGGTTAGAGTGCGGGTCAGGTAAGTGTGTGGTAGTGACGGACTTTAGGGTTAGCGCTGGGTTAAGGATAGTGCATAGATAGTGGTGTATGTTAGGTTTAGTGTAGGTTTTGAAGTTGTTTGGTGTGATTGTGTTGTGTGTGTTTTTCGGAACAGCAAATTTTTTCCCTGGGAAAAAATTTGCTGTTTTGAAGTGTCGATGTTATCCGAATTCGATCTTCCAAGTTTGAACTTATGGTGTTCGACATTTTGGAAGTTCGATTTCGTGATGTCGACCCACTATGTTAATATGTTTTTCTGGCATCCATCCATCCACAACCCCTTTTTTGCATTTTTGCAGAGGGGGTTGGGGTGTCACCTCAACAATGATGGCCATCTACAGCCAAGGATCACAAACTGTATTCTGCCTAGGTAGGAACTTTGTGCCATGGCCATTCAAGGCCCATTCCTCAAGAACAGTACCATCTCCTGCTGCCTTCATTGGAAACTCTTCCATCCAGGACATCTGCACTGCTGTGGCCTTACTTCCCCCCATGTATTTCCTAAGCACTGTACCTTGGTTGTGTAGTCCAAGGGCATGTTGAGAACTGGGAGGCCATTTTCTAAATGGGCTTCTTTAAGAAGTGCCACTGCTCAGCACCTTCCAAATAAGCACCGTGGGATTTCATATGCATGGTTCTTATCCATGAAACTAATAGCTTACATCAGACACTTGCAGTTCCACATATTCAAGGGCATTTATACCACAAGGGCAGTTTTCCTACCTCTGTCCTTCTCCTTCAAGGATGTTTTGTCAGTCTTACTTTTTCTTCGCATTTCAGGTGTTCTTGACCCAGCATTAGATGGGAGGGATCCTCACCCCTGCTTCTTGTATCATAGCTTGATGTAAATAATTTGGGGAGGGTTCACAGGTCCTGCCTCTGGCTTAGACAAAGAATTTGTGTACTTAGTGGACAGTGTGGGTGGACTTTCTGAAGACTGATAAATATTTTTCTTGTGGAATTTCCCCATGAAGGGAGGATTGTTCTGTCAAAGCTCTGCATTTACTGTAGAGCTTTGTTAAAAATGTTCATGTATTGTTCAGTGTTGCTGCACCTGTTTTGTGCTATGTCGCATACCTTATTTGAATGTCAAGGCTATCACCACTCATGTACACTCTTTTGCATCAGAATATTTTCCTAGGTGAAGATATTAGAAAACAGCTGCCCCGTGAGTCTTCAGAATTTGATGATGTGAATAGCAACTGGAAAACCATCATGGACCGTCTGAACAAGGACAATAATGCTCTGAGAGGCACTCACCATCCAGGTAGGACTGAACTACTACTTGGGTGCTTGGTCTTACTGCAATATGAGCTGCTTAGAGTTGGCATAAAAGTGTCTTTTTTTTAACCAGATGATTTTACTGACAAAAAAAAATGTGTCATGCAGCATTCAAAAAGTTTTTACCAGTCATCAAATAGCTTTTGTTAGGTTATTTGCAGTAATTTTGAGGCACACATGTTCTTCATTTTTCCCCTACTACTTTCTCTTGTGTATTACCCCACTTGTACCCTCCTTTGTCTATATTCCTACTCTGTCCCAGTCATCCTTTAATTCCCTTGTTTCTCTTCCCACTCTTTCTTCTACCTCACTTGCTGATTTTTTTCCTCCTCTTTTCAAACTGCACTGTCTACTCCTCTTTTCTCCTTAAGTCTTTGCTTTTTCTGTCCCCCATGCCCTGATTCCTTTTTACTCCTCTTGCCAACCATTTTAATGCATGTAAACCAACTGATTTTTTTTTAATCTGTCTATTTTTCCATCCATTGTCTGACTGCAGAGAGTAAGTCTAGATGATCAGTGGGGGATCTGAGTAGTAGTATTTATTATTTAAGGTAATCAAAACAGGAAAAGGTCTTAATCTTTTGGAGCTGCCACTGATGTGTGACTGCTGCTGCTGTTGTATTACTAATTTTCCCATCTATTCACCATTTTCACATTGTGCTGTTATACTCTGTGGTTCCTGAGTGGCTCAACATACTGTGAATTTGCCTTTGTAAGTTCCTCCCAGTCAAGGCCAGACCATGGTCAAATGGGCCCCAGCAGCATCTTGGACCAGGCCTCCCCTTGCAGCTATTCCAGTGTCTGATCACTTGACTTTCTCTCCCACATTACAATAAATACTGTTCAAATCTCTCAGCATGTATAGAGTCATCTTCTTTACTTTTACATTGATTGCAGAGATTTGATTCACAACCTTTATTTCAAATTTTATAGCTCAAACAGTGAAGGCCATTTGCCAAAGCAAAACAGTCTCACATGGAAGACTGAAATAGAATGAGGAACTTCTTTTCCCTTGAAACGCACACACATTGAAAATGCATTGGGCAGTGAAGGATTATGTGTACATTTATATTGACAGACATCCGCCAAACCCAACTATTATAGCTACACAGTTGATTGCATCATTTTCGGATGTCTTTATCTAAACATTAACAATAATAATGACCAAAGTCACATTTCAAATTTGTCTCACAAGCACACAGTAGCCAAAGTATTCCACCATAATTCTCACACACATACACACACACACACACACACACACACACACACACGTCCTGCAAAGCCAGATTAAAGACTTTTTAAAATGACCAGATAAGAGCATAAGGTACTTTAATCCACAGGGAGCCCCCACCAGTAGTTCAAGCCACTTTGACTTGTTATGCAAAAATAAAATTACATGTGGTTTATTGGTAGCTTTGGATGAACTATATTAAATTATATAAAGATCACTAGCATCATACTGTAAGATCCAGCCACTTGTAGCACAGTTTAAATAGAAGAATGTTTATGAGAGCATAAGAAATATTGATCATCTTATAACATATACTAAGTCAGTATGCACAACCTCTGCAGAAATAAAAATTATCTGAATAATTCCACATTAAAGAGAAATATTACCAATGCAGAGATTGCTGCTGGCAGACAACTTTACCTTTCAGTACATCATCTACAAATGCAGTACTTGCTGCTGTTGAATAAATTATGCATGTTACATTTAAAAATTGCTGTGCTGATGATATTGTCATAACATTTCCCGAACTAGGTTAACTGTGCAATAGGGAATGGCTGGCAAGCAACAGCAACAGCTTTATAGTTACTAGGCATGCAGTCCTGGAAACCATTAAGGAGCCACGTCCAAATTCCCAAATTGCTCCATAGAACTGTCTGGTTAGATGATTTGCTCATTGTCACACAGTAGATAAATGGGTGTAGAAAGCTTCAAACCCTTCTCTCTTGCCACAGGAAGCAGACGATTAACGAGTTTGAGTTTTATCCCTGTGCTCTGCAAGCGTAACAGTTTTTAACTAAATGCAGAAATCCTTTGCAGTCACATCTTGCAGAGAATACTGTACCACAGTAATATGCAACAATGACTACATAATGGATGCTGAAGATCAGATGGTTGACTTGACAAATGTCAACCCCTTTTCAGTTGTTGGAGGCTGTAAAGAAGGTATTTAAAAAATATATTCCTAAAAATGCAACACATATAGGCTACAAAAATACAGCATATTTAGATATTATTACACATTCCAGGCACATTGATGAATTTATTCTCAAGTGCAGTGAGTAATGTAAAGAATAAAAGACAGTATAAATGCTGCTCCAGCCAACAAGTTATGCAAAAATCTGAAATGCAGCATACAACATACAATTTTTTTTTTTGGGGGGGGGGCTTAAAAGCTCATAGCACATCTACCTTTCCCAATGCCTTCTTAATCATCAGAAATGGCTATCCTGTCTGACATCACTCAGTTCTAGTCTGACCTACATGCAGAATGATTAATAATGTTGTTGCAGTATACAACTCCAGAGTCAAAAGAGCAAAATCCTGGACAAATGGGACACAATGCAGGGTAATGACTCAGACCCCCACCAACCATGCTAATATCCCATTACTTGGCTATCTCTCCCCAGTTACAATAAACACTATTCACGACTGTCAGCATATATATATATATATATATATATATATATATATATATATATATATATACTGTTTGTTCTTGTCTTTTACAGTTATCATAGAAATGTGACTTTCATTCATAACTTTTTTTTCAGATTTTACAGAAAAACATTGACAGACATTTCCTAAACAAAACAAAATTTTATTTATCTTATTTATTGATTTATAATACATAAAAATACATAACTAAAATAGTAAGTATCTATGTGAAGGGTCCAGGAATTCAAAAGACAAATGTGTAACACAATTACTAACAGCCTGGGAGAGACCATTGGACACGTGTCTCTCTTCAAGAGTAGCCCAGGACTACTTTCTGGTGAAATAACTCTGCAGTCACATAAAAGACAAACAAAGGCTGAGGGAATCAAACCATGTACTACAGGAAGCAGCTGTCCTAACAGCTCATAGCCTTAGTTAACTCCTCTAAGTGCTAGACAAACTGTTGTTGTGTAAACTCACTGCATTTCACACCTGTGCACCTGCACAAAGCAAGCTAAATAAAAATGTATTCATAGTTAAAATATTAACATAAAAATAATGCATTTCATGCTGTCGCATTTATTCATAGTTAAATAATACACTGACAGCATTCAGCAGAACAAAGAAACCAGGGATTGCCCATGTGATGAAATGCATGTTTACTACAGTTAGTTTCCTTCCTTTGCACTATGGCTCATAGATGTTACTAGTCTTGCAGTCCAGGGGACCAGTGAGGAGCCTAACCCAAATTTCCAGTTGCCCCAAGGTGCACTGTCAGGTTAAGTGACTTGCTCAAGGGTAAGGCAGATCATATATATATTTGGCAAAAAAATCAGACACGTTCTGCAAAACTGGAGTCAGATAAGAGCAGAGTTCTCTGAACAACTTAAGTTAACAGAACAATAGATGAGATGAAAATTCTGATGTATAACCAATCTACAGGAAAGTCCCTGGGAATTGATGGTTTTCCTGTGGAAGTTTGTAAGCTAGGAGGGGCAAAACTGATATAGCTCTGGAAGGTTTTAACAGTTTTTAAGAGGAGAAATATCAACATCCTGGAAAAATGCATTGGTAGCTGTAATACCTAAAGAAGGTAAAGGTCCATCGGACCCAGATTCATACAGGCCCATTTTAATACTAAACCATGATTATAAAATGTTCAAGTCTTTAATGGCTAAAAGAATGGCAAAATTGATAGATATGGATCAATATGATTTTGTGGAGGGGAGGCAAACATTTGACAACATTAACGGAACATAGATGTAAGAAAATGCCATTGTTGTTGGTGGATTTTGATACAGAAAAAGCATTTGACAAGATTAAGCTAGAATTTTATGAGCAGGGCAATGGAAGCATTTGCATTTCCTGAAAAAATTATAAGGTTGATTAGGAGGATATATGAAGTATCGGAGCTGAAAATTAAAATTGGTGGAGTCCTGTCTGATAAATTCTACTTGAGCAGCAGAACAAGATAGCAGTATCCTTTTGCCCTTTGTTATTTGCATTTTATTTAGAACCATTGGGAAAGAAAATAAGGGATTCAGAAATTCAAGGATATAATTGGTATGGTAGTCAAGAAAAGCTGGCTGTATTCGCAGATGTTATAATTTTATACCTGACTAAACCAGAAAGAGACATTACAGTGTTGTGAAATGTTTTGAGACAGTTTCAGATCTTTTTGGGGTGCAAAATTAATGAAGCTAAAACAAAGACAATAGCGGTAAAATATGTACCCACATATGAATTGCTTCAGCAATATCCTTATTCATGGGGACATCATAAAATGGGGTCTATATTACGTGATCGAACACGTTTTCATTGACACATAAACAATGAAAGCACTAATCTCCGAACAGCTACTTTAGCAAATTTTTTCCTAGAGGAAAAAAACGCTTGGCTGTCATCAGGGATTTGCTCTTTTCCCCATTGTAGTGAGATCTCAGAGTTGGTATATTTAGTTAGGGGGGGTGTGGAGGGCACAACCCCCCATTTTGCACGGTTTGAAAGTTTGTTTTTCTTTGGCCAAGTGATTTTTCCACTGGGAAAAAATTTGCTGAAGTGGCCGTTTGGTGATTAGTGTTTTCGCTGTTTATGTGTCGATGAAAACATGTTTGATGAAACCGTTTTTCGATCACTTAATATAGACCCAATAAAATGAAGTATTTAGGAGAATGGATTAAACCAATTCTGGTGTTGCAGCTAAGGATATGTGGGAAGAGACTAAATAGAAGGTAATACAAAAACTAAGAAAATGGAAGCTTTGTTATATGGATATGGAAAATATGATGAAAGTAGTCAAAATGTTTCTAGTCCCTTTAGTCTTATACACAGGTCAGACATATTTTTATCAACCAGAGGAGAAGTTGTGGATAGTAATTAATAAATAGCTGAAGGACTTTATCTAGGAGGGGAAGATGGCAAGAGTCAAGTGGGATAAGCTGATTCTTCCAGTAGAACAGGGCAGATTGGGATTGCCAGATTTGAAGGGATACTTCAGAGCTACACATTTAAGGCTCCTATACATAGCACAAGCAGAAAACCATAATTGAAAGTGGAAAGGGATGATGAAACAGGAAGGAAGCTCAAGAAACAGAGAGAGACTGGTATTTTGGATGCAGGCCTTTAAGGAGAATAACAATAATCATGCAGAATATTATATCCATAAAGTAGCAGAAAGTATTCTAAGAACTAAGCCAACACGGGAATGGAGAAAGGAGAGTCTGCCAATAGGGATGCCTGCAATTAGGGATATAGACAATAGGCAGGAGGGGGCTGGAATTTATTGGAGAAAACTGGCAAAGGAACCAAGGTATTGATAACAAATAACTAGATAGGGAAAGATGATAGAATGGGAAGATGCCAAGAATTTATTTGGACTGCAAATTAGAGATCACCTTCCCTATCAAGGATTGATATCAGAGTATAGACAAAGAGAAAGAAATAAGAGGGTCCAAAACAAAAGACCAGCACTGGTAGAGTTTTTAATATAATCTAGATCAGACGCTCCCATTAAAAAAGGAATACTTAGTAGAACATATAAAATATTGCAAGATAAGTATAAGAATCAGTCAGAGGAGGTTAGAAAGGATTGGGAAGTGAGATTGGATAAACAATTCACAAAGAAGCAATAGGTGGGTATATGTATATCTCCCAAATATGCAACAAAATCTAGATGATTTTGGATTTTTGCTTGGAAATGTTTACATAGATATTTTGGGTTCCTATCAGTTCGTCGAAACTTCAGCAGTTTGAACACCATATGTTCAAACTGTGAAGTTCGAAAACTGATTATCGCGAAGCTGTGGAACACCAAATTCTTTCCCAGGGAAAGAATTCGGTTGGCCGTTTCTGCGGCTTCGGCATTTTCAGCACTGTGGTGGAAAGTTACAGGTTGGGTTCAGGTAAGTGTGCGATTGTGCGGACGTTAGGGTTAGGGTGTGAGTTAGGTGAGTTAGGGTTAGGGCGTCGGTGAGGTGGGTGTGCAATAGTGACAGACTTTAGGGTTAGGGTGGGATAGTTGAGTTAGGGTTAGGGTGCGGATTAGGTGAGTGTGCGATAGTGATGGACCTTAGGGTTAGGGTTTGGGTTAAGGTAAGTGGATAGATGCTAGTGTATGCACAGTTTAGTGTAGGGTTAGATGTAGGATTGTATGTGTGTGGATTGCTGTTTTTTTGGTGTGCTTGTGTTGTGTGTGTTTTTCTTGGAACAGCGATTTTTTTCCCTGGGAAAAAAATCGCTGTTCTAAGCCTTCAATGGTTTTACACTTCGAGGTTAGAAGTTCGAACCTATGGTGTTCAAACTTTTGCCATTTCGTCGATGTGCTATAGACCCGATATTTTTATACCCCAAGTAGACTCCAGACAACTTTTACTTGGGTAGATAGCAAATGTTGGAGATGTGACTGGGAAGAAAGAGGTAATTGGAAGCAAATTTTCTGAGAGTGCAGTGAGTTGGTGGACTTTAAGGATTTCCTGCAGCATGCACTGTTGGAGTTGCTGGGTGGGAAGATTGGTGTGGCAAGGGAGTTGATTTTTCTGAGCTGTGATACAGAATTGGATTTGCCTAGACATGGTAAGGCCTTGCTGTTTCTAATTATGGTGACTGCCGAAAAAGCAGTTACTAGAAAATGGAAATCAAAATCTAAACCAACTATATTAGAAGTAGTGAATATAGTAACAGAGATAAAATAACTGGAATTGAGATATTTAGAAAAAGGTAGGAACAAACTGCATAGGAAAAAATGACAATTGTGGGAGCAATACATACAGGGGGAGGACTGAGGTTTTAAAAAAAGCAGGACTTAAATGAGTTGTGGAATATTTGAGTGAAAATGATTGGGTAGGTTTTAAGTGATGTATAATGTTTGCAACTGGAAATGTGTTCGTATGGTTTGTGATGCAAAATGCTTGCTACTAGGATTGTGTCAGTGGTGTTTGTTTTCATTTATATAAATGTATGATTGCTTATGTCGTAAGTGATGATTTAATAAAGATTTTTGTTTAAAAAATGGGAGCAGGAATTGAATAATTTTTGTAATGTTCCACAGGTTATATGATGTAGAGCAATATATGTGAAGCCTAATGTTTGTTAATTTAACTTAACAGTCTGGTTATTTTTATATAAATGTAAATGTGCCTATGTCACAAGTGATAATTCAATAAAGGTGTTAAAAAAGTTAATAGAACAACAGGCTTTACATCAAAATCTGGGTTATGATCCACAAAACTGTGAAACTCTATGTTTGGCACTGACAGACTGTACTCCATAAGAGAGAAATTGAAGGAAGTCTGGCAGTTGCTGTGGAGGTTTAAGACTCTTGACCCTAATGGATAAGATGCAGGTTTTGAGTCTGAGCAATTCATTTAACTAGAAAGTGTCCCTAAATGGGGCACTTTATACATACACACATGAAACTGGACCCTTTAAGAAAGAAATAGCTCTGATAAAAATGAACATAAGTAATTGAAGTATTTTTTTTTTAAATAATGTTGCATTGTAGTACCCCTTCCCCCATGGCAGGACATGTCCTAGGCAGCTGCCTAAGTCATCTTGTGCTAGATCCAGCCCTGCTTCCATTGTCATCTTATCTGCTAATACTAATGACCATTAGAAGTTCAAACTAGGTAGGAGGACCATCCATTAAACTGTTAAAACTTCATTTGCCTTGTGTTTCTTATCTTACCAGTTCTTGGTGCACAGCGCAATACCTAGAGTTGTAATCTATTTCTTCCATCTTATCTTTAAATTCACAAACACCTAGGCAAGACTACCAAGCACTGGTGGCCTTCAAGCAACTTCTCAGGAATCAGCTTAGGCATAAAGATTGTGTTTCTTGCCTTTATTACAGGTTCCCCTTATCGAACCCATCTTGGCTGGTAATCACTGCCAAAATCTCTCAAACTTAGCCAACTTCGCGCTCCTCATAAAATAATAACTCTGAAGCTTATAAAATAATCAACCATCCTGATAGAACTCCTCACTGTGTAAAAATTCTCACCCATATACACTTCAACAGTCTCCGATCAATCACAAAAAGCCAAAAACCTAACCATTAAAGCAAACAATTCATCAATTCCATTCAATTGGCGCCAAGCCCATTAGCAAACCTGCCAACAACACTAGACTTACTACTAGACTCACTCATTTCCATCTCTTAAAGAATATCTCTCCACACACACACAATGGACATGCCCGACATGCTGAATGTGAATAAACTACATAAACTCTATATTCTAGTTCCTTCCCTCTTTCCACTCCCTGCCCCATTCTCCCTCTCAGATCATTTCCTTTTTTTTAATAATAAAAAATCTGATTTCAGTCTATTTTTCCCAGTATTATACTTGAAATCTAATTTTTTGTGTATAATTTATATAATCTGTCCTGTTCTCTTATTGTCTTATATAACATCTATGTAAATTTTCATTCCTGCAGCTATATTCTCTTCTTTGTACTAACAATACTTCTCTTCTTTTAATTATGTACTTCTATTATGTATTGGAGCTTTTCTCCTCGGGCCTCTACTGAAAACGGATATGTATCCAGCTAGACCAGCCCGGTCAACAAATGTAAAATAAAATAAAATAAAATAAATAAATAAATAAATTGTGACTAATGATCTCTGGAAGCCTGACAGCTGCTTCTTGGATGATGACATTTGATTTAGTGCTACTGTTTTGCTCCTGGTGAAAGAAGACACACAGGGACATTGATTTCTGTCTGCCTCTGATAGGGCATATCTTAGGTCCCTTGAAACATCACAGATCGTGGTAGTGAATAAGCAGTTTACATTCACCCTGCTCTTTTCCATTCTGGTGAGTGTTGGGTCTGTATGCCTAACTATAGAGCCTCCTATGGCTTATAACATTTACTTGGGTAAAAGTAGACTTAGTGGGCCTTCTGTGTTTGAGCCTAATTACCTGATGACTTTTGGGTAAGCTGTGTGGAGCTACCATATAAATGAGTGGAGAAGATGTAGATGTTGCTTTGTGTGCTGAAGGCTGGGATATTGCAGTTTGCTTTGAGAGGTCTTGCTTGACAAATGTTCTTTACAGCCTAAGCATATGTTATGGGCCTAGTCATGTGCTTTGACTGATGTGGTGTTCTGGAGGTATGTTGCTTACAAAGAATAGAATGATGCGAGAGGATTGCTTCTAAGTTTCTTAACTCATTAAAGCAGGATGACTCCTGTAGGTGCAGTTACATTCTACTGATGCCTCTAGGTATCAAATATTGTTTGTTCATATTTACATTAATAATGTAAAAACTATGCTGTATGGAAGTATTAAAAGGTTTCATTTTAAAGCTTGCACAATGGCAAACACAACAGTGTTGATATTTGACCTCTGTCTAGTGCAGGTAAAGAGATATTAATTGCTGTTCATATAATATTTTATCTGATATTGTCAGTTTTTCATTTTGTCCTCACGTATGGGTCCGGATCCGATCCATCGAATCAGAGTCTGCTATTACTGAGCTTGTAGCAACCAAAAATCTCTTGGACACCTCCCCTTAGCTATAATGCATCTCTCCCTGTTACCTCAGATCTCGTTTGTTGTTTCACAAAGATGGGGTCTAAACCTTCTACTCTTGGACAGTCTGGTGATATTTTCAGATTTTCTAAAAAATCCTTTGCTACTTTCTTCAACCTTTGATAGTGCGATTAGTTTCTTTCCTCCCCACCTTTTAATCTAATCTCTTTTTTCCCCCGCAGTAACAGTTTTTTATTGGGTTACTTTTCTTTAACTCCTTTATACCCTTGGTGGTAACTTTGTTACTATTGTTAGTAGCTTCACCTTTCCTGCGTTTCCTTTTTCTCATGGAAAAAAAAAAGTTTTTCTTTCTTTTTCCTTTATTGTAATTTCCTTTCTTCCCTGCTTCTGTGAAGATTTGCCACTGTGTGTGTGCGTGTGTGTGTGTCTGATCTGTACCATCCTTTATCTTTCCAAATAGCTGAGAAACAGGATAAGCCTGTGGGCTTTAAAAAATGTACAAAATAAGGTCCCAAAATTCTGTACAGTGACTCGCACACTGTGTGTCTACTGCTTGGGTCTTCACCATCTGCACGAAAACTGTACTATTTGCCACTCTTTTAACCACTGGGCCTTGGCTGAAAGGAAAAATAAACTTATTTTGAGAGGCTTGTTACCATTATCCTTTGGTGAGCCCATTTCTGGTTGTGACCCCAAATCTGTGGCCAAGTTTAAATCGGCTCACTTCAGCCATGCTTCTGCTTCCTGCAGAAGTTCAGCTGGAGGGAAGAAGAGACATTCTTCAGCTTCAGCTGATTCCTCAGAGCCAAGACATAAAACTTCCAAATCTGTTAATTCATTAACTGGATTGGAGCCTTCAGTGCCAAGCACTTCTCTCTCGGATCTGGCTTCTTCGGCTCCAAGTCTGTCTGGTAATAGGTTAGAGGTGTTACATTCAGATCTGACCTCTAGTCCTTTTAAAGCCATTGTCGCCCTGCCAGGGGCTCAGTAATCCCCATCTACAGACCATGTGCCTTTAAGGGTACCCTTTTTTTAGCAGGTGAAGCGTCCTTCAGCGGACTCTTCCCATTATACCAGGAGCCTTATGGAAGAAGAAGTGGAGCAGATGGTCCAGAACATTTTGTGGGAGCAGGGTATTACTAAGTCCACCTCAGCTTCGACCCATATGGTCCAAGATTTATCTAAGCCATCCAATCCCCTTCTTGTTCCTCCTCCTTCAGGACAAGCCTCTGAGTTATTGGATCCGATATGCCCACTGACTTCCAGCTCAGATCTGAGGATTTTGTTTTCTTTAGATCGGACTTATGCTCAGAGCTCTTTGACATTTTTTGAGCCATTGCGAACCTGGCGACCCCTTCTGAGCAGGTGACCTCAACATCAGCTTCTATCCCAGGGGGGCTGTCTTCGGAGCTGAGGAGGATTCCATCCCGCAGGAATGGCTTGTCTGAGCTGGAGTCCCTCTCCACTCAGGAGCAGTCAGCATTTGGGGCTCTGGAGAGGGTTGTAGCTGCCTCTGCAACTAGGAAGTCACCTCCTCCTCCTCGGATCCTCTACCCCATCTATGCCCCCTACACACATTTTCTGACCAGGAAATTCCACAGGGACAGCAGGTCTTTAGGCCCCAGGATACCCATCGAGTTTCCCTGCCTCTTCTTATACTTCCACAGAGTATCCCACTAAGGAGATCCCTTGAAATAGGACCTGCAAGAGGAAGCATTTGGACTCCACCGAGGAGTCAGCCATGGAAGACGCTGACCTCATTGAGGGAGAAGGATCCCCAAAGTTACCTCCTAAGAATGCTTCCTTTGGGGTCATCTTGGAGATTTTAAAACAGAGAGGTGGCTGGCAGTCCAGTAATCCTTTGACTGAGAAGTAGGTATACCTGACGGCCTTCACTCTCTGACCGTCTATTTCCTGAGTCACTCCACACGGCAATGAGCTCATAGAATTGATCTTTCTGTGGGCGTGGGAGAGCCGAGATTCCATCCAGCCACCCCCTGGAGACCAGAGAAGATATTCACCACAGCCAATGATGAGACTTTATGGACAAAAGGGTTTGCAGTAGATGCCATGATTGTGGCTGCAGCTGCCAAAAAGGAACTATCAGAGGAGAGTTCCACTATTCATCCTGCTAATAAGAATTGCAGGGTGATGAATAGATGTGGGAAGCGAGTCTTTTCTTCAGTGACCTTTGCCTTACGATCACTGAATTACCTTTTCCGCTTCACCAAGTTACAAAGGAGCCATCAGATACCCTTGAGGGAGCTGTAGCTGAGGGAATCCAAGCATTGGTTGCTTCCCAGCTGGCAGCCCTACATTCTGTAGGTAACTCTTCCATGAGGCTCATTGTGCATGCAGCCGAGAGAACAAGTAGTGCGGCGGGTACCTTGCATATCTATGAGGATTCATGCTTGGATGTGCCTGTGTGAATTTGCGGAACCTTTTAAGTCTTCATTTGTCAATTCTCCATTTGATGACATGTCCGTTTTTGGTCCCAACGTCAAAGATGCATTATACAGGTGTGAAAAGAAGGGTAAGACCCTGTCTGGCATCAGGATAGATTTTTCCGTCCCTCAGAGACCTTAACGTGAGGGTCAGAGAGGTGGTGGTAAAATGTGGTTCAAGAAATCTCAAGGGTCTTCCCAGGGCACATGTGGAGAGAGTTTCCCAAGAGTCGGGGGGGGGGACAGTTCCAAGAGATGCCACCCTTGTGGCAGATGAGGCCCTGAGAACCAAGGGTCCAGAGAGCCTTTCTTTGAAAAACTCTTCCAGTGCTTCTGAAGGGAGGCCCGATTGCCCGCCTCTAGAGGCAATTGGGGGTTGATTATCCCTGCACTGGAGAGCCTGGCTAAAAATGCCCACCGATATATGGGTGCAAAGGATACTATTCAGAGGTTATCTAATCCCTTTTTCCCACCAGCCACCTCTGAACAGAAAAATCCTGGGCATTCCGCCCAGCAAAGGAATCAAGCAGTCATTCAAATTCAGAAACTGCTAGACAAAAGAGTCATCCAGGTGGTAACCCCAGACTAAAGAGGATTTGGAACTTGCTGAAAGTTAGTTTTAGTTCCAAAGAAAACAAGGGACTGGAGACCAGTTCTGGATCTCAGCAGATTAAACAAGTCAGTTCCACGCCACAAGTTCTGAATGGTCATGGTACAGTTCAATGCCACAAGTTCCGAATGGTTACGATACAGTCCATACTTCCTTTTTTGGAAAAGGATGATTGGATATGCTCCATAGACCTTTAGGATGAGTACTACCACATAAAGATGGACAGATGCTCCAAAAGGCACGTAAGCTTCCGGCCAGGCATTACCAGTTCAGAATGCTGCACTTTGGTCTCACTACAGCCCCCAGTGTGTTCACCAAATGCAGTGGTAGCGGCTCATCTCAAATGACAAAGATTGTGTGTGTTTGCCTGTTTGGACAATTGCATCATTTCCACCCAGACCAGGCATCTACTTATCTGAGCAAGAGACTTTGTTATCCAAATCTTTACAGAGCTAGGTATAAACGTAAATTGTGGGAAGTTATACTTGGACCCTGCTCAAACACTGGAGTTTATAAGAGCAGTTCTGGACACAACTCAGATGATTGCAACACCCCCCCCCCCGCCCCCAGAGTATTGGCAATAAGGTATCAAACGCAAACTACTCCAGAACAAGAAGATAGCCCCCCATCATGTCTTACAGGCTCTAGTTTCAGTGGCTACAGCTATAGTCTTGGTTCCACTGGCGAGATTCCACATGCAGCTACTACAGTGGCTTCTGGCTACACAATACTCAGTTATCAACCAACCGGTGTCTTACCAAATTCTCATTAAGGGCACCTGCAAAAGAGCCCTGCCATGGTGGATTCATTCCTCCTAATTAACTCAAGGCTAACCCTTTGTTCCCCCACAGACTCAGGCCATGGTGACCACAGACGCTTCCCAGATAAGGTGGGTAACATTAGCTGTGGAAGACTGTCCAAGGCACCTGGTCTGCTGAAGAGGTCAAATTGTACATAAACATCCTGGAGATGAGCGCAGTGCTCCAAGCATTACAGGCCTTTCAGACTGCTTTTCCTCTGGGAACAGTGGCAATTCAATCAGAGAAACATGTCTGTTGTCTGGTATGTAAACAAGTAAGGAGGAACTAGATTATACCCTCTTTGTCGAGAAGCACTCAGAGTGTGGCCATGGGTGATCTTATCCAATCGCTTTCTTGTAGCAACGCACATTTTGGGAAAGTCCAAAGTGATAGCTGACAAGTTGAGCAGATCTATTTCTCATGCCTCACGAGTGGTTCATTAATCAGAAAGTAGCAGAACAAGTCTTCCACAGATGAGGCTAGCCCTGCTGCGGCCTCTTTATATCCCCTCTGAACAACAAATGCAGCAGCTACTTTGCCCTACTCACCCCAAGAGGGGAATCCCCAAGGGATGCTGTCATACATGATTGGCCTCCCAGTCTCCTGTATGCCTTTCCCCCTACCCCATTGATCCCCAAGTTTCTCCAGAAAGCAAATGGGTTGAAGAGAACAGTAATCCTCATAGCTGCATTTTGGTCTCGATGAATCTGGTTTCCCTTCCTTTGGCCGAATTTGCAGGAAAAAAACAGGATTCAGGACCCACTCCACACCTTCTGTCACACCCGACAGGAATGATTCATCCCAGTCTTTCCATCCTCAAGCTGACAGCTTGGTTCTTCCAGTTCCATTTATAGCCAGACAGCCTGTGCTCTACTCCCAAGTCCATCATATTTTATCATAATCCCATAAGCCATCCACTCGAAAACTTTATAGGAGCAAATGGAAGAGGTTTGTAATCTGGGCTCAACAGCATGATGTAGATCCCTTCAAAGCACCTATCTACTATGTCCTAGAATTTTTGGCTCAGCTGTTTGAAAATGGGGCAGCTGCCTCTACAATTAAAGTGCAATTGGCAGCTATCTCTAATTTTCACATTGGAAAAGATAACTTGCCACTGATTTCCAACAAGCTTTGCAAAGCCGCCTTGAAAGGGACTCTATTACTAAGGCCACCTCACAAGGATCCATGTCCTCCATGGGATCCAAACTTGGTGCTACATCTTATCGTCCAAAGCCCGTTTGAACCCGCAGTGACATGTGATATAAAATTTTAATCTTGGAAGACGATCTTCCTAGTGGCTATTACATCTGCAAGAGGAATATCAGAAAATCATGCTTTATCTTCCCAACCACTTTACTTGATTTTCCATAAAGACAGAGTTTCCTTGTGCACCAACCCCTCTTTTCTACCTAAAGTTGTTTCTGGGACTAATATCAATTAAACCATTAACTTGCCTGTTTTCTTCCCTAATTTTAATAACAAAGGTGAATTTGTACTGTATTTAATGGATGCCCATAGACAATTATGTTTTTATTTGCATAGGACAAAAGATTTTAGGAAGGCAAATCAACTGTTAATTTTCTTTGCATGCCCTAGGAAGGGCCTACCAGTATCCCAAGTTAATCTAGTAAAATGGCTGTCTGATTGTATTTCCTTAATCTACACCAAACAAGGTATAGCTCTTCCCAAACCTGTTTGAGCTCACTCAACCAGGGCCATGGCTACTTCGCCAGTTTTTCAGGCTAATACATCCATAAATGAAATTTGTGCAGCGGCCACTTGGGCTAATCATCATACCTTTATTAGTCATTAGAAATTGGATTTGATCTCCAGGGGAAGAGTGCGTCCTTCTGATATGATGGTTCTGAGAAACATCCTTCCATGAGTCCATCCGGGATGGGGGTAGCTGGGGACTCTGTCCTACATGTGAGGATGAAATGAAAAACTGACATCAGATGAAGAAGTTATGTACTTACCATAATGTTTCATCTGTGTTGTTGATTGTTCACATCCCCTCCCTCCAAGCCCCCAACCTTTTGCTTCTGGTAGAGTGGGAAGCATACATTTTATTGTTTACCTTTGTTTACTTTATTTTTTCCCTTACTCCAGAAGTGGTGGTCTTATGTTTTTTTTCATGTAAAATTCTTCTCCATATTCTCCGTCCAGAGATAGTCTTAGCAAATAAGATCTGAACTAATAGAGATAGGTGCATTATGGGTAAGGGGAGGTATCCAAGAGCTTTTTGGTTGCCACAAGTTTAGTAATGGCCGAGTCAGATCCGAACCCATATGTGAGGAGAAATGAAAAATCAACAATACAGATGGAACATTATGGTAAGTACATAACTTCTTTTTTACATACATTTCTTTCTTTTCCAAATATTTCAACAGCCAAGTAGCACAGACAGAACTGCTTAGCCTCATACAAAAACTCTCAGATAAACAAAATGCTGTTGACAGAGTATGTGTAACTTGAGTGGTTACTGAGATATTATGAATTGTTTACAAAATATTACTAATTCATTAGTAACTGTGTTTACTGTGACATACAAAATCCGGTTTAAAACCTAGAACCAAAAGAATTCTACTACTATAAAATTAGTTTGTCCTGAAGAGTTTTCCATTTACACTTTAGTGACACCTATGGCTCCAGAGATATCAACATTCGTTTGAAATTTGAGGACATAATTTGATTCTATCAAAAGCTTAGGCTTTGCCCATTAGAAGTTACAGTGCAAACTTCCAGAGCTCCATTGGAGGGAAGGAGTTAAGTATTTAGATCTTTTACAGGTTGTACTACTAGCTGGTAGTAGAAGTGAACACTCAGTAAGCATAAGGCAGTTGCTACACTGCCTTAGAACACGAAGTGCAGTCAGGCTGGCTGCGAATGGTGTGACGGCAGACTTCTGAGCTATGTTGTCAGACGGTATAGGACTGGAGTTTGTTTAGTACTTGGAGGGCTAGAAAGAGGCTGCTATAGTAAATCCTAAACATTTATGGATGAAATATTTAGGGTGATATTCTGAAGTTAGTTTTGAGAGCAGCTAATGGGACGGATGTCGGCAACTGTGGTCACTTAACTCGGCCTCCCCGCGCCTAATCGCAGCTGTTTAATTACCACCCAGGTGTCCCATTATGGGGAGGGGCTGTGATGGAGCTCTACTTGGCAGATACAAAGGCTTGCCAGTTACGGACCCGACGGAATTACCGCCCATAAGCTTAACAGTTCCTCACCAATATAAACCTATGAACCTAATCTGTTAGTACTTAAAGGACAGAATTTGCCTATTTGTTTTCCTAACTGTTACTAGTGTTGGTCTCACCACAGATTCACACAGCTAGGACTTAATATTTCTTTCCCCCTTCTCTTACCATAAGCACAGTAATAGCACTAATCCCAAGCTTGTTTCTGAGAAGTGTGTCACATGTCTTTGGTGATGAACAGTCTCATCCTAGACATTATATGGTCTATAAGCTTGTTGGAGCCTTCTTTGGCTAACATAGTCCACAGCACAAGAGCAAGATGAGCTGCACAACAGTTCAAAATTAAAACTGTAGTAGTGTCCAACAAAATGGCAAAAAGACCAGTCAGAGAAGTGCTGCTCACTGCCCAGTCAGAGACAATCTGGAATCAATGATGTTTAGACTCTTAGTTTAGCAGCATGACCTTTAATTTGCGTTTTTTGAAACATAAACATTTCATCAAAATACAAATTAAATGTCATGCTGCTGAACGCTAGGAGTCTAAACTTGAAACTGCCCTTATTGCAAGCATTCTTAAGCCTGGAAGATGCTGACATTTGTGTAGTCACAGAAACCTGGTTCAAAGCTGCAGAGAACACCCCAGCCTTACCTTGTTACTCACCCTATCATACATTCAGACCCCAAACTGTGGGCAGCAAAGCCAAAGGAGGTGGAATTTCAATATATATTAAAGACACACACACCTCCAGGCTGGGCAAACAGTATGACGTACAGGAGACACTCCAGGTGCAGTTAACTGTTGACAAGACCCCTGTTCAAATCATAGCTATAGGCCCCCACATTTGACTTAAGATGACCACTCCACCTGTCTGGACCTCTTCGAATCTATCAAGGTTCAACCCTTTACCCTGATCCTGGGTGACTTTAACTACCCAACCATAGACTAGAAAAAAATTCTCATGCCAGAACACAAATGCCCAGAGATTCCTTGATTTTATCAATGTAAAGGCCTTGGAACAGCTAGTTGATACCCCCACAAGAGGTGATAACTTGGACTTCGTATTAACCAACATGAGTAACCACTGCAGCACCCCTACAGTATCATCCTCCTCAGTAATATCGGACCATAAAGCTTGAAGTCACCATCTCCCCTGACCCCCCCTCTAGATAGGGCCAGAGCTGATTGCAACCTCCTGAGGGATGGTATTAACAGCTTCACAGCCCCCTCCCCCTCTGTTGGAACTGGCACCAATGTCCACATCTACACCAAAGTACCATACAAGCACTTATATTAGATGCATAGAATCGGGAATATCTGACAGGCCAAAATTATCCTCCGCAAGGAAGAGTAAACCTGTCTGATGAACATATGCAATAAATAAACTATATAACAAAAGGAAAAAAAACTGCTGTCCAGGACCAAGAAGGAGCAGATGACAACTTGGAAGCAATCTCTTCGTAGCCCGAAAAAGCAAATAAGAGCACTAGTGAAATCCTCTAAAGCCAACTTTGAGTCCAAATTGACCACATCTTCTAGAAACAGTCATAAGGCCTTCTTCAGATATGTCCGCAGTCTCAAAGGAAGCACCCACATCTGTTCAGAAATGGTGGTCAAGGACACCACATGCAGAAATGTTGTAGAGATAGCCAACCTACTGGCTGACAGATTCAGCGGAAACTTCACCCCTCTGTCCCCCATCAGTAAATCAGGACATCCCCAGTACCTGCCCCCCCTTATCTCTAGGGAGCAGGTCATAACTGCCCTCTCAAAGGCAAAAAATACAGCCTCCATGGGACCCGATAACATCCCAGGCTGCATCCTACATGAACGCAGGCATGAACTTGCAGCACCATTAGGCAACTTATTCAACCAAAGCTTCATTACTGAATTTGTCCCAGCAGAGTGGAGAACAGCCGCTGTCATCCCTTTACACAAAGTTGGAGCATCCACTGAGCCGGGAAATTATAGACCCATCAGCCTAACTACCCTGATCTGCAAGGCCATGGAATGGATTATTATAGACCTCATTAACAGGGACATTGGCAACCTCCAAACACTCGACCCCACACAGTTTGGCTTTGTCAAGGGGAGGTCATGTCTGTTAAATCTGGTTGACTTCTTTGAGACGGTCACTAAAGCCATGGACGAGGGGAAGACTGTGCACACCGCTTACCTTGACCTGGCCAGAGCCTTCAACACTATTCCCCACTCGGGCATAGTAGATAAACTCTCAACTAGGCATCAATCCATATATTATTTGATGGGTAGCAAAATGGCTCACTGATAGAACCCATATAATCAAAATAATCAAAATAGTGGAAGCCGCCTCAAGCAGTAGATGTGTAACAAGCGGCGTACCTCAGGGATTGGTCTTGGGGCCTCTGTTGTCCAGGATATACTTTTCTGAGGTGCAGGCCAAAATCAGTGGGCTATGGCTGACCAGGTTTGCAGATGCCTGCAAACTGGGCATGGTCATGAATTCCCCAAGTTATGTGAATGTCCTCCAAGAGGGTCTCACCCAAACAAATGAATGGTGCCAGAAACATGGCCTCAAGGTGAATGCAAAAAAATGCATCATCATCCCCTTTGTGGAGAGTGACGTCCCCACATATCACATTAAGAACAATGTCCTAAGCACACAATCAGGGATTTGAGCACCCAGGTTGATAGCAACCTGACTGTTGACCACCATGTTGCTTCCATTGTATGGAAAGCTTTCTACATGGCCCACCTCATAAGTAAGGGTATCTTATCCAGGGACAAGGAGGTCATAACATCCCTGTATTCTTCTCTTATATGGCCAGTTATCGAGTACAACACCCCCTTCAGCATGTACCTTGCAAAGGAGAGACCATAGAGCTGGAGAGACCATAGAGGTTCCTCATCAGAAGAATCCTGGGCCTTAAACATCTACCCTACACAGATAGACTAAAAGCCCTGTCCCCTCTGCTCAGTTTCATACAGATACTCAGAGGTGACCTCTTTCTGGCATAAAAACAATCTCAGACCCCGCTTTGATGGGACTGCTGCATATCCGCAAATCAAGCTCCATTCGAGAGACCCGCACGCATGACCTCAACCTGGTCTGTGACATCAATAGGACTTGTTGGCGGAACAGATTTGTGCCCCAGAGACTCCCCTATCTGTGGAATAGACTCCCTCTCCACGTTAAGCAGAGTACCTCATTATCCGTGTTCAAGTGCAACCTGGATAACTGGATGGCAAACAGAAAATACACCCCTGGGATTCCACCTGTGTCCCTGCTGGACAGGGGCTTTGGGTGCTGACTTGTCTAAACATGGGCTAAACTCTTAGCTAGGTTTATAAGGGCCTCAGGGCCAATAGCCTAGTAACTTCCTGTGATCCTATGATACTCTTTTCCATCTAACAGAAGCAAAGCAGTAACACTAATCCCAAATTGGCTCTTAAGAAGCAGTTATCAGGCTTTCCAGTAATTTGTAGGCTCTATGAATTCAACAACAATGTCCCTCTGCTTCTTCTCTGACCAGTGGCAAAACTGAAGCACTAATCCCAATATAATTCCTCAGAACCAGATTGTAAGATATCCAGCAACTGGTAGATTTATCCCACATGCTTTAAAAGTAAGATGGAACAAATGGTTACCACGTCTAGATATTACAGCATGATGCAGGTAGGAAGATGGGAAAGAAAGTGTAACTCATGCTTTAGTAGTCAAGGGGGAGCTTTGTAGTTTAATCTGTTGCTCACTACTATGTGCAGAAGTGATGAGAGACAAGGAGTAGTTTCCAAAGATAAGCTTATAGTTAGGACAGGTAATTCTAGATCAGCAAGTTTAAAAGAACAACACAGATTAGCTGGTTGGTGGTCACTCAGTAGCCTGGCTCTGTGAAATAAAAGGTAAGATCTAATCAACTTAAGTAGCTTAAGGGAAGTGACTTCTTAAAATGGTGATTGTATGTTTACTGGTGACTGTCGGTGAAAGAGCAGGGGAGGCAATTTTGTGATTATATGTACATAAAAGGCATGCTAATAGAGAGAGACTGGCTTTTCAGAACACATCTGGAACAGGATGGGAGGATGTGAAAAACAAATGAATTCACACAGCAGTATATAACATTTCTGACATGTTCTTAAAATGATGCATATTTTGTAAGTATACCAGACAGCATCTTCCTTAAATCTTGCCTCTTGAACCTGGTCAACTTCTTTGAAACAGTCGCCAAGGCCATAGATAAAGGGAAGGTAGTCCACACAGCCTTCCTGGACCTCACAAAAGCCTTCGACACAATACCCCACTCGGGCATCATAAATAAGCTCACCAGCTTAAATATCAACCCATATGTCACAAGATGGGTTGCAATCTGGCGCAGGGATAGAACCCACATGGTCAGAATTGCAGGTGCCATGTCAGACTCTAAACCAGTTACAAGTGGCATCCCACAAGGCTCAGTCCTGGGACCTCTCTTGTTCGGTATATATTTCTCTGAGGTACAGGCTAACACGGGAGGACTATGGCTGACCAAGTTCGCAGATGACTGAAAACTGGGTGCTATAATCGACTCAGTGACTGACACAAGCATCCTCCAAAGGGGTCTCACAGAGATGGATAACTGGTGCCAGAGCCATGGCCTAAAACTAAATGCCAAAAAGTGCATAGTCATCCCCTTTAGAAAAAACAAAGTGCCCACAGATTACTACATAGGTGGTAATCCATTAAGTACGGAAGAAGTAATTAGGGATTTGGGGACCCAAGTAGATAGCAATCTCTTCTTTGACAATCACATTGCCAAAGTGGTTAGAAAGACCTTCTATACAGCCCACCTTATCACGAAAGGGTTCACATCTAGATCAAGAGAGGTCATTGTGCCCCTCTACTCATCACTCATCAGGCCCATAATTGAATACAATGCCTCATTTGAGATATACCTTACCCGACACCTGCAGCAACTGGAAAGACCCCAAAAGTACCTCACCAAGAGGATCAAGGGACTCAAACAGATGCCCTACTCAGGCTAAAGAAACTCCAGCTCTACTCAGTTGCTTATCGCCTACTCAGAGGCAATCTGTGCCTGACGTATAAAGCCATGTCCAACCCTGAATTAATGGACATGCTCCACCTCAGGAAATCCAAATCCCTTAGAGCTACACGCTCCAGGGACCTAAACCTCAGCACAGAAATAAATAGGACATGCTGGAGGGACAGATTCATATCCCAGAGGCTCCCCTCACTCTGGAACAAAATCCCAATCCATGTTAGGCAGAGCCCCTCAATGACCCTCTTCAAGAGAAATCTTGACGAATGGATGGGAGATCGTAGGTTTACCCCTGGGATCTCTTCTGTGTCCCTACTAGACAGAGGCACAGTAAACTAAACTTAAAAGGGCTATTCTTCTGTGACCTACTATACAAAGGCACAGTCAACTAATTTAAAAGGGTGGCTAAAGCCAAACACACTCTGACTAGGCTTATAAATGCCCTAGGGCAGATAGCCTAGTATCAACCTATGAACCTATCTCTCATTGCTAAAAAATATTCATAATGTGAATGGAATAAAGCTGAAGGTTGATATCTGTCCTCTGGTTGTATCTTTTCCAGCAGTCTGGCATTCCTAGGAACATGTGGTTAAAATGTCATGCTACAGTTAATAAGAAACTGAGATAGGAATCAGCCTGAACAGCACATGTTTAATGGGGAAAAGTTAAGGCCTGTTTGAGTATTTAGGTTAAAGTTTTGTTTTGTTTTTGTTTGTTTTATTATGTGCTGAGTTTAAGTTAGGCTTCACATTTAAGCCATTTCTACTGCATTGTGTAGAAACCCTGTCTGTGTTGTAAAAAATTTGAGATATCCACCAAGGGCAAGGTGACCATTTTGTTACAGGACCTAAAGTGGTACACTTGAGGGCTGCCAGGTCTGCAGTCCCATTCTCCCAGCCCCCATGGGAATGGAGATAGGGCAGCCATGTCATCTCGCACTGGGGCAGGCAGGTTGGCCTTCTGTCCTTCACTAGCCAGTGTGGGGATGTCACTCTGTGAATAGCACCACCCAGGAGGCAAGAGGCCACATGCCAGGAGGCTTGAAGCGATGCACATTCATTGGCACTTGGCACTGTCGGGGTGAGAGACTGAGGTGTGCCCCAAAAAAGTGCAGAGATGGGGGGACCCAGGGCCATCTCCCCTGCGAGTTTGAAAGCCATAGGTGCAAAGTAAAGTGGACAGCCAGTGTCATGGAAGTCTGACTGAGGGACTGTCTGAGGCTTCGTGGCCCAGCAGAGTTACATGAGGCTGGGAAGATCCCCTGAGAGGCTCCAAGAGCATGCATGACACTGCATGATTTGGCAGCAGTTAGGAGATATGTAACCCTGGAAAAGAGCTCTCCTAGGTATAAGTGGAACCCCAGAGGGGTTCAGTCCTGATGCAACTCTGAAAGTGACTGGTACAGGACAGCTCTCGCCTGGGTCAAGGGGCACTGACCATGCCCTGTATGGGAGAGAAGTCTGGAAGTGGGAGAGAGGTAGATAGTGGCAGGGCTCGGGCCAGCTCCTGCCTGGGTGGGTTGGGTCAGGCAGAGCTTCCTACATCAGAGGTCCTTAAGAGAGCACTAGGGCAGACAGCAGTGGGGCCTGAAGAGTTCCTGCCTGGGTGAGTGGGGTCAGGCACAACCCCCCATGATGCAA
The DNA here is from genome assembly GCF_019279795.1 of Protopterus annectens. Classification (NCBI taxonomy): domain Eukaryota; kingdom Metazoa; phylum Chordata; order Ceratodontiformes; family Protopteridae; genus Protopterus; species Protopterus annectens. Next base: position 792,765,028 of record NC_056739.1, read on the forward strand.
GTCTTGAGGAAGCACCAGGGTGGATGGCAGAGGTGCCTGGAGAGTTCCTGCTGGGGCGAAGGCATCCAACTTCACCCCATAACTGACAGCATCCTTGAAAAATATCACAGTCCTCAGAGCTGCTCTGGATGGGAAAGCAGGGGGACTCTGAAGCCTTCATGAGAGCGGATCTGCCCATCAGTGGACAAGGGGAGTTCCAGAGGAGTGGACGGGATTGGAGGGAAGCTCCCCTGAGAGGGTCCAAGGGCATGAGAGATCCAGCACGATTTGGCAACCTGCAGGAGACATGCAGGCGATGGAGTCGCCTGACATGGGTGGCCATGGCCAGGGAAGGTCTCTTGGCCAGGTCGAAGGGGAGGACTGTAGGGTTTGGCCCTGACAGAAGTCAGTATTGGAGGACCAGGCAGATGGGTGTAGGGCCTGGAGAGCTCCTGCCTGTGTGAGTGGGAGCAAGCAGAACCCCCCCCCCCCCACGACGGAAGTCCCTGAGAGAGTGACTGACTGACTGACTGACTGGTGGTAGGGCCTGGATGGCTCCTGCCAGGGCAAAGGCATCCAACCTTAAACCATAACCAATGGCATCCCCAAAAAATCACAAAGTCCCCAGAGCTGCTTAGGATGGGAAAGCAGGGGGACTGGCCACCCTGGGAAGCCAAGTCACCATTCAGACTGGGCGGTCTAAACTGGGACATTTCTGTGTCCCAAAGACAATGTTTGGGATTCTGGGACAGAGACTTCAAAACTGGGACTGTCCTGGAAAAACTGGGACCATTGGTCACCTTAACTAAGGGAGCAAACTCAACAGTCCTACATGTTCTCCAGTGGTCTGCAGTTCAGGATGAAGACAAAAATGTGCATAAGGATAAGTGACCAAACTGATTTCAGTCTGAGGTCTCTGTCAAGGTAGACAAAATCTCTCTCCCAAAAGAATAACCAAACTACCTCGGTATAAGACACTCCTGAGTGAAATGACGTTACCCTGAAAAACTTTACCTGCTACAAGTCTTTGAAGTCAAACTTGTAATTTGAATAAGGTAGTCCCCCTCAAACTACCCCAGTATAAGACACTTCTGACTGAAAGGACGTTACCCTGAAAAACTTTACCTGCTACAAGCCTTTGAAGTCCAACTTGAATAAAGTTAATGCCATAACATGTACTAGTACCTTAACACTCTACCTATGTGCTGTTTCATGCTGCCCTGGGTCTAAAGGCACTTCTAGGCTCCCTCCATATTGTGTAACCTAGTTAGATTTTCCCCAAGGATCTTACCTCTTTAACCTACAAATCTACCCTGCGCACAGTAATTCCATCTGGCTCCCCTGCACATAGCCCATAAAATATACCCTACAGCTCTTAATTAATCTCTGCAAGGGGACAATCTATAGCTTAAAAATAGCCCATAAATTTGGTGTAAAACTGTTGTTGTTTGTCTTTTGGCTTTTTCCCGTTAAGGGGTCGCCACAGTGGAACTCCGGTTCGCTAATGATTGGCAGTAGATTTTTATGAAATGCCGAGGTGCCAGCTCGACGCTCAACCTTCAACGAAGGCACGCCCATTTACGCACGCATGTCTTTTGAACGTTACCCAACCGTGGGGAGGACATGCAGATTCCACACAGAAGGCACTCCCAAGCCCAGCCGAGAATCGAACGGGAGAACCTCTTGCTGTGAGGTAACAAAACTAAACCAGTAAAATACAACCAAAAAGGTACATATGGAGTGAAATTAAACTAGTACAATATAGCCAAAAATATACATTTGGTGTGAACAGAAACAAGTGAAAAGATACATTTGGTGTACAAAGAAAAGAAACAAGTAAGCCCAGGGATATAATTGGAGTTAGTGTTAGCCATTGCTTTGCATGCATTCCCTAGTCTAGGTCTGATTACACTGTATTATTTGGCCATCCCCCCCACCTGTGGTATTGACCCTCCCCCTCTATCCTGTAAGAGGTTTTTTAAACCCTGGGAGCCATCTTTAAATTTCTCTAAGCATCTGCAGTCCCTGGTGGTGTGAGCTCCCATGTAAGCACTGGAATTTTTGATTACTCTTAATTGTTTTTTTTTTTTTTGAAAATGTAAACCTTTATTTTAGCCTTTTTTACTGCTAGATTTGACAGTGTAAACATTTACCAAACTGATTATCATCTTATATTATAGCGGTAGTGGCTGGAACTGTTTGTTTTTCTGTGTACTGCATGTTATTGTCTCACATACTACTACTGCCTTATTTAAGTGCATATTATCCTTGTCATAAATATTTTTAATTTTCTCCTTGCATTTTATGGCTGGAACTGTTTGTTTATTGAGTTCTGCATGCTATTGTTTTACCTACTACTGCTTTACTTAAGTGCATATTGCACATGTTTCTAATGCAAACATAGTAAAGGCTATTTGCTCAGAATTACACTGTGGTAGTGGGAACGGATAACAGAACTGCATACTATATGTCCGCTTTTATACTATATGTCCGCTTTTAGCCTGATTAGCTGCTTGTTTTTAAACTATACTAAGACTCCTAAACTTGGAACAGCAACTCATTACTTGTTGTGATAAAATCTGTTAACAGAGCTGCTTACCATATGGCTGCTCTTAGCTTGTCTAGCCACCCGTTCTCCTAAGAACTGCTTTTACAAGGAAAACTTACTTGCTAGCTGTTGTCCGGCATCTAGATTAAATGTTTAGCATCAAACAAGGACACAGCATTGTAGAAAACCTTAACAATTATTACTTGCATCCTAGTCTGATTGCAAGAGTAGTCTATAAAGCTAGCGATGCATTTTAACTGTTTATTGACCATGTTTGTAACTAAAAAGCATATACTGTGCTTCATAGCTGTATGGAGCTCCTGTATTGCCATATATTATATAGTTTAAGTGACAGTGTTATACCTGCTTGACTGGTGGCTAGTTATTAGTGCTGATAAGGTCTTTCTCATAATAAATGTTTCTAGGTAGTCCCCCTCAAACTACCCCAGTATAAGACACTCCTGACTGAAAGGACACTACCCTGAAAAAGTTTACCTGCTACAAGTCTTTGAAGTCCAACCTGCAATTTGAATAAGGTTAATACCATAACATGTACTAGTACCTTAACACTCTACCTATGTACTGTTTCATGCTGCCCTGGGTCTAAAGGCACCTCTAGGCTTCCTCCATATTGTGTAACGTAGCTAGATTTTCCCCAAGGATCTTACCTCTTTAACCTACAAATCTACCCTGCACACAGTAATTTCATCCGGCTCCCCTGCAACAAAGCCCATAAAATATAATCTGCAGCTCTTAATTAACCTCTGCAAGGGGACAATCTATAGCTTAAAAATAGCCCATAAATTTGCTGTAATACTAAACCAGTAAAATACAACCAAAAAAGATAGATATGGAGTGAAATTAAACTAGTACAATACAGCCAAAAAGATACATTTGGTGTAAACAGAAACAAGTGAAAAGATACATTTGGTGTATAAAGAAAAGAAACAAGTAAGCCCAGGGATATAGTTGGAGTTAGTGTTAGCTCTGCTGCGCTCGCCCTCCCTGCCCCCTATTCCCACCCTCCCCCACTATTGCTGCATTTCAACTAAACTTGGCCACTCCCCTCATACTAACCACCAATCACTGAATCTGCCTCAGCCCTGTACCCATTTCCTTCTCTTACACTATTCCATATCCTGTAAAGCACAGTCTTCCATCTAACTACCTTACAATTAGAAACAACACCTCTCATCATCCACCATGACCAAACCCAACCAAACCATGCCCAAACCCACATACATACACCTCTTACTATTGCTCCTAGGTGTATCTGCCCTCCTAACTTCTATCACCAACCACCAAAAACAACTTAATTTTATCCACATACCAAGAAAAACTACTTCCACTAACATTATTACAGCACGCCCTTTTACTCAACTAGTCCCATATCACTACCAAACGTTCTTTATTCACCATTATGCACACAGATTACAGCCATCACACTACTAGTCCCAAACAACTATAAAGAACTTTAAGACCCTAAACAAGCTACTCAAACTCTATTTTTACCTTGTAACCCAACTCATTAGCTGCAGTAATATGCACCCAAACCCAGGCCCACAAAATCTAGGAGCCCCAACCCTCAACCTGAATGATACCCTCCTCCATTGAGACACATCCGCGCTCCTCATTTTAAATTTAAATGTCTGAAGTATACTAAACAACGTCCATGACCTTCATGCACTACTCTTCTTTGATCAACCTGCGATAGTCATACTAACAGAGATTTGGCTTAAACCAGGCAACCACAACAATGAAATCACTCCACCAGGTTACAATATAATTCATAGTGATATAATAGGTAAAAAGGGGGGGGGTGTTGCTATAGTGTATAAAACTCACCTCATCCTTGAGAAAGTAGACATAACCCCAGACCTTGATAAAGTTGAACTCACTCTAACAAAACTAAATCTTAATGATAGTAAACACATCAACATCATAGGATGCTACATCCCCTCCAGGCAACAATATCCCCATTACAGAAAAACTCCTAGAATGGATTTCTAACCCCCTCCCCAGGAGAGCATAGTATTAGGAGACCTTAATACTGACTGGCAAAACTGTTCCAGTCATAACCCCTCTCCCATATTAACCTACATGGTCTAACCCAACTCATCACTTCCCCCACAAGAACAGACAAGAGAACCAAACACCAATCTACTCTAGAATGGATACTCGTATCCCACCCATCACTGATATCCCAAGCAGGGTGCCTACCAGACACCCTGAGAGTGACCACCAAACCACATTCTTACTCAGATCAAAATCACCACAACTGACCCAAATGTCTACGTGCCTAATTAGAAACAAAAAACACTTTAGCCGCTCCAGCTTTATAAACAACCTAAAAATGTGCAACTGGACCCCCCCCCAAAAAAAACTACCTCTTGATGAAGCTGTACTATATTTCAATACTATCTTCTTAAACACCCTTAACCATCATGCCCCCTCCAGACAAACAAGAATTAAAACTAAATATGCTCTCTGGTTAACCCCAGACACAAAATCCCTCTTCAAAAAAAGAAACAAGGCCTGGAACAACTACCTCAACAGTAAATCCCAATTGAACAAACAAATGTACGTTGAACTATGTAACAAAGCCAAAAAACTCACCAAAGCAGACAAAACATCTTACTACCAAAAGTTACAGGATAAGCACAGGAACAACCCACAAAAATTTTGGGCAGCAACTAACTCTATTCTACAACCAGGTAAAACTACCCCAACCCCAAAAATAGATAACCAAGAAGACATCCCCACTCAATTTAATAAATACTTTACAGAAACTATCCAGGCCCTTGCAAACAACCAACCCTATGACAACATCCCCACCCCTGCAAAGCCACCCCACCCCCAAGTTCAGCTTCCACCCAGAACTAACCAAATCCATTGAAAAACTACTCTGCAAGCTCAAACCAATGTCTCTATCTGCAGATAAATTACCCGCTGAATACCTCCACCTGGCTGCAGAAGCCATATCATATCTTGTCTCCATCCTAATTAACAGATCCATCTCCAAGTGTATAGTACCCAAGCTATGGAAAATATCACATATCATCCCACTACATAAAGGGGGAACCTCCCTAGAACTCAATAACCACCACCCTATAGCCATACCACCACCTTTATCTAAAATTTTAGAGTGGGTAATACTCAAGCAACTAATGAAATATCTCCTAGAAAATAATCTAATAGCAACACAACAACATGGCTTTAGACCCTTTCTCAGCACCACCACCGCACTAACAGAATTGACCAACATTGTCAGTACTCACAGAAACAATGGACTCCTTGTATCTGCCACCTTCCTTGACTTGTCCAAAGCATTCAATATGGTTAACCACAATAAACTCCTTCTTTCACTAGTAACTCTAAACCTTACCACCCCTGCCATCTCCTGGTTCAAAAACTACCCAGAGGGAAGGAAACAAGCTGTTATGTGACAAAACCAACTCTCCCCCTTCCTACCAGTCTCCCTAGTAGTACTCCAAGGCTCCATCCTGGGGCCACTTCTTTTTACCGTCTTCACCAATCAGCTCCCAAACAGTATTCCTAAAGCCTCAATAGTGCAATATGCAGATGATACCACCATAATATGCTCAGCCAAATCAATTGACATCCTTCACTCCCTAACACAAGAATGTTTTCCCTAGCAGAAACTTGGATTACAAACCAAAGGCTCATTCTGAACCCAAGTAAAACAAAGCTAGTACTCTTTACCTCCCACAGAGCCACACCTCCCACTGATTCTTTCTTCATCTCCTCCTTTAACAAGACAACAGTCACCACCACAAATCATACCAAACTCTTAGGGGGTGAAATAGATAATCACCTTAGATTTGACCTACATATTTCTATAACCATAAAAAAGTACATAAAAAACTTGGCCTACTATATCGCAATAAAAAATTCCTCACTGACCACTCCAAAACTACAATAGCGAGGATTCACCTACTATCCACCCTACTTTATGCCTCCCTCGTGTTTACAAATCCGACCTAAACAAACTTGATAGTTGTTATAATAAGACAGCCAAATTCACTACAAACTCTCCCATCAGAACACGTCACTGTGAATGCCTAAAAAAACTAAATTGGCTAGAGCTACCACTACTACTTCAACTCAATCAACTATCACTAGCCCACAAAATAATACATAACTCTGATAACACCCCAGCCCTACAAAATTTTTTGCAACCCTATACATCTGCCAGGCCCTTGAGGTCTAGCACACAAAAACTCCTCAAAGTAACCAAATATAACAATGAAGCTGGTAAATCTGTCTACAGCCACTGTATAGCAAAAACCTGGAACTCCCTTCCTGCCCACATAACTGACAATAAATCTCCATTACAGTTCAAGACAGTTGTTAAAACTCACTTTTTGAATAATCGACTGTGCTCCTGTATCTTCCCTGGCTAATGTCTCATTTGAACACTTCACCTAACTTACGTAACTCTGCTAAGCCAACCAATCATAGTGCTGTACCCACTTAGGACTGTTAATCTACTGCTCATCCCATCTCTCCAGGAGTTAGGGAAAACTACCCCAACAATGTTGTGTTTTCCATAAGCAACTAAAATCAGGAGAAGAGATATTTTAAATCAATTTGTTATCCTTCTCAACTAAAACTAGGCAAAGACATATAGTAAATCAATTTGTTATCCTTCTCAACTATAGCAAGCATCATCTGCTCTCTCGGAGCCTTATTCTACGTCTCTCTGCTTATACTCTGATAGTAAATCTATCACAGGAATCCTAAATTTAGGAATATCTTCTAAAATTTAATATTATATTGTAGAGAACGAATGTATCCTGTTAGTTAATATGTATGTCAGAGTCTCTTCTATGGAAATTGTATGTCAAAAGTCTGTCCTTAAAACTATGTTTTGTAAAAAAAATTGTTCTCTTGGAGCCTTTCTCCCCAGGCCTCCACTGAAAATGGACTTGTAAGCCAGTTGGACTCTCCTGGTCAACAAACGTAAAATAAATAAATAAGGCAACCAGAAGTAGTTTTCAGAAGTACTGTTTATACTTTGGATAGATTAGCTTGTTGGATAGATTAGCATCATTGTTTCATGTACTTAGTGGGGTACGACTATGGAGAACGGTTATTTAAATGCTTCATTCTGTTACTCCAATGTATACTAATAATATCCTGCCATGTCTTGGCCTTTTTATAAGAAGCAGAATAAAAGACAGGAATCTAAAACGAAAACTGAGTCCCTGTGAATGCAATAGTCTTCTCATCAGGATTGACATTCTTTATTTGTTGTTCGCTGCCATAAAACTCCAAAAGCTATGACTTTTTTTTTTTTAATAGAAAACTAGAATATTTTATGGACAGAAAATAAGAAAGGACCAAAACTTGCTCTAGGCTTACATCATAGAATTTTAGTCCTCACAGTTTTGTGTCAGGTATTCAGTACAAATCTGCACCAAAGAACCTCATGCACCTGAGTATAGAAAATACAGTTTGGTATTCAGTACAAATCTGCACCAAAGAACCTCATGCACCTGAGTATAGAAAATACAGTTTATTGTATGTTTGCCGCTTTTGTCCCTAAAAACATAGGATTTCATCAGAAAAGTTTTTCTCCAAAATTGACCAGTTTTATACATCAGAATGGTCACATGACATAAATTATACAATGCAATTAAAATATCATAGCCACAAAATAAATTCTTTACATAAAAAGGATAAAGTCTAGCTGCTCTGAGTTTCAGAACATTTAATACTGATATGTTATTTACAACTGAGACAGTCCCTGACATCTAATTTTATGAAGTGCCTTTCAAGTAACTAAATGTTTGTCAAGGATTACGGAACTAATAAGGGACAACTGGAAGCTGATCTTCATTCTCATGAATATTTTGGACTACCATGCTGTTTGTTTTGACTCCCATTGCACCTAAAAGAGCTCACACAGCATTTCAGTACTCTAGCCTCCAACAGCCAGCTACCGACTGCAAGACTTAACTTTTTGACTTCATTTCTTGTTGTTACCTCCACTCTCCTACCCTTTCTTTCTTCCACCTGCCACCTTCTGCAGCATCATTCATACCTCTAACCTGCAATCACTCTTCCTCCTCTCTCATTCCTCCTGCCTCTCACTGAAACATGGCTGAATCCAGGTACTAAACTAACTCAAATACACTAGAAAATATTCTGAGCTGGGTCTCCTGTAGCACCTCCCTCAATTATTTCAACCTTCCTAAAAATTCTCCAACATCATGCACCTCATTTCATCACACTACTATATTTAAATAGCAGCCTGGCAGCCCCAAAAAAAAAACAAAAACAAAAAAGCTAGCTAGAAATAAGTTATGGACAAAATGGAGATCCACTAAACCCATCTTGACCATCAAATTACAAACACCTAAAAAATACAACTAAGAATCTCACCCTCCTATAAAAATAATAACTACCTTCTTCATCATCAACAACACAGAAATCAAAACCCCAACAACTTCTGGTCAGGAATCAATAAACTGCTCCATCAATATAATGCAATACTTTCAACAACTTCTTCTCTGAAACAGTCCTCTCTAGCAAAACACCATGACTCCCCTCTCTCTTCAAAAATAACCTCCCTCTAAACAGCACCTCTACACTAAAATTTAATACAGAGCTGACTACCAGCCAGCTATCTCTCTGCAACTAGCTGCATGAACTAGCGCCCCCAGTCTCCCATATTAATTAAAGAACTATAACTGAATCCCACTATCCCTCTCCTGGAAAATCTCCCATATCATTCCCTCCCTGTCTCAAATTAAAAAGAACTGGCTAGAATAGAACATAATACTACAACTTCTACATCAATTAGTCTTAACTTTTTAAATTACATTACCACCCTAATACACCCATACTAAATAGCCTCATCACCCCATATCTAAATTCTTACTTCCTTGCTGAGCTCTAGCTTCTAGTAACTAACCTCAAATCCACAATAAAGGTGGTGACTCCCTTATTGCCACTGCTGTAGGATCTATTGGAATAAACTCCATAGAGACCACACCACTCTAACCTCACCTCACCTCAAAAAAAAAAAAAAAAACCATTTACAAACCCACCACTGGCTATGCCCATGCACTAATCCTGAGGCTCACCAACATTTCTCCTCTTTTAGCCCCCCCCTTCACTCTACTGGTTGCTGCTCTACCTTAATTATGCCTCTCTACTGACCCATTTTTTTTTTCTTTTTTCTCTTCCTTCATTACATCTTGTCATCTGTTTTTCCTAATTTCTACATTTTTTTTTTTTTTTCCCTCCTTATATGAGTCTATTAACACACTTCTGCATTTTACTAGCAGTCTCTCTCTCTAGCAATCACCAAAGAAGGTTGCCTCAGTTTTGTTTTCCTGTTTTATAATCCCCTCAGCATCTCACTAAACTACATAAAATTTATGACATGTATCAGCCAGACTATAGCCGTACAAAAATAAAAAAAAAAAAAAAATAAAATAAAAATTTATTTGCAAGGTCAGTTTCCTATTTTCAGTTTTCATTTCCCAATGGCCATCTCTTGGATTTGTTACATCTTCCAACACAAAAATCGTGAAAGTACTATGTTTAAACACTTGTGGATGTTTGAAAAGAGCATTGGTTTCAATCTGATGATCATCATCAGATGTATGCTCATATATTCTTTGTATCAGACTGTATTCTGTCTTTCCAGTATAAAAAGAAGGGCATTCTTTATAGCAAACAATGTTGCACCCTTAGCCACACAGCAGAAGCATCTTCCCAGATCCTGTCATTCCCTCAGCCTGATGTTAACACCTGCAAGTTCCTTCCTCTGGGAAGACTCTGAAAGTGACATCCATCACCTTTTCTTCCCCCAGGAGAGGCATCCCTATCCCTCCTATCATTTCATCAGGGCATTTTCCCTCTACACCACCAGAGGGAAGCACCTTTTGCTGTTCCCGCTCCAGATCATAAATCGAACAAAGACTCCTTAAACTGTGCATGAGGCTCCATCCTGTTTTATCTGAAAGCACAAGGTTAGTGACCTTCATCATAGAGGAAACAACACATACTTCTTAGAGAGCTGATAAAATATTCATCTAACTCGTAGCTTTTCGATCAGCTGTCAGACTAAGGATGTTGTGGCATTTCAGCAGACTGTGAGGAACTGACTCTTTGCTTCTCTGCAGAGTACCTGTAGTCATTTGGCAAGAAGTTTATACTTTGATCAAAAAATCCTTGGGTTTTCATTTATTTCTGGCAGCTGGACAAGGACATCTTCCTCGATGACCCAGAACGTTGGGTCATTAAAATGTGGATATTTTTACATCTTATCACAGTCAACTGTTTCATTTATATTGAAGATTTCTCCTGACATAAGCAATCATGGCCATCACCTTCTTCATCAGTATATTTTTCTCTGAGATGATCTGATTTTTTTCACAGATCTGTTGTATTGTCTTCCATAAGTTCTTAGGTGTGTACTAGGTTAATGGCTCTGGAGCCTGGAGCCTTTACAAGCCTAGCCCATAGAATTGCCCTGGCGTCGTGCCACCCGACGTTGGCTCCCAGTGCCTCTCGAGTAGAGACACTGGAGTGGTCCCTGGGATGAACTTTCTATTTCCTATCCACTCATCATAATTTCTCTTGAAGCGGGCCAATGAGGTGCTCTGCTTGACATGTATGGGAAGTCTCTGGGTTATGAACCTGTCCCTCCAGCATGGTCTGTTGATTGTGGTAATGAGGTTGAGGTCTCTGGAGTCTGTGGTGTGGAGGGATTGGGATTTCGTTAGATGTAGCATTTCTAACAGAGCTGGGTCAGACATGGCTTTGTAAGTAAAGCAGAGATTGCCTCTTTGTAGATGATATGAGATAGAGAATAGCTGGAGTTTTTTGAGTCTGTCTGTGTAGGATATGTGTTTAAAGCCTACTATCCTCTTCGTGAGGTACTTTTCTGACCTCTCCAGCTGTTGCAGGTGTCTAGTGATGTGCATGCTAAATGGAGCATTATACTCGATGATTGGTCTAATGAGGGAAGAATAGAGAGAGATGATGTCCTCTTCCTGGATGCAAAACCCTTGGTAATGAGATGTGCCACATAGAAGGGCTTTCTGACCACAGTGGCAATGTGGTGGTTGAAGGAGAGGTTGCTGTCAACCCATGTCCCCAAATCTCTTATAATGCCTTCAGTGTTCATTGGGCTCCCATCGATAATGTAATTAGTGGGAACTGAGTTTTTCCCAAAGGGGGGACGGTTATACATTTTTTGGCATTAAGCTTAAGGCCATGGTTTCAACACCAGTCATTAGTCTCAGTGAGGCCTTTCTGTAGGATGTCTGCGTCACTTGGAGAATTAATGATGGCTCCCAGCTTGCAGTCATCTGCGAACTTGGTCAGCCAGAGTCCCTCCGTTTTGTCCTGGACTTATGAGAAGTAGATGCTAAACAGGAGAGGACCCAAGACCGATCCCTATGGGACTCCACATGTGACTGGTCTGCAGTCTGACTTGGAGTCTGCTACTTTCACACTGTGGGTTCTATCTGTGAGCCAATTTGCAACCCACCTGGTGATATAGGGGTTGATGCCTAGATTAGTGAGTGTATCAATAATTCCTGAGTGAAGAATGGTATCAAAGGCCTTGGCCAAATCGAGGTAGGCTGTATGAACTAACTTACCTTCATCCACAGCTCTGGTGACCAACTCAAAGAAGTCAACCAGGTTGAGCAGGCATGATCTCCCTTTCACAACAACCAAATTGCGTGGGATCCAGAGTTTGGATATTACCTATTTTCTTGTTAATTAGGCCCATGATGATGCACTCCATAGCCTTATATATCAGACTCGTCAGGCTAATGGGGCGATAATTCCCAGGGTCTGTAGTCGCTCACCCTTTATGGAGAGGGATGACTGTAGCAGTCTGCCATTTGGTAGGTACAAAGCCTGAGGTGAGGCTGTGAGTGAACAGGGCACACAGATGTGGTGCCAGTTCGCTTTGTAGTTCATGTAGATCACAGCCAGAAATATTATCAGGCGCCATGGAAGCTGTATTCTTGGCCTTGGACAATGCAGCTTCAACCTGTGCTGCAGTAATGCTTGGTCCCTGGCATTCTTCCTGCATTGTGATTGGTCCTTTAGGGGGGAGAGAGGGATAAAGTTGGCACTGAATCTGTCGGCCAGTATATTGGCAATATCTGTTGGCTCAGTGTAGGAGGTACCATTATGCCATTATAACTCTAGAAGGCTTTGTGGTTGTTTTTAGTGTCTGCCGCAATTCTGCCTTCATAGGTGGCTTTAGAGGTTTTGATGAGGGATCTCAGCTTTTTCTTGAGGCTAATAAGGGAGTTTTTCCAGTCTTGGGACTTCACCTTTTTCTGCATTGGTTTCTTCCTTCTGTTGTAGAGTGTATTAATGGCAGGGGACCACCAGATTGGCTTCCTTTTTTTTGGAAGAGAGCATCTTGGTTCTGGTCGGTATGGCTAGTTCCATGCATTTATGTACGTGTTCATGCAGTGCATTGGTGTATGATTTGGCAGTCCTGCATCTGTTTTCCATTGGCATGGGTGCCGTGAAGTTAGCCACCTCAGTTTTTAGGAGCCCAAAGTCAACTTTGTAGAAGTTTTTCATGGTGATTACCTTTGCGGGGGTTGCGGGTGGGGTGAGATGTGGATTTCCATGGTAATTAGTTTGTGGTCAGATCTAACCAGGGAGGGATTGACTATTGATGTAAAGCAATGGTCGCCCATGTTAGTAATAACCAGGTCAAGGATGTTGCTTCCTCTAGTGGGGGTAAGAATGAGCTGGTCCAAGGCATTTGAACTGATGTATTCCAGGAAGCGTATTGGTGCATGAATAGTTTTCCCAGTTGATGAAGGGGTAGTTAAAGTCGCCTAGTATGAGGGTGTTGTTTTGGACCCTAATAGATTCCAGGAACGTGGAGTGAGAGTTTTGGGACATGGTTGGGACCTATAGCAGGCTACCACCTGAATCGCCATCTTACCCAATGTTAGTTGTACCTGAAATATCTCAGATGTGTTATGCTGGGCTGCTAGTATGGAAGTGTGCATATCCTTTATGAATATGGGGACACCACCGCCTTTGGAGCTTTGGTCCATGTTCTGGGACCAAATGGTGTGAAATGAATTATATATATATATATATATATATATATATATATATATATATATATATATATACACACTACTTAGAAAAGCAAAACAAAACAAAAAAAAAAACCCCAAAAAAGTGAAATGAATTATAGCCTGGTAGTGCAGGGGTGCTTTTTGCTGCTTTAAATCGGGTCTCTGTTACAGCACAAATGTCGATGTTCTCCATTTTGAGGAGTGCTTTGAATTAGTGTATCTTGAGATTTAGACATCTAGCATTGAGCAGCATGACCCTTAGATTGCATTTATTTGTAGCTGTTATGGTGGTAATTTGATCTTTGGAACACTGCCTAAAAAAGGCACTATAGGAGTGGCAAGAGCCTAAGTCCAGTACCCGGAAACCCAGGAGTGACAGATGCAGGCCATCTCTGGCAAAGCATCGAGGTCTGTTAGTCATGTCACTCTTTTGACCACTCTGTTGCCACTGTGGTCAGAAAGTCCTTCTGTGTGGCACATCTCATTGCAAAGGGTATTGCATCCAGGAAGAAAGAGGTAATTGTCTCCCTCTACTCTTCCCTCATTAGGCCAATCATCGAGTACAATGCCCCATTTGGCATGTACCTCACTAAACACCTGCAACAACTGGAGAGGCTGCAAAAGTACCTCACAAAGAGGATCCTAGGCGTTAAACACTTGCCCTATATGGACAGACTTAAAAAACTCCAACTATTCTCTGTCTCATATCGCCTACTTAGAGGCGACCTCTGCTTGAATTACCATGTCTGACCCAGCTCTGTTAGAAATGCTACATCTAAAGAAATCCCAATCACTCTACACCACACGCTCCAGAGACCTCAGCCTCATTACCACAATCAACAGAGTATGCTGGAGGGACAGGTTCATAACCCAGAGACTGCCCGTGCTATGGAATAGACTTCCCATACATGTCAAGCAGAGGACCTCACTGGCCCTCTTCAAGAGAAATCTTGATGAGTGGATGGGAAATAGAAAATTTATGCTGGGGATCACTCCAGTGGCTCTACTCGACAGAGGCACTAGGAACTGAGGTTGTGTGGCACGATGCCAGGGTAATCCTATGGGCTAGGCTTGTAAAGGCTCCAGGGCCATTAGCCTAGTACACACCTATGAACCTATGTCATCCCAAGCAGACAGATACTGAATCCCCTTAGAATGATTTCGGAAACTTAGCCAATTGTTGAAGTCAGTAATTTTCTGCTTGTACTGTGGTATCATTCTGTGCGACGGTAGGATGCTGCTCAGGGCTAGGTTCATACCGGCCACATAATCACAGAACTCCACCATGTCTCTCTTCATGTAGTCGAGGGAGGTGCGTCTCAGATCATTCACACCCACATGGAAAATGACAGAGTTGTACTTGTGGAATTACCGGAGTGCATGTGTTATGTGGTGGATTCTAGCACCCGATAGACAGCTGTTTCCTTCTCCTTATTTAGCCTATTTAGTTGGGACATCTGTGTGCCTCACTATTGAGTTACCTATGATTAATGTATTGGGCAAGTTGTTTTAGGGGCTTAGGTTGAGGGGCACAGTGTGTAGGTGAGCTATGTGTGTTGTGGTGGTCGAGTGAGTTTCTGCCTTGGAAGTCTCTGCTGTTTAGGTAGATTTTTATTAAGATCCTCTGTGATGGTGGGTGTGAGGTTTGTGTTTTTATGTGAGAGCTGTGATGGTGGATGTTCTGGAGGGCTGTGTTCCATGTGGTGTGGTGCAGGCAGTTGACATTGATCAATCCACACAATCATGATGTTTACAAATAGCTCAGTGCATCTTGTGTTCAGTTTAAAATGGACATAATCTCTAAACCCTTATCTAAAAAAATAACTCATGTACAAACTAAGTGTACAACAAGGCTTCTCTTTCTTGCATCATCTCGTATCAGGCCCGACATTTAACATTTTTACCTTTTACTTCAAACTATGAAATGTACACTATAAAATTGCTTTTACACATCTTTATTGATTCATTACTTAAGACATAGGGACACACACTAACAAAAAAGAAAGTAATCCATGTTAAGTTTTCTTGCATTATACATTACACACACTTTTGTTTTATAAAATCTGACATTCACTCCAGTATTACATATGTTCCTCAAATCCTGCCTTCCTGTAAAACTTCATTTCTCATCCTGAACATTATTGTACATGTATTGTTCCAACAAATTCCATTTATTTGTGAGTAATTTGCTCCTTCGCTTTTCTAAAGATCCCACTTCCAGTTCTTTTACCTCATTAACAATATTTAGTACTTCATTTAGTGTTGGTTTCGGTTTAGATGGCATTTTCTAGTTATTGCTTTTTTGGGAGCCAGTAGCATTAAACTTAAGGCCTTACTATATCTATGCCATTCAGAGCCTTTGTGCAAGCTCAAAAGGATCATATGTTGATCATATTGATCACTGCTGCACTAGCCTTAGCATTATGGGTTACATCCTAACAAGGATATAACATCCAGACAGTTTCCAAAGCTTCAGGGCACCTTCCATGCATCTTAAGTGTCAGACAGCTTGAGCTGAGCCAACTGAAAGATCTGATGTCAGTTTTCATTAAATCCTCAACTGCTGGGTTCAGATCCAATTCTCTGATCCGACTTGACCATTACTATAGCTCATGGTCATCAAAAAGATCTTGAGCCCCTTCTTTACCCATAATGCACCAACCCCTAACATACTTCAGATCTCATTTTCCTCTTCTTGAATAAGACATGGTTGCCTTTCAGCTCTCGAGTTACATCTTTAAAAGAGATAATTTTAAGTTCACTAATTAAATTATATACATTTAGGTATTTTCTCCCTTTTTATTCTACACAAGCGGTAATTCTTTTTACCATAGTTGGTATCTCTCTCTCTCTCTCTCTGTGTGTGTATATATATATATATATATATATATATATATATATATATATATATATATATATATCTTTTTCATACCTTAATAAACTGTTTTTTTTTCTTTCTTTTTTGTGTAACTGTTTTTCCTTTAGTCAGAATAGTGAGCACAAGCTGCCTTTATCAGATGGCCATTCCCTATGCGTATACTATTTAGGCCCGAATCACTTAAAGGTTGAATGCAGCATACTCCAAAATTTTAATCCAAGGGCTATTGTTGACTGTAAAAATAAACTTATACTGAAAGGGTTGCTTCCACCACCCTTTTCTGGAGCTTTTACTGGAGCTCAACCCTCCAAATCTAAATCTGTGGAGATGGTCTTAAAATCTCCTAAACCATCAGGATCTTCGATGACTCCTTCTTTGGAGCCATCCAAGAAGAAACAGAAGCCGGATCTGAAGACTTCCACAACAGTTTTGGTGCCAGATGTGACAGCTTCCTCTTCTCCTCTGAGCACATTGGATCTGACATCTTTACCTAGGACTAGGTACTCTCCCAACTGTCGACTCAATACCTTCCAGAGTTCCCTCTCCATTTATGGAACTCAGACATTCCAAGTCCCCATCCTTGGCTTCCTGTCAATCTTCCAGGAGACCAACCAAAGCCGATGTGGAAAGGATGATGATGAGATTTCTCAAGGTGCAGATTCAGATGGAAAGTTATCCTGGCTTCTACCCCTATGGGTCAGGAAACCTGTCCTTCTGTCACTCTACTGATGACAGCAACTTCTCTGATCCGACCCATTGTTTCAGAGCCCTTGGATCTGATTCTTGTATGTTCATATGGTTCAGATCTGAAGATAGTTTTATCTTTGGATCTGAAGCTCTGTCTAAGTGTACCAGCTCTGATGTCCTCGGAGCTAAAGTGGTCATGTCAGAGCCGAGGTTTTGGAGTAAATTCCGAAGTTTTTGGAGCCATCTGTACCCCTCGGGGCAGACGAAATCAGTGGGCCAGACGTTTGGATTCTGAGCTCCATTGTCTTTCTTCTCCCTGGAGCATTCTGCCCTTGAGGTGGTGAAGAGGGTTTTCTCTGCACTGGCAAAGCGGATAGACCCTACCCACTTAGATATTCCTTCTGGATCCCAGATGTCTCTGCATTTTGAGCCACATCATTCTGTGACACAGAAACAGCCATCCCAAAGTACCCAGACCACCCAGCAGGGTTTTAAAATCTTGTCCAATACTTCACTGGAACATCCCACTGTTGAAGTCCCTAGGAAGAGGAAGTACAAGAGGAGGCACTTGGACTCCCCTCAGGAGTTGGTCACTGAGGATACTGATTTCAGTGAAGGAGTAGAGTCCCCAGCATTTCCAACTGAAGACATCTCATTCAGAGACATGCTTGAGTTCCTTAAGCAGAGAGGTGATTGGTCTTCCGATAACCCTTCAGTAGAAGAGTCAGTATTCCTGGAAGCCTTTGGAGCTGGCCAGTGTACCTCCTGGGTTACTTTGCCTGCTGATGAACTCATTGACTTGATCTCTAGCCAGGCATGGAAGGAGCCTGACTCAGTTGAGCCGATCCCCAAGAGACCAGATCAGATTCTGGCTCCACCTGTAGGTAGGGAGTTTTGAAGTAAGGGGGTGCCCGTAGATGCTATGGTCATGGCAGCAGCCACTAAGAAGGAACTTGCTGAGCAAAGTTACTCTCTCCATCCCCCTAGTAGGGAGTTGGACAGATTTGGGTAGTGTGCATATTTCAGATACCTTTGCCCTTTGGTTGGTGAACTACTTGGCACACTTGTACTACAAAGGGACTTGATCAAGGAAATTTGAAAATCCCATTCAGGGTCCACTACTGCCAAGCTTCAATCTTTTGTGGCCTCTCAGTTGGCTACCCTTCAATCTATTTCAAATGCATCCATGAGGCTTATCTTGCATGCAGCTGAAGGTGCATCAAGGGTGGCAGGTTTAGGCATTTGCATCAGGAGATGTTCTTGGATGCACTTGTGTGGTTTTGTGGAAACTTTCAAGTCATCATTTATCACTGTACCCTATGACGACAGTTCATTGTTTGGCCCAAAAGTGAAAGGTACACACTCCAGATGTGAAAAGATTGAAGGATCCTCTCTGTAGTGGGCATACATTTTTTGACCCCTCAAAGATTCTTTTCTAGGAATCAATGAGGTGGTTGGAGAATGTGGTTCAGAAAGTCCCGGAGCCCTTTTCAAGATACACATGGCGATAGTTCTCCCAGGGGCAGAAGGGGGAAGTCAAATGGATGATGACACACACATGGCAGAGGAGGCCCACAGAACCAAGGGTCCAGAGATTCTTTCTCTGATAGACCCTATCAGCACTTTAGAAAGGAGACCTGATTATCCCCCTCTCTATGGAATTGGGGATTGCTTATGCCTGCATCAGAGAGCGTGGCTAGACATTAAAAAAGATACTTAGGTGCAGAGGATTATTTCCAGAGATTATATAATTCCCTTTTCCCTCCCACCTCCATCTGTACTCAAATTTCCCAATGTTCCACACATTGAGAGGAAAGTAGAAGCACCAGAAATATTAAAACTGCTAGAAAAGAAGAGTTACCTAAGAGGTCCCACCTGACTAGATAAGAGTCCATAACTTACTCATAATTTTTTAGTGTCAAAGAAAACAGGACTGGAGCCCAGTTTTGGATCTCAGCAACTTGAACAAGTCAGTTTGATGCACAAAGTTTCAGATGATCACAGTTAGTCCATTCTGCCCTTTTTGAGCAAGGACGACTGGCTATCTCGATAAAACTTCAGGATGCATAGTATCACATAAAAATTAACAGACAATCCAGAAGTTATTTACACTACCAGCTGGGAGCCAGTCATTATCAGTTAAGAGCACTGCCCTTTGACCTCACCACAGCCTCCAGGGTGTTCACCAAATGCATGGCAGTGGTAGCAGCTCACTTCAGATTGCAGGGATTCTGAGTGTTTCCATACTTAGACAACTGGCTCATTACCAACCTGACCAAGCATCTACTAATAAGAGTAAGAGATCAGGTACTATGGACTTGTTCTTATCTGGGGATAACCATAAATTATAACAAGTCTCAGTTACAGCTGACTCAAACATTGGAATTCATAGGAGCAGTGTTCAACATGGTATCAGTGACAGCTTCTTTTCCCCTCTCAAGGGTGCAGACTATCAGATTCCCGGTCAGGAAAATAATTTGCAGTACCAAAATTTCAGCCTGGTTGATTCTGCAAGCCCTGGGGTCAATGTCAGCGCCATAATTTTAGTTCCTCTAGCAGATTTCATATGAGAATTCTTCAATGGATGCTAGCAACACAGTAATTGATTTTTTAATACCTTTATTGAATTATCACGTATGACATAGGCAAATTTACACTTATATAAAAGTAATCAACAAGTTTACGTTTACAAACTTTATGCTTCACACGCATTGCTATACATCATATAGCCTAAGCAACATTACATAAATTATTCAATTCCTGCCCTTTTGTTTTTTTTTTAAACAAGAAACAGCTTTATTAAACCATTACTTATGACATAGGCAATCATGCATGTATATAAATGAAAACAAACAACACCGACACAATCCTACTTGCAAGCATTTTACATCACAAACAATACTGACACACTCCCAGCTGCAGACATCATACATCACTTATCTGCCCAATCATTTTCACTCAAACATTACATAGCTCATTTAAGTCCTACCTTCTTTTTAGTCATTCCTCCCCTGTATGTATTGTTCCCACAATTCACATTTTTTTCCTATGTAGTTTTGTCCTACCCTTTTCTAAATATCTCAATTCCAGTTGTTTTATCTCTGTTACTATATTCAGTACTTCTAGTAAAGTTGGTTTAGATTTTGATTTCCATTTTCTAATAATTGCTTTTTGGCAGCCACCATAATTAGATGCAGCAAAACATTAAAATGTCTAGGCAATTCCAATTCTGTATCATAGTTAAGAAAAATCATCTCCCTCCTCACCCCAATCTGTCCACCCAGCATGGCTGGCAGTGTTTCCACAGGGAAATCCTTACAGTCCACCAACTCAGTGCACTCCCAGAAAACATGTTCCTAATTACATGTTTCTTCCCTGTCACATCATCAATGTTTGCTGTCTGCCTGAGGAAAAAAAATTTGGAGTCTGTTCTGGGGTATAAAAATATTGATGTAAACATTGCCAAGCAAAAAATACTAAATTTTATAGATGCTGTTGCATATTTGGGAGACATACATATATCCTGCCATTGTTTCTTTGTGAATTGCTTAGTCCAGTCTCTCTTCCCAATCCTTTATACCTCTTCTGATTGATCCTTATAATTATCTTGCAATATTTTATATGTTCTAGTAATTATTCCGTTTTTACTGGCAGCTTCTGTTCTAGATTCTACTAAAAACTCTACCAGTGCTGGTCTTTCATTTAGATCCCCCCTATTTCTTTCTCTTTTCCTATACTCTATCAATTCTTGATAGGGAAGGCAATCTCTAACCTGTAATCCAAATAAATTCTTGACATCTTCCCATTCTGTCATCATTCCCTCTCTAGTTACTTGTTCCCAATACCTTGGTTCCTTTGCCAATTTTCTCCCATAAATTCCAACCCCCTACTGCCTATTCTCTATATCTCTAATTGCAGTCATCCCTATTGGCAGAATCTCCTTTCTCTATTCCCGTGTTGGCTCAGTTTTTAGGGCATTTTCTGCTACTTTATAGATATAGTATCCTGTATGATTATTGTTATTCTCCTTAAAGGCATGCAGCCAAAATCACAGTCTGCCCTTGTTTCTTGATTTTCCCCGTTTCATAATCATCCCTTTCCACACTGAATTGTAGTTTTCTGCTTGTGGCTTGTGCTTATATATAGGAGCCTTAACTGTGTAGCTCTAAATTACCCCTTCAGATCTGGTAATCCCAATCCGCCGTGTTCTGTTGGAAGAATCATCTTATCCGACTTGACTCTTGCCATCTTCCCTTCCCAGAAATATTCCTTTAGCTCTTTATTAATTGCTATCCACAAATTCTCCTCTGGTTGATAAAAATATGACTGACCTGTGTATAAGACTAAAGGGACTAAAAACATTTTAATTGCTTGTATGTTACTATCCATATCCATATAACAAAGCTTCCATTTTCTCAGTTTTTGTGTTATCTTTTGTTTAGTTTCTTCTCACATATCCTTAGCTGCCACACCAGAATCATTTTTATTCCATACTCCTAAATACATCATTTTATCATGTCCCCATAAATATGGATATTGCTGAACCAATTCATATGTGGATACATAATTTGTTGCCATTGCCTTCATTTTAGCTTCATTCATTTTGTATCCTGAAATGATCTGAATCTGTCTCAAAATGTTCCACAACACTGTAATGTCACTTTTGGGTTTTGTCACATTTAAAATATATCATCGGCAAACAGAGCCAGTTTTCTTTTACTACCATACCAATTATATCCTTGAATTTCTGAGTCCCTTATTTTCTTTGCCACTGGTTCTAAATATAATGCAAACAACAAAAGGGAATGGGGATGCCTCAGCCTGGTTCCTCTGCTGAAGCAGAAATAATCAGGGAATACTCCACCCACTTTAATTTCTGCCTCCAGTCCCTCATATATATCCTCCTAATCAGCCTTTTATTTTTTTCAGGAAATGCAAATGTTTCCATTGCTCTACTCATAAAGTCCCAGCTTACTCTGTCAAATGCTTTCTGTGCATCAAGACCCAACAACAATGATGTTTTTTTTTTTTTAATTCTGCTTCCCTCTGGATCATCAATGTTCTGTTAATATTGTCAAATGTTTAAGTCCCCTCTACTGATATTGCCAACATCCTGGCAGATAGGTTCAGTGCTAACTTTACCCCACCCCACCCCCTAAAGGGCCCATATCTATACAGGAAGAATGCAGAGTCCCTGTAATCACAACTACGCAGGTAAAAGCTGCACTCTCTAAAGCCAAAAACACAGCATCCATGGGACCAGGCAACATCCCAGGCTGCATTTTACATGAACTTCAGAACGAACTGGTTCCCCACTTAAGCACCATGTTCAATAATAGCCTCGCATCAGGCTTTGTGCCCACTGAATGGCGCACAGCAACATTTATCATAGTCCACAATGGGGGAGCCACCACTGATCCTGGGAACTATCGACCTATTAGCCTGACGAGCCTGGTCTGCAAGGCCATGGAACGTATCATCATGGGACTCATAAACAAAGACACTGGTAACCTCCAAACTCTGGATCCCATCCAGTTTGGGTTTGTGAAAGGCAGATCATGCCTCCTGAACCTGATTGACTTCTTTGAGGCAGTCACCAAAGCCGTGGATGAGGGTAAGGTGGTTCACACAGCCTATCTTGACCTCGCCAAGACTTTCGACACCATCCCCCATTCTGGAATTATAGCTAAACTCACTAAACTAGGTATAAATCCCTACATCACAAGATGGGTTGCCAACTGGCTCACTGACAGAACCCACACTGTAAAAGTTGCAGACTCTAAATATGACCTCAAAGCAGTGACAAGTGAAGTACCACAGGGTTCCGTCCTGGGACCTGTCCTGTTTGGTATCTACTTCTCTGAAGTACAGGCTAACACAGAAGGCCTCTGGCTAACGAAGTTCGCAGATGACTGCAAACTAGGAGCCATAGTCAAGTCCCCAAATGATGTGGACATCCTACAGAAGGGTCTCACTGAGACAGATACCTGGTGTCAGAGCCATGGCCTCAAGCTCAATGCCAAAAAGTGCAGTGTCATCCCCTTTGGTAAAAAACTCTGTACCCATGAACTACGACATAGGCAGCTATCTACGTAATACCAAATGTGTGATAAGAGACCTTGGGACCCAGGTGGACAGTAGTCTCTCCTTTGATAGTCACATCGCCACAGTAGTCAGGAAGTCCTTCTACGTGGCACACCTCATCATAAAAGGGTTCTCATCCAGGAAAAAAGAGGTCATTGTTCCCCTCTACTCGACACTCATTACACCCATTATAGAGTACAATGCTCCTTTTGGAATGTACATCACAAGACATCAGCAGCTGGAAAGGCCACAGAAGTACCTCACAAAGAGGATTACTGGCCTCAAACAAATGCTCTGCATTGACCGCCTCAAAAAACTCCAGCTTTACTCCGTAGCATATCGCCTACTCCGAGGTGATCTCTGCCTAACATATAAAGCTATGTCAAACCTAGAGCTGTTGGACATACTACACCTAAAGAAATCCCAAATCCCTCCGAGCTACATGCTCTAGGGACCTAAACCTTATCACCACAATAAACAGGACACGCTGGAGGGATAGATTCTTGTCCCAGAGACTTCCTATACTCTGGAACAAGCTACCCATCTATGTCAAGCAAAGTTCATTAGCACTCTTCAAGAAAAATCTTGATGAGTGGATGGGAAATAGGAAATACACCCCGGGAATTACTTCTGTGTCTCTGCTCGACAGTGGCACAGAAAAATTACTTTCTTGAGTGGGGCAAGCCATGGAACCTTGCTGCCTAGGCTTACGTAGGCCCTTGGGCCGATAGTCTAGTACCTACCTATGAACCTAACGACATTCATCCATTTTGGGATTACTTTTGCCATTATTGTAACCACTATAGACATGAACGCTTTATAATCTTAGTTTAGCATTGAAATGGGCGTGTGTGACAGGTTCGGTGGAGCCTTACCCTCTTTAAATATTACAACTTCCACTGCTTTCTTCCTCCTCTTAAATACTGCTAAAACCTTCCAAATCTTTCAGTTTTTTCCCTCCTAGCTTCCAAACTTCCCCAAGAATGCCATCTATTTCTGGGGACTTTTCTTTAGATTGGTTACACATCATAATTTTTATCTCATTTCCTCCTATCCTAACTGTTAACAATTGATGCTCATCTACCTTTAACGTTGGCATACTTAATTCTTCCAAAAACATTTCCATTTGCATCTTTTCTTGATTTCCATGCTTTTTCTGCTTTATACAGACTTTCATAGAATTTCCGGAATATTTTTAATACCTCTACATGATCTTGTTACCTTCCTTTTTATAGGGTGCCTCAACAGCTCTTTGTGCATTCTGTTGCCTGAGTTATTGTGCTATAAGTTTTTGTGCTGCAGTGTTATCATCAAAAATAGTTGCTTAACAGCAGTCTTTCTAAACTTGTGTATATTATTGAAGGTAATCCCTTATTTTCTACTTAGCATTTGGCAGTTGATTCCTTATTCTTGTTCTGTGAGATTCCTCCTATTCTGCAATACTTAAACATTTGTCAGTCCCTCTAAATAATTCTTACTTATTAATCATAACTCCCTTTCTTTTATTTCCACCTTATTTTTAAACCCCACCTTAATTTTATCCAACTCCCTAGCTATATTTTTAGAAGTAATTTCTATCCTCTTGTATAGCTGCTGAATAATCTCCACTACCCATTCCTTAAATTCCTCACTTTTCAGCAGATAGGTGGGAAAGTGCCAGTGTCTCATTTTTATTTCATTACCATGTGCGTTTATTTTAGTTATTATTGGTGTATGATCTGAAATAGTTATTGGGTGCATGAATATTAAGACCTTCAATTAAATGCACACGTTTCTGTGAAATGTAAATCCTGTCTAGCCTAGCCCAGTTTTTATATGGGGAATAATATATAAATTCACTCCAAACTCTTATTACTGAATTCACATATTCCATGCCATATATTTTCATAAATCTCTTCAAAACTCTACCCTCCTTTGTTATACTTTTCCTTCTGAGTCCTCCAGACACATCTTTACTGCTGCAAATCAAATTCTAGTCCACCTGTAAGTAATATTCCTTGCTGAAAACCAGTTCTTTCTCCCAAAACTTTCTTAAGCTCCATTATAGCAGTTTTAGGTGGGAATATAAATACATGCCAGTGTAATCCTCCTGCCTTGCCAGTAGCCCCTCAACACTACAAATCTGCCATTATTATCTTTTTTATCCTCTTCTTTCCTGTCACTGTTGGAGCACCTCTTGCAATTAATATAAGTACTCCTTTTTTTCCTTTGTCCCAGATATTCCACTGAATAACCATCCTGAAAACTTTTATCAAATTCACATATTCAGTTCTATCCACGTTTGTCTCCTGTAACATAGCTATTTGCACTCTACATTTTTAATATAGTTCACTGTTTTCTTTTTTGTATTTATCTGTGAGAACATTGACATTTTAAAAGACATTATGGAAAGCATCAGTGTATTAAAAAGTTATTATTCTCAACTTTTATGTATAACACCTTTTTTGTTAAATGCCTAGTTCCAGCTTTTGTGTTATATGCATACAGTGTTTGGCAGGTTGAACTTTCATGAAGTTGTTTCTTGTCATATCCATTTGAGCCTTTGTCACATCTTATGAAGCATTTTGTTTTATTGATAGCCCTCAAACAAACAAACCCACAATACCTCCTAAAACCTACTAATTTAATACTAACACACAAAACTGTACATCTTCAAATATTGAAGCTTTGCTTTCCTAATAGGAACACACATCCCAAAGTGACAGCCACACTCGCATATTTGAGTTATCCTAAAAGAAAGGTTGTTCATACTAAGACACATGGTGCAGCCTGTGCTTCTTCTAAGTGCTTACAGGTTTTGTCTTATATTTATAGCTCTTCCGTGTTATATTTATAGTTCATCCAGCTGGGAAAACCCTGAATGCATTCAGAGAGCAATATCTCCTAGAAAGTTTCTCTTGTTTCCCCCCAGCCAATCGCTCTCCACCAGACTGTAACCAGTTTCTCTCTATCAGATTGTCTCCATGGAGACATGAGAACTAGACAGTCAAGTTCTCTTTATCATATTGTTTCCATGGAGAAATGAGGGCCAGATATAGAAGAAGTGCTACTAATCATACATTCATTTGCTAGAAAAGAAAGCCTCATGATATTCAGTATTCTTTTTATTTACTTACTTTCTCTTAAAACAAATTGTTACCGAATCAGTCTGATGTCCTTAATCCATTCATTCTGCAATGCAAGAATGAGAGAAAACACATTAATTTTTCTTTTGTCATGCTCTTTTAACCAGGCTATTTTTTTACATTGCTGTACCTACATTCCTTATAACTGAACAAGAAGAGAGAGAGAGGAGGGAGAAAGAAAGGGAAAAAAGAACAGCAGCACCTATTTACAATCCCCATTATACTTCAAAGTAACCAAGAAAACTATACTTTATAGCAGTCAAAGAAAACCATACACCACAAAAACAGTGATATTAAGAAAAAAATATTTTACTTACTTAAAGTTAACTTTCGCCCCTCTCTTCCCCTCCCCAAAGCATTTTCCTGAACCTTAATGACATGAAGTAGGGCATATAATTGAGTCCCCCACAAGTCCAACAGATTCTGAAAAAGTCCAATATTTTCATATCTTCTTGTTCTGTCATATTTCACAAATATAATTATTGCATTGTAATCCCACATTGTTATTGGTTTTATTACTGATCATCTCTGTCTCCCAAATCCTGTCTTCTAGTCAACTCTCGTCCTGCTTTCCTTCTCTCCAATATTTTCTGTTGAAACAGTGGAAAAGGTTTCACATGTATAGTCTCTCTCTCTCTGTTCTTTATTGCCAGGAGAACAATAGGCAGAAACTCCTTCTGTTTTGCAGCTCACTTTTTGCTGGACAAAGTTTTTTATTTCGTCCTTATCATATACTTCATCAAAAAATTATTTTGTCCCTGCAGGAAAGAATACCTTGAAGACAGCTGGGTACAGCAGTTTGAATCTTACACCTGCATCTCAACATTCCCTGAGTAGTGGAATTAATTTAATGCTGTTCTGCCTGGTGTACAATGAGTATTCATGCTCCACAAATATTCTGCTAGTTCTCACTTTTTCAGTATTTTGTCCTTCTGCCACAATCTTCTCATTCTGTTGGTAGGATTGCATCTTTACTAGTAAAGGTCTAGGTTGTTTTCTCAATAGCCAGATTTGGGGCATACACGCGATGTACCCTTTCAACTAACAACACCTGGTGTTGGATACCAGTCTTTCATAAAATTAATGCAGTCTGTTCCTTCCAGGTTCTCTGGTATAGCTGGAAATCTCAGGTTTTCCTTATTTACTCTGCCCTCTAATTTTATTTTTTGAAACATCAGTTCCTGTGCAGTCTCATATTCAGACTACTGTTGAAAGAAATTTTTTTCAGCTTTCCAGAAACTTTAAAGCTTCTCAATGATTATGACATCATTATCACACAATCATTGAGTTTTATTTTATGCCCAAAAGTTGTCTTGTCTGATAAAGGTGATTTCAAACAACAGTTGTTTCTATTCTGTCTCTCAGCAGTGTTTGTTGCCAGTCTCATATTCAGCCAGCCTTTTCTTCATTTCTGCCTTAGATTTTTGCAGCTTTATCACGTGAATATCTGTTTAAAGCGTCTTCCATTTTTATCAGCTTTTTGTTAACCAGTGCATCAGGTCCCAGTCGGTTGAGGTGTTCCTACCTCACCTCCCCCTGAAAGGCTTGTAAAAGCATATATGGTCATTCTGGGAATAACAACAAGTACAGAAGACTTTCCCCCACTGCAGAACTTGTTTTAATAAGGTGTTCCTACCTCACTTCCCCCTGAAAGGCTTGTAAAAGCATATAGTCTCATTCCGAGAATAACAACAAGTACGGAAGACTTTCCCCCCACCACGGAACTTGTTTTAATAATGTCAATATCCACTAAAATACCTTGCCACCTGTAAACATAACAAACTGGGTCCAAAAAAGCACTGGTGAATTTCCCCATAACTCCTGCTTGTAATCTGTTTATGCTGATAAGCATTAGGTTGGAAGAGTTAGACTTTCGTGTAACCTTCTTTCTTCCCCAATTAAGGTAAAAACAGCATGCTTTCTAGTATTCAGTCAGACGAGCGTAGTGTGCTCTGCACCTCCAAACAGTGCATTTCTCAGTAAACTAAGTGAACCAAGCATGCTACAAAAGGGAATTGGAAAACGGCCTGTCTGCATTGTAAATTGAGAAGCAGGCAGGGAAATGTGTAGTTTTTAACAGTAGGGCGTAGGCACAGAGTATTGGGCATATAAAAAGAAACAAACAAGCGTGCTTGTAACTCATACCTGCACATGCTGCCTCTAGGCATCTGCTTTACTGGTTTAGCCCTGCTCCGCGCCTCACCTTACCCCCATATCCACCTGCCCCCAGTAGTACTACATTTATAGTACCACTGGCACGCCCCCTTAATTAGCTAACCAATTACACATGCTCCTAGAACCCAGCAAACACCTAGCACAATAATGCACCCTCTATCTATATTAACCTACCCATAGCTATTCTATTCTCTCTAGTCTTTTATCCACCACATACACTCAATACAGACCCTACCCTAGTAATTTACTATGACTACAGCTAAAACACTAATGCTGCTACCCTTAGTACCCCTGCTATTCATTCTTTACCACCTAAGCTCCTATGAAATATGTACAGCATCTTGAAATCCAATACCCAAACTCTCAAACAGACACCAACCCAGCATTTAATAAGTTTATCCACCACATAACCACCCCGTCCCCTAATTCCTTGCCCCCCCAATTACCATCACCCGACTAAATACCGCTACATTAGCTTAAAAACCAAAAGCTACGAAAAAATCATAAACAAGTTTTTAAGACTCATAAGCAACTTAAAAATTAATCTTTTGAAGGATGGAGACATCCACCTCAACCCTGGCCCATCCAGATCAGTAGACCCAAGCACACCATCTAACAACCCAACGTGTACTACCCAGATTGATAGACTTCCAAACTCATTTCTGGTTGTCATCTCAACATCAGAAGCCTAAACAACAAGATCCATAGCCTACATGGACTCTTAGCTGTTCATTCCCCTGATATCCTCTGCCTCACAGAAACCTGGCTAAAACCAATAACCAAAGATAACAAAATAACACCCCCCCCCCAACAGTACAACTTCCTTAGACTGGTCCGGATCTCCAGGAAGGGTGGCGGGGTAGCTGTACTAATACAAGTCTACCCTAACAATAACATTTGACACCCAACAACCACTTCAGTTTGGCAATGCAGAAATTATCATCACCAAACTAATAATAAACAAAAATAAATGCAGCTGCATTGTCTGCATTTATATTCCACACAGCAAGAATGATAATACTCTAGAAAATATCTTACATTGGCTAGCTTCTAACTATCCCCAGGAAACCATTGTCTTGGGGACTTTAACATTGATTGGAACACCTGATGTTCAGCGTGTTTCACTCTTGCAGTCCTAACCGATGGGTTATCCAGCTCCCGGTAGCCCTCGATCAGCCAGAATACCAAAGGTAAGTAAAAATGACGTCGGCTGTCGTTGGTTGTAAAGGATGTCAGGGTGTCCGATACAAAAGGAGGCAGCCGATGTCACTTCCTCAGTCTTCCTTGCTGCAGAGCTCGAAGCAGAAGCATTTCTTGCATGAGTGCCAGTCGGCAGTTTACCTTTTGTGTTTTCGACTACGAAGTTAAAGTCAACTACAGCTAAGTACCCCATTGGGGATCCTCTTTTCTTGCCTTAATGAATGTCAGAAAAGGTTAATAATTGTCTTACCTGTGGAAAGCAGATTTTCATTCCTATTGTATTATTTGTTTAGGCCTTGACCACGACGTTCCTAATTGTGATCTTTGTACTTCCTTTAATCCGCGTACTATTCGTCGTTGGGCTAAGCTTTTAGCTAAGCATTTTGGAGTTTGGCCTAAGTTTGTCGGTATGGCGTCCGCTGGTCTCCAGGCTTTGGATATCCCCAAGAAGCGTAAGGATAAGGACCGCGACAGGCTTCCGAAGGTCAAGTCCTCGGATGATGTTAGGTTGGTCGTCTGTCATGCAGTAGCCAGTGAGGCGCCTTTGCAGCCCCTGCAGCTCTCATAATTTCAACCACAGGCCTTGGTTGAGACCATTTCTGAGGTCCCCAGGCCTTCGGTGTCCATTATGCCTTCTGACCTTCTGCCTGTTGCCTCTTCAGCTGGATCTGGAGCCGCGAAGCTGACTCCGGTGTCCGAGACCTCAGTTCTTCATTCAGACAGCAAGCTCATACCGACGACTTCGACTGCAACTTCGGTGGTTGCCAGGCCTCCTGATTCCTTTAGACTTGCAGGTAAATCTTCCAGTTGTAAGCCTGTGAAGAAGCAGGCTCCAGTTTACTCTTGTTCCCCTCATTCTCAGATGATTAAAATGGCTGATGACCTTTTGACTCTTATTAGGGGTTCAGCACCTCCTCCTTCAAAATAGGGGTAGGAATGTTTCTCTTGAGGCTTTGTCCTTTTCAGGTTTGGATACTTCTAGTATTTCTGTGGATGAAGACGTTTCTCAAGCTTTCTCTCCTATTGAGGATTCAGACGCAGAGGAGTCCATCCCTTCTGCTTCTCCTCCAGAAGATTTCTCTTTTGGTGATACTTTAAATACTTTCAGGGAACATTTTAAATGGGAAAGTCAGTATTACCCCCTTTTTAAGAAAAGGATTAGGGAGTTTTTGGATTTGCCTCCGTATAAGCCTTTGGCTATTCCTCCTGTGTTGAAAGTGGTTGATTATGTTTTTCGGGAAAATTCCTTGACTCCAAATTTGGTTCCTCCTGCTCCCAAGAAACCTGACAGGTACTATAGAGTTCCTGATTCTCATCTGTTTTTTTTCAAGAATCCGTTGGCTAATCCAGAGGTTATTTCTCAAGGCCGTAAAGGAGTTAAGGCCACTGTTACTAAAAATCCTGTTCCTTCTGACAGGGAATCCAGGAACCTAGATAGGTGGGGTAAGAAAGGTTTATACCTCTGCCACTCTTGCTATTAGGTCTACTAATTGTCATTTTCATATGCTGAAGTACGAACAGCACACCTTGGAAGCTATTAAATGTAGGATAGCATGTGTGCTTCAGTTGGCGGAGAGTAAGGATATGCAGGATTTGCTGAATTCTGCCAGTCTAGTCAATAAGCATTCTTTATATTGTGGTTTTGACATTCTAGAAGCCTCCTGCAGGGCTACAGCTACTGGCTGTGTTATTAGAAGGCATGCTTGGCTCAGGGAGCAGCCCCTACCAGAGCCTGTTAAGGCTAAGCTTTTAGATGTACCTTTGCATAAGGACAGTCTTTTTGGCAGCAAAGCAGAGGAAGTGCTCAAGAAGATGGAAGACAAGGCCAAGTCTTTGCAGACAGTTAAAGACTTTCTGCAAGTTTAGCCTCCTCGCTTTAGCAGGAATTACCCTTCTAAGAGTTGGATGTTCCCTGATAATAGCAGACAGAGCTGATCTAGGACTAGAGGTTACAAATCTTCTAGGGGGCAGGGGGCTACCCCTCAAAGGTCTAAGTGTTGGCAGGCTTCCTCTTCCAAGGCAGGAAGTTCTAAACCTGCATCTCAGTCTAAACATTCTCAATGACTCTGTCCAACTTCTGCCTGTTCTTGCCTGCCCGGAGAGTCCTTTACAGGGCAGGTTGGCCCTGTTTGCAAATGTTTGGGCCACCATCACGGATGACAAATGGGTACTCAGAACTGTATCCCCAGGGCACATTTTCTTTCCACACCTTTCCAGTACCCAAAGGATTCCTGGACGCTCCTTCAAATCAAAGGGCAGAAGTAGAAAAGCAAATTTTGTCTCTGTTACATCTGGGAGCGATATAATCAGTTCCTGCTCAGCAGGTAGGCCAGGGATTCTATTCTATTCCAGACTTTTCCTAGTTCCAGAAAAAGAAGGCACCTGGCATCCTATCCTGGACACTTTCTTGATAATTCCAAAGTTCAAAATGCTCACTCTGCATCAGTTATTGCCAATGTTAGAAAAGGATTCCTGGCTGGTAACATTGGATCTCAAAGAAGCTTATCTGTACATCCCTATCAGGGAAAGTTGCAGGCAATACCTTTGTTTCAGAGTGTGCAAGCAACATTATCAATTCTCTGCTCTGCCCTTTGGCTTATCTACTGCTCCCAGAGTTTTCACAAAGTGCCTGGCTCCAGTCAATGCTTTTTGCAGACAAAAGAAAATTCAGATTTATCCATACTTGGACAACTGTCTAATTCAAGCAAATTCAGAGGAACAGCTGGTAAAGGATGTAGAATTTGTGAAGACTCTTCTCTCTTCCCTGGGTTACACTCTCAATGTGGAAAAATCAAAAATGGTACCATCCAAAGAGATTGCATTCCTGGGAGCAAGTCTGAACACAGCCTCCCAGATGACATATCTCACCCAGGAGAAGCAGACAACTCTTTCAATTTACTTCAAGGATTTAGCAAGCTTGACCCAGCTCCCTGCAAGGAAATACCTGCAAGCTGTGGGATTCATGGCCTCTTGCATTCTCATGCTTCCATATGCAAAACTGCATATGAGGAAATTGCAATGGTGCCTCAAGAACACTTGGTGTCTACATACACACACAGGACCTGGATGTGATAATTCCTCTGCTTCCATGTCTGCGGACAGAGTTTCTTTGGTGGGCAACAGCCTGTCTACAGAACAAAGGCATGCCTTTTCGCCCACCCCTGGCCACTCAAGTTCTTACCACAGACACATTGGACTACACCTGGGGAGCTCACCTAGATGGCAGATGCATACAGGGAAGTTGGAATGCCCAGCAGATGCACCTGCACATACAATTAAAGGAGTTGATGGGAAGGCTCCATGTTTTGGCAGACCAGTTGAGCAGACGGACCCTGGATCCTCATGAGTGGCAGCTGAACGGAGTAGTTTTTTACAGCATCATTCAATGTTAGGGCAGTCCTCAAGTGGATCTCTTCTCCTCTCCAACCATCTTCTACCTCTTTTGTGCACCAGACAGCATCACAGCAGAGCCTGGAGAGTGGATGCTATGTCCTTCCCTTGGACGCTGCTGTCAGTTTATGCCTTCCCTCCTCTTCCTCTTCTTCCCAGAGTATTATTGAAGATCAGGGACGAACGACCATGGACTGGCCCAGGCAGCATTGGTATCCACTTCTTCGCAGTCTCTCCCAATTTCCTCCTTGGCATCTCCCTCTGAGGCCAGATCTTTTGGTTCAGGAAGGGGGAAACGTTCTACATCCTCATCTTCAGTCTCTCCATTTTGCAGCTTGGCTCATTGTATGACTCCATCCTATTCTTCTTCCCTGTCCCAACAGGTGGTTGATGTGCTGAAGGAGGCCAGAACGCCTAGCACTAGGAAGTCTTATGCTGGCAAATGGGAAAGATTTTCTCTTTGGATGCAGGCTAGAGGGGAATCTTCTTCTCGGCCTACCCTTCCTCTGATCCTGGAATACCTGGCTGATTTGCTTCAGGGTGGTCTTTCTTTTTCCTCTTATCCAGATCCATGCTTCAGCCATTTCTGCTCATTGTTCTTTTGAACAGCCCATTTTCTTTCATCCTCTGAGGAAAATGTTTCTCAGAGGTGCTTGCAACTTAAAACCTGCCGGAAGGGCACCTACTCCAGTCTGGGATCTTAATTTTGTTCTAGAGAAACTCACTCTTCCTCCTTTTGAGCCAGCTGCCACTGCAGATTTAAAGTTTGTTTCATGGAAGACTGCCTTCCTGTTGGCTATAACTTCAGCAAGGAGGGTTTCGGAGCTGCAGGCTTTGGTGGCTGTGGAGCCTTTTCTTATTTTCCATGCAGATATGGTCTCTCTGAGAACCAACCCCTCCTTTATGCCTAAGGTGGTTTCTAGCCTGACTCTTAATCAGTCCATACACCTTCCTACCTTCTTTCCTAATCCTCGAAATAGAGGTGAGAGGATCCTACATTCTCTTGATGTGCATAGACTGTTCAGGTTTTACCTGGACAGGACTAAAGACCTTCAGAAAATCAGCTCAGCTATTGGTCAGCTTTTCCCCTGGAGCCTAGGGCAAGGCTATTTCTAAGCAAACCATTTCTAAATGGATTGATCATTGTATTACTTTTTGATTTCCTTTCGTGGCAAGGTTCCTCCTCAAGGGGTTTGGACCCACTCAACTAGAGCAGCTTCCACTTCTGCAGCCTTTTTAAGGGGTGTCCCTACTAAAGACATTTTGGAAACTGCCACACGGTCTTCCGTTCACACTTTCACAAAGCTTTATAATTTGCCTTTGTTTTCAAAAGCCAGGGCAGGGTTTGCCACTGCTGTTCTGCAGGGCATTATCTCCAATCCTTGATTCTGTTGGTTCCTCCTCCCTTTTCTCTGGGCTTTGGTAATCAACCCATTGGTTAGGACTGCAACAGTGAAACACGATGAACATAGTACAGTTGTGTACACTTACTATAAATGTAGATGTTTGAGTGTATTCACTGTTACAGTCCTGCTTTCCCTCTCTCCTTCCCCCTTTTTTCTCTTTTCCTATGGTACAGGCTAAATTTAGTTTAAGCCTAGTTTTCTGGGGGCATCTGACTGTTATGGCAAAAAAGACTGAGAAAGTTACGTCAGCTGCCTCCTTTTGTATCGGATGCCCTGACGTCCTTTACAACAGACAGCCAACATCATTTTTACTTACGTTTGGTATTCTGGCCGATCGAGGGCTACCGGGAGCTGCGGATAACCTATTGGTTAGGACTGCAACAGTGAATACACTCGAACATCTACACTTATGGTAAGTGTACCCAACTGTACTTTCCTCTGAAACTCCCTCCACCCATTTAAACCTCCACGGGTTTACTCATATCATTGCCACCCCTACCAGATTTAGCAAAAATAGAGTCAAAGATAGTATTGTACTTCAGTACGAGATTTCTGGCTATCCTTAGCACCATGCTCCTGCCCGTACCATCCGTGTCAAAGCCACAGTTGCACTGTGGCTGTCTAAAGAAACAAAAACCAAAATTAGACTAAGAAACAACACCTGGGCCAGGTGGCATGTTACCAAAACTCCTATGGACCAAGTAAGATACCGGCAGCTAAAGAATCAGACCAAAAAATCCGTCATTCTAAACACAAAAAATCAATACACCCTCCTACAATAAAAATATTAGCTAAAACCTCAAAGATTCTGGGCTAGTATTAACAATCTTCTCCACCCAGGCCGTTTCTCCACTCCTACTCCATCAGCTTCCCTTGATAAATCCCCCGTGGAAATTGCAAACAGCTTCATCTCCTTCTTTACTGAAGCTATCCAGTTTCTGGCTACCCATCTCACTCCATTGGACACAAACACCAGCTCTGGCACATCTAGTCCTGATCCAGCACCCAACCAACCTTTACCTTTCAAACCGTACCTACCAACCTGATCCGGACCTTACTCAAACCTCTCAGCTGAATATCTTCAAAAAGCAGCTGATGCCATAGCATTTCTCATTTCTATTCTGATCAACAGATCCATCACAGAAGGATCCATCCCAGCAATGTGGAAAATATCACGTTATACCTCTCCATAAAGGAGGAGGTTCCACAGAATTAGCTAACTTTAGACCTATAGCTATTCTTTCACCACTAGCTAAAATCATGGAAAGATGCATACCCAAACAAATCATGCACTTTCTTATTCAAAACAGAAAGCTCGCCGACTCTCAGCACGGCTTTAGGCCATTCCACATTACCACCACGGCTCTTCTGTCTTTCTCTAATGTCATCAGTCTTCATCGTAACAACAACAAACTATCTTCAGCACTCTTCCTAGATCTCTCAAAAGTTTTTGATATAAACAACCATCAGCTACTGCTCAGTACCCTACAAACCATTGGTTTAGACCAACACGCAGTACAGCGGATTCACTCCTACCTAAACGGTAGACAGCAGGCTGTCTTATGGCAGAGCAAGCTGTCATCCCAACTTCCTCTAACCCTAGGTGTCCCACAAGGGTCCATACTACGGCCCCTTCTTTTCTCTATCTTTATCAATGATCTGCACACCACCATCCCAAGAGTCACCTGCATCCAATATGCAGATGACTCAACGCTAATATGCTCCGCCTCCTCTCCTACACAACTTCTAACCCTCACCCAGACAACTTTTAGCATGGTAGAAAAATGGCTAGCTAATCGCCGCCTGTTTCTAAATCCTAACAAAACCAAGCTACTATTTTTCTCCCCTAACCATAGAATTTCTCCTCCTTCCTTCAACATCAAATCTAGCAATGACACCATTATCTCCCCTGATGACCATACAAAGCTTGTAGGCGTAATAATAGACAACAACCTTAAATTTGATAAACATGTAAATCACACTATTAATTCTGTCAACAAAACACTTGGCTCCCTGTACAGAGCCAAATCTTTCCTCACCCCCCCCCCCCCAGCTAGGAATGCTATTGCAAGATCGCACCTCCTCTCTACCCTTATGTATGCCTCCCCTGTACTCACCAACCTATCCAAAACCGATCTCAGCAAATTATCAGGATGTTACAATCGTATAGCCAGATTCGCTACTGGCTTGGCTTTTAGGACCCACCATTGCCAGAACCTCAAAGCACTGGGATGGCTAGAGTATCCAACCCTTCTACAGTTCAACCAGCTTGTAGTAGCGCAGAAAATACTCCAACTTGATAACACCCCTGCTTTCAAAAATATTCTCACCCCTCATAGTGCCCCCAGACCATTATGCCCAGCTGATAAACTATTGATACTGACCCAAAAATCGAACAACTCTGCAGGTGATGCTATATTTGCCAACTCAACTGGTAAAATCTGGAATCTACTCCCTACTACTAATGGCTATCATTAAACATACCCCAAGAAACAATTATCCTAGGTGACGTAAACATTGATTGGCAATCTTGCAACAACAAACATCCCACTAGCCATATCAACCTCTATGGCTACTCTCAAACTATCACCACCCCCACCAGAATAAATAAAACTAATAAAAAAGAAAGTACCTTAGACTGGATACTCAGTAATAATCAGCCCCATACTTATGAAACAGGTACCCTCCCTGACAATATAAGCGATCACTTACTAACCTATATCATCAGGCTTAAAACCAACACTCCTACCCAAAACATAACTAGAACAATCAGATCAAAAAAAAACTTCAACTTGGAACTATTTCAAACTGAACTAAATGCATGTAACTGGACACCCTTAAAACACCTTTCTCTAGATGAAGCAGTAGATTACTTTAATTCTAAGTTTCTGACCATACTCAACAACCATGCCCCCACTCGCTCTATAAGAATTAGAACTAAATCTGCCCCTTGGCTCTCAAAAGAAACTAAGCAAAAATCAATCTCGGAAATAAAATCTGGAACAAATCTCACTTAAAAATACAGCAGATTACCTACACTTCAAACAACTCAGAAATGAGACCAAAAAAGCAATAATAAACGATAAAAAAACTACTACCTGAAACCTCAGCAATCTCACCAAAATAACCCACAAAAATTCTGGGCTAACATAAATCAACTACTTCAACCAAGTAAACCAGTCACACCCAACCCTCAGGGCTCTGACATAAATAACCCCAACCAAATTGCTAATGACTTTAACTCCTTTTTCACCTAAACTATTATAACATTAGCCAGTCAACTCTCCAACAAAAACACAAACATATCTAACAACAACTTAAACCCACCTCCCCCATTTCATTTCCAACCTGTCCCAACAACCTGCATTCTCTCCCTTATCAAAAAACTCAAACCATATACTCTTTCTGCAGACCTATTACCCGCTGAATACTTGCAATTAGCAGCCAAATCTATAGCATACCCAATATCCATTCTTATCAACAGAACCATCACTGAAGGATATGTCCCTAAACTTTGGAAAGTCTCTCATATTCTACCTCTTCACAAGGGTGGAAATTCTACTGATATCTCCAACTACCGCCCAATAGCCTTACTCTCCCCCTTATCTAAAATTATGGAAAGATGTATACACAAGCAACTGCTTGACCATCTTCTCAAAAATAATGTACTCTCTAATACCCAACATGGTTTCAGACCTTCCCACAGCACCACCACTGCCCTCCTCTCCTTAACAGATGCAATTAACAAAAATCATAACCATAACACCCTTTCCTCTACACTTTTCTTAGACCTATCCAAGGCTTTTGACATGGTCAACCACCAGCTACTAATACACATTCTTCAATCCTTGTCTCTGGAAACCCAACCTATTAACTGGTTTAAGTCCTACGTAAATAATAGACACCAAGCAGTAATCTGGAACTCCACTCTATCTTCCCAACTACCTGTAAACATTGGTGTCCCCCAAGGGTCCATACTCTGTCCCCTCCTCTTTTCTTTATTTATCAATGACCTCCACCAAGTAGTTCCCCAAGCCACATGCATACAATACACAGATGATTCTACACTAATTTGTTCAGCCACTTCTCTGTCAAACCTTCACTCCCTCACACAACATATATTTAATTCTGTAGAAGAATGGTTCTCTCAACGATGTCTACTACTTAACCCAAAAAAAACTAAACTCCTCCTCTTCACACCTACCAGTAAATCTCCTCATATAGACTTTACTATAACATCCACAAATGGCACAGTGATATCGCAAGATCCTACAACCAAACTACTAGGCATTACAATTGACAACAACCTTAACTTTGACACCCATATAAACAACACAGTGAAAAAGAATAACAAAAAGATAGGCTGTCCTTACAGAATCAAACCTTTCCTCACTCCTGAATCTAGAAAAACTATAGCCCAGTCTCACCTTATCTCACCACTTCTCTATGCCTCTCCCATATTTACTAACTTATCAAAAAAGAACCTTCTGAAATTAGAAAACTCCTACCACAGCATTGCCAGATTTGCCACAGGCAACCCTTTCAGAACCCACCACTGTACTAATCTAAAACAACTAGGTTGGCTTGAACTTCATCAACAACTACAAATTAATCAACTAGGCATAGCCCATCAAATTCTTTATCAACCTGACAAAGCACCCATACTATCTTCTCTTATTTACCCCTATCATAACCTAAAGTCCCTAAGATCCGCACACAAACTTCATGTAAATATTGACAAAGCAAACAACAAGGCTGGTGATTCCCTGTTCTCTAACACTGTTGAAAAACATTGGAACAGACTCTCCTCTGAACTTTCCAGTATTCCCTCAAAATCTCTCTTTAAAAAGAAACTCAAGATCTACCTTAAAACACAATGGCTGTGCCCCTGTACTAATCCTGACTAACCTAAATTATTGATCCCTGATGAAATTCCACATCCTTAGAACCCCAAGTCAAAAAAAAAAAAAAAATAAGAAAAAGCCTCTTCTTACTTTCCTGCATCTTCTTTCACTATACATTATAATAACATTGTATCTATGTCACATATAACAATACTTGTTGTGTATTTTTCTAAGTACTGCCTTTTTAAAATTCATAACTATGTCTCCATTTCTAATGTTTTTTAAACATATATTACATATGTATTTCTTTATGTAATTTAATTTTATTTGCATGTTATTTCCATTTTTATTTTTCATTTCCTTTAAATGTTGGAGCTTATCTCCCCGGGCCTCTACTGAAAATGTACATATATCCAGCTAGACTAGCCCGGTCAGCAAATGTAAAATAAAAAAATAAAAATAAAATAAATACTACTGTTATCAAGGAAACCTCACTACCCCTATTTAAAAGAGAACTCAGAAAATACCTCACATCTCATTGGCTGTGCTCTTGTTCTAAACCTGACTAACAACTTCACTAATACATGTTTTGCTACCCAACCTGTGGTGTAGCCAAGTATCTATGCCTCATAGCATTTGGATGTCTAAGCATTGTGAATTATTAAATCTGATTGTATTCTGTGTTCACTTTTTCTGATACATCTCTGCCAATCAGATGCAAGTCTGCACATTGTGTATATTGATATCTGCCTGTATTTTTTGTCTATATTTTTCTAAACATGTCTGCCTGAGTTTATCACTCAGTGATGTATGTACTGTCTCTTTTTTGGTATGTGGAGCTTTTCTCTCCAGGCCTCCTCTGAAAATGGACATATATCCAGTCGGACTATCCCGGTCAACAAATATAAAATAAATAAAATAAATTGTTGTTTGTGTTGATATACTCTTTGTGCAGTTGTTTTGTATCTTCCTGCTTACTGGAAGTCATATCTGGAGGTTGCATTGCTTGTTGCTGAAGAGCTGCAGAACTTTCCCTGGTCAGTGTTTCTTCCACACTTTTTGTAGCTGATTTTTTCCAGGTGTTCTTTTTTCCTGGCATCCAGGCAGTGCACTTACTAGCCAGTTTCTGAAATTTACCCATAAACAAACTTCTACTGGCCTTCTCTGTTGCGTTTCTGTTTTCACACTTGTTTTCACACTGGGAGAGCTAACGTGAAGCTGTTACTCAATGTGCAGCCATCTTGGAAGTCCCCCACAGTGGTCAATTCTCTATCAATGCATGGTAGCACAAATAAGAATCACTCAGGCATGCATGAGATACCTTTGATGCTGGATTCAAGCAGATCAGGTTCTACAAGGCCATCCTTTCTTTGTCCCTCAGCCAAAGGCTATAGCAACCACTGACGCTTCCCAGATTGGGTGGGGGAGGCACTTTCAGGGGAAAACAGTCCAGGGGACTTGGTCCCCCAAAGAGGGCAACACGCATATTAATGTTCTGGAAGTGAGAGCAGTTCTCTTAGCACTGCAGGCATTCCAAGACTCTCTCCATTTCGGGACAGTTGGTATCCAGACAGACATGTCAGTAGTTCGGTACATCAGCAAACATGGTGAAGGTAGTTCTTACCCCCTTGTGTCAAGAAGCCCTCAGAGTGTAGCAATGGGAGATTTGTTCTAACCGCTTTCTAATAGCAATGCACATTTTGGGGAAGTCTGACGTGATAGCAGACAAACTGAGCAGGTCCATTGTACTACCTCACGCGTGGTCTGTCACCAGGAAAGTGACGGATATGATTTTCTGTCAGTGGGGCCAGCCTTGCTGTGATCTGTTTGCATCTCCCATAAACAAGTGCAGCAGCTTCTTTTCCCCTGATATCCCCATGGGGGGAATCACCGAGGGACGCTGTACTCCATGATTGGTGCACCGGTTTTCTGTATGCATACACCAACTCTCCTAATTCCGGAATTCCAACAGAAAGCTGCTCATTTGAAGAGCAAAGTCATTTTCATTGCACCTTACTGGCTTTGACAGATTTGGTTCCCCTTCCTTTGGCCTCATCTACTTTACCCTCCTTGGATTCTGGATCCGATTCTAGACCTCCTGTCTCACCTGACAGGCATGATTCACCAGATATCTCAAACCTCAAGCTCCAAATCCTTCAATACCCAGACAGCTGATGCTCTCCTCCCCTGTCTGTCACATTTTTTATCTTCCCGTAAGGCTTCTACTGGAGAACTGTACAGAAGGAAATGGAAAAGGACAACCTGCAATTGGCCTCTCAAACCTCTGTAGAGCAGGGCGGCACATCCGGGCAGTACCTGCAACTACTTTCATCAGAACTCCTCCCCTCCTGCACTTACATCTGCCCAGTGGTATTAAAATTACTTTACTCCCTGCTTACAGCCTCGGCGGCTACACACCCTTGCTCCTAGCGTCCTTACCACCTGGAAGGTATGCAACATCAACAACCTTGTATTCCTACTGTTGTACTACTATCACGGTTATTCTGACAACTATAGTATCTAGCAATGTATTTTTGAAGTGTTTACAATTGCAAAGCATTTACGTGTAAGGGATGGTTACTGAACATGCCAGTGTTCTGTAACAGTGTTGAATTTACTGCATTTTGTAGGGTTTGATATTGTTTGTCCTATTAATAATTGCTGTGACCTGCTTCTGCCATTTGAGGTTAAACACTAATTAATAGGGGTCCTGAACACTAATAGTGTGCAGTTTGCGACTTTCATTATAACTTTTCCCACCCTGCCATCGCTAGTGTTGTATAGTATTTGTTATAGCCTATGACCCTGTCTATTGTATAATTCTGCTCCTTACACCCAGGTCATTTAACTGCGAATGTTTTTTTTCTGTTACATCAGCTGATATTGTTATACTTTAAGCTCAGCGCTATTGGAACGGAGCTTCTGCCTTTTAAAATTATACACTCCCAGTCAACTTAGCTTAAAGTCTGTATTAATGTAATATCTGTGTGCCTTCCTGATAATTACTCCTGCAATGTGTGATACCTCTGCCTTAGAACGGTTGTAAGTGTAACGCCATAACTTTGACTCCTCAAACCATGTGCGTAGATGGTTATTTAATCCTAAAAACACGAACTCTGCTTGTAATCAGCTGTGAGCTAGGCTGGCTTGGTTACAGAGGGCAAACACATGCAAGCATCTAAGCCATTTAGGGTGGTTATATCATCGCTAGTTTAGGAAGCGTCCATTTAATGTGGCTAACTGTAACTTGTTTAGATGCGACATGGATAGCTAGAGCTCCCTATCTGTGTTTTTTCCTACGCCATTTAGGTTACCAAAGACTAGTGTCTTTGCTTGTAGTTTCTATTATTTATAAAGCTACCGCATTCAAGCGTTAATACATAGAATTGGTCTGTGATTAGACTATATGGTTTATGCTGGCCTTAGCATTTGCATTTCACCCACCATCCCCTAAGCGAATGTGCACGTTGTTACCGTCTTTAGTTACACCTTGCCTTAGCGCTGTTGTTAATATTTACCACGCAGACAGACTCAAATGCTTTAACTCAACAATATTAACTATTGCAGCATTTAGTCCTCATCGCACAGCATGTTTAGATTATCTTGAGTATTTGTGATTGCACTATTTTTCTTTTTATTGATGTATCTCCATTTCACCTACCCTGCATCTTGCTTGTTGTTGTTGTAAGCTGACACTTTATCTCATTTTACTATACTGTTGTTGGGTCTGCATGGAGATGTTGTAAGCTGTGCTGCTGCTCTGAATTACAGTTTTAGTTATTTGTTTCTGTCCATGCTTTCTGTTACAACTCTCTCCTTTCTACAGTTTCTCCTTTAGCTTCCTTAACTTCAGCCTATAACTGAACTCAGGAATCACCCTGCTGGTTGTGAAACAACACCGGCGGCTAGATACAAGTAAAGGACCAGAGCGATCCACTCCCTGAATCACCCTAACTTTACAGACTAAAGGACTACTGAAAGTATGTGTAAATTGCTGGTAAACTGCTAGTGCAGAAGCCTTTTACATACCCCTACTAGGTGGTGAGGGTACTCTCTGTATCTGGTGTTGCAGCATCCAACCCTCCCCCTTT
Organism: Protopterus annectens; assembly: GCF_019279795.1. Classification (NCBI taxonomy): domain Eukaryota; kingdom Metazoa; phylum Chordata; order Ceratodontiformes; family Protopteridae; genus Protopterus; species Protopterus annectens. The sequence goes on from NC_056739.1 coordinate 792,808,543, forward strand.
CGGGCCTACCCTCTTGGATCACTTTGATAAATTTGTTGTAGTCTTGTATATTTCCTTACACCCAGTTTAAATTTACGGGAAATTGCATTGTTCTGTTACTATCACTGGACTGTTATCTTTAGCTCAGCTATTGACTGAGATAATCTTTAAATTCAACGTGTCAGTGTGGCAAAAGTTGTCGTCACAGAAATCATGTTCCTTTCCTGTCTTGGCCCTCTCTTATACGGACTGCTCTATTGTCATGTCATAAGGTTCATGACAGATAGGCGGGGAAAGATGTGGATAGAATCCTAAAACCTCCTTGCAAGGGGTTCTGGATGCTTCAGACCAGGAAATCAAGCCTCAAGTCTAAGATTTAGGAGCTATATCGGTCGGCTCTTTAGGAAGGTTAGATCAGGGTTTCAAGACTTGTGATTTCAATGTGCAGTTCGAGCCTCGAGTCTTGGAACCGTTTAGGCTTCCCAAAGACTTTCTTGGTCGGCTCCGTTTCTTGATTCCTTAGACGCTCTTCAAGGCCTCACGACAGATTGGACCTGTGGTGAGAATTATGGGTTTAGGGCCCCTTGTTATTTCATCTCGTCTCCTCCAGTTGGTGTCGAGACTTGAAGGCCTTACCACTTCCTTCTGTTCCTATTTAGACCTTCAAGTCTTTGGACCCAAAATTCTATTGATGATTGTGGAGCCCTCGTGCCAACCGTTTTACTGGTCGGCACTTTACTGACTCCACGATCCGTTCTGTAGTCTCGGTATCTCATTTCCACCCTTTGGTTCGGGGGCCGTGTTGGACCGATGTTTCGTTCCGACTATCTGGCCTCGTCGGATCGATCGTTCCGTCCTCGGGTGATGCCGCCTGTCGGGATTCTTCCCATTTCTTCTATCCGGTTGTTACCGACTCGGGACCGGGGCTTCGACCATGAGAAGGTGTTGTCTACTCAGACAACCACTCAGGAGATACCAGCTGTTCCTCCAACAAAGGCCGTTATCCTCAGGCACCACGGCCACTCCAATCCCACTCAGTGTCTCAGCCACCCTGGAGGTGCCCCTCTTCCTGGGAAAGGCTTCTTGGATGCACCCTTACAATCCCTAGGAAAGATGGTGAGGAGACTCTTGGATTCTCCACACCAATCCTTCCCATCTGATATACTTAATGGTCAGAAGGTTCCCTTATCACCTTCAAGTCTTTTTTCACTTCTTGGAGACCCTACCATTGCTTGACTGGCAATTCCGCTTCGGGGATGAGTCAGTTTTTTAAGGAAATTTGTCTCCCCCCTCCTCCTGGGTCACTCCCTTTGATGAGTTAATGAACTTGATTGCTAGAAGCTCGGGAGAACCTGACTTAGTGAACCCACCCCAGGAAGCCAATAAGTACATCAGGTAACCTGTTAAACTTACAAAAAAGGGATTCCCTATTTGGCTATGATGGTAGCGTCATCTAAAAAGGAGATGTCGATCTTCCTCATTGTTCATCCCCTAAGCTTTTTCCCGGACCATGGACAGATAGGGGACCTTTAGTTCAGCGGCTTCTCAAATCCCTGAACTATTTGACCCATTAACACGTTAAAATCTAGTCAAAGAGTTGGGAGATACCCTCCAGGGTACTAAGATGCTGCTGTTCAGAGTAAGTTACAGCTTTTCTCCCGGCCTCCTAACATTGGACCTCGTCCATGAGGCTGATTCCAATAAAAGAATCAAATAGAAAAGCTTCAGCGATTCTCTTTGGTACACAACCCTTGGATTCTCTTATGTTGTTTGACCCTTAAGTCTTCCTTTACTACCCCCCTTATGGTCCACTTTTTGGGTAAAGTAGACCCTTACCTGGTTGACCATGAATCAAGACTCTGTCTGCTGCCCGGAGTCCGCTTTTCCACCATCCAGACCGTACCCCAGGCACTCCGCATTTTCCCCCCCAAGATCTTTCCCACCCCAGGGTCCTAGCTATAGAACACCACACCCCACCCAGCCATCAATGGGGGTCCTCACCAAGGTGACCCCTTTACTATCCAAAAACCCACTCCTGAGAGGAGACTAAACTTCGCTCTGGAGGCATCCTAACTCCACCTATACCTTAACTGGCTAGAATATTTACCAGCTTCTTTACTACCATGCAAATCAAGTTACAACTCCCTTCTATCCTTTCCAAAACTCCGTTCCCACCTTAACTCTAAACTCCAACTAAATCTACTCCCAAAAAAACACTAATACAACACCAACCATTCCAAATAGGATTCGCTTCTCAAGCTCCTTTCAGCCAAAAACACAGGGGACTGGGGGCCAATTCTGGCAAAAGGAACTCAACCTTTTGTCAAGTAAAACTTGGATTGGTCACGCTTCAATCGATTTCCCATTCTTACAGAAGGACTGGATGTGCTCAATAGATCTAAGGACATACTACCACATCAAAATGGCCAGGGCTCCGTCACTTAATTCAGACTGGGAGCCAGTCACTATATTTCGAGCCCTGCCCTTTGGTCTGACCAACCAAGGTTCTTCACCACATGCATGGAGTAGAAGCCTTTCATCTTGGGGGCCCTAGGATTCCAGGTGTTTCCGTATCTGGACATTGGCTCCTACCCCACCAGGCGTCAACTGATACAGGTTAGGGATTAAATAGAAGTTTGTACCTTTTTCATAAATTGAAAATTCCTTCCTAGAGCCATCACCCCATATCTATTCTGGAGCCTTTCCAAATTCAGTTAATTCTAAAATTCCTAAAATGTATCACTTCACCTAAATATTCAGTATTCTTAGAATCCTTCCCCCATCACCAAACTTCCCAAAAGAAACCTTAATCAAATTTCTTTCTGGGTCACCCAGAAATGAAAATTTTTTTATCCCTCAGGGTTTCCTCATTAATTTCCTTAAGATTCACAAAGTAAAAAGGAAATTTTAAATTGGTCTTTAAAAACCCTATTTAAAAATTTCCAAAAATATGACCCCTTTAATCTTACAGACAAAACTTTCCCCAAAACCCAAATTTTAAAAAAAGGCAATAACCACCCCCTTTCCCTAAAATGGGGAATTTTTGGGGGCAGAAGCCCCCAAAAGGCCAATTGGATTTAAATCTACATAAATTTCTATTGAGGCAGTTTTGCTCAAATTTCCCCCTTTTCCCCTGGGGACCTTGCTTCCCAACGGGCAACAGCCAAAAGGGTTACTAAAACAAGGGGAACCAGGCCACCAAAATGCAGAGCCTAAAATTTTGGGAAAATGGGAAAGCCCAGGGTGCTTTCTGATAACAATTATAAAGAAAGCCAACAAAAAGAATTTTTCCTAAAGAGGGGGCCCTCAAAATTCTTCCCCAAGGTTTTTAAAAAACCACCACTGCACGGCCCCAAGAACGCCAAATGCAAATTTCTTTGCCCATTACCTCAGGAACCCCCAAACCCTGTCAGTTCCCCTCTCCTATTGCTTTTCCTCCATTTCTTTTGAAATTTCACAAAAAAAACTCATACAAAAACTAAAACCTTGCACTCCATCAGCTGACCAACTACCTGCAGAATACCTGCAGAGAGCAGCTAAAGCAATAGCCTATCTTATAGCCATCCTTATCAACAGAACCATTAATGAGGGAACAATTCCAGTAATCTGGAAAATCTCACACATTATCCCCCTAGACAAAGATGGGAGCTCTAATGAACACTATAGCCCTACTTTCCCCCTTAGCAAAAATAATGGAAAAATGCATGCATAATCAACTTCTCAACCATCTAACTCAAAATAACCTGCTTGCTGAGTGCCAGCATGGCTTTAGGCCATTCCATAGTGTACTGCGACTGGCCTCATATCCTTCTCTAACACCATCAATAAAAAAAATAAAAATAGCAATATTCTTACCTCTGCTCTCTTTATTGATATTTCAAAAGCTTTTGATATGGTTAATCACCAGTTGCTCTTAAATATTCTCAGATCTCTCTCTTGACACTCAGGCTATAACATGGTTCAGTTCCTACCTCAGCAATAGGCAGCAAGCAGTGCTCTGGGAGAATCACCTATCTTCCCATCTGCCTGTCACACTAGATGTACCTCAGGGCTCTATTTTAGGCCCTCTTCTTTTCTCAGTTTTCATCAGTGATTTACAATTAGCAATCCCTCAGGCTACTTGTATACAATATGCAGACGACTCGACAATAATATGCTCAGCCAATTCCTCATCCGAACTGCAATTAAAACACAAACAGTATTTAGCAAAGTAGAAACATGGTTTCTGCAACTATGCCTCCTCTTGAATCAAAAAAAACCAAAGCTCCTACTTTTCACTCCTACCCACAAGTCCACCCAAATAGATTTCACAGTTACATCTAACAATGGCACACTCATATAACGCCTGACTTAACTACCAAACTCTTAGGTGTTACTATTGACAACCACCTCACCATTGATACACAAATAAACAAGACAGTAAAAACAGTCAACAAAAAAATGGGTTCCCTCTACAGGATCAGACATTTCCTTACTTCACCTGCTAGATCCACTATTGCCCACTCCCACCTTATATCTACACTTCTCTATGTTTCTCCTATCTATACTAACCTGTCGAAAATTAATCTTCTAAAACTGGCTAAATCCTACAACATTGCCAGATTTGCCACTGGAAAACCCTTCCAAACCCATCACTGCCAAAATCTGCAACAAATAGGTTGGCTGGAACTCCAGAATCAGCTTATGTTTAACCAGCTTACAATTTTCCATAAGACCCTGTACCAGCCTCATAATACTCCAACACTGTATTCCCTTGTCACTCCCTACAAAAACCTGAACACCTTATGCTCCTCTAATAAACTACTAGTTAGTATAAGCAAATCCAAAAACCTGGCTGGTGACTCTCTCTTTTCAAATACAGCTGGGAGACACTGGAACCTTCTTCCTAGTGATCTAACATCACATCTGATATTGTTAATCCTCATTCATTCCTTACGCATGGGTATCGGTTCCAACCTCGGAACCGAGCCAGCCATTTTCCAAGTTCGCGTCAGCTTCAAACTCTCGAGCTAAACTCCTACCCACAATCCCCCTCTCCCTGTTTCGTTTGCCGCGTTGCCATTCGGTCATGTCAGGCTACTTCTCTTGAGCTAAGTACAGTTATTTGTTGTTTAATAGTCTTTCAGATTACTTTTCTATCAGAAAAGTTTATATTTCATTGTCTCTTACCTTATCACATCTAGCATACATAATTTCTTCAGGTTTTTCTTGCTCTTTTCTTTACCACTTTTACCGCGAGGTATTCTCTCTTTACTATCGTTGGTAATCCTTCCACTTTTTCTCATACCTTCGGGTATTGTCTTGTACCATTGCTGGTACCTTTTCTATTAATTAATTTGCTGTCATGGCAGATAAGAAAGGTAGTCCGGGGTTTAAACGGTGTTCGGATTGTGGACACAAACTACCTACTTCTGATGCATACTCTTTGTGTGTTTATTGTTTGGGGGTGTCCCATTTGTCTGTTGACCCACCCTGTACTATTTGTGAGAACTTTTTGAATAGAACCTTGTTGGAAAGGAAAAACAAGCTGTTACTGAAGGGACTTCTTAAATCTCCCTTTTCAGAGGCTATTTCTAGGTTGGAGGCCTCAACCCCTCCTGGAGCCCATAAGAAAATTTTGGATGTTCCTACTAAGGCTAAATCTTTGCCTTCATCCCCGGCTGGGGACTCCCGCCAACCAAAACCTAAAAAGGCTAACGTTTCAGCTTTGGAGCTCACTCAGTCAACCCCAGTGCTTTCAGTGCCTAGACCTTCGGCTCCATTAGTGATCTCGGCTCCGTCTTCTCCTGCAGCCTTCACTATATCAGCACCGAGGGGCTCCTCGGTTCAGACTATTACCACTGTATCGGCACCGACCATTCAGTCGGCGCAGATCTTGACCTCGTCGGCTCCGAGATCTTCCTCGGAATCAACGCCTTTATTGTTGACTCCAGTTTTGTCGGTTCCAGCTTCGGTACCGAGAACCACTTAAGCGCCGATCCCTGTGTCGGTGCAGACCATGACCTCGGCGCCAATTACTTCTTCGGTGCAGACACCCGTAGCACTGTCTGTCTCGGCACCATTATCCTCGGTGCAGATGGGTGAGATGGACACCGAGTTTGCCTCTTCTGTGGACAGGCCTGTTTCTCCCTCAGTCTCCGTGAGGTCCACTAGAAGCCTTTCCGAACTTGATGTGTTGCGTCTTGTGGATCAAGTGCTCTTGGCCAGAGGTATCCCACCCCTCAGGAACTATCCTTCCTTGGGAGGCGATCACCCATCTCCAAAGACCCCTTCTTATTGTCCTCCTTCATTGCCTTTGAAGTCCATGGATATAGCACAGTCTTCCCCTTCTGCAGTCCCCTTTATGGATCTCACTAAGGAACTGCAGTTGCCTTCGTGGCAGGAAAGTTTTGTACGACCCAGGATGTGAGTTGTGAAACGCATAGTTTGCTGCTCCACAGCCATCCAGGGACTCTGGGTCAGCAGGCTGAGCCACTTAGGGGGAGGGGTGACCCCTGTCCTAGACATGCATCCCTCTTCAGGTGGACCAGCCTTCCAACTGATGGAGAAGGCTTTCGCTGCTGCTGGCGATACTGGACTGTCTTTATCTCCGCCCTCCTCTGGTACACTGGTTTCGCAAGTCGCACCTAGTGGACACCGGGTGCAAGGGTCTCTGGACATATTCCCATAGGAATCCCCTTTTCAGCTGTCTTCTCCAGCTTCTCCCGCTGAGGAGGTCCACCGGAAAAGTTTGTGTAAGAGAAAGCACATGGACTCCACAGAGGAGTCCCTCACTGAAGACACAGATTTCGATGAGGGGGAAGGATCCCCCCGGTCACCCTCTGAGGTATCCTTTGGCGATATCCTTGAAATCCTGAAACAGAGAGGTGTCTGACAGTCCTCTAATCCGACCTCTGAGGAATCTGTGTTCCTGCAGGCTTTTCGCGCCCTGCCCCCTACCTCCTGGGTTACTCCACCTGCCGATGAACTTGTCCAGCTCATCGTGCAGCGTGCTTGGAAGGCTCCTGATACCCATCAAAGCTATTCCCCGGAGGCCAGACAAGATTTTGTCCCCTCCTGTGTCGGATCCCCATTTGTCCAAAGGTCTTTCTGTGGATGCTTTGGTGGTGGTGGCCACAACAAAAAAGGATCTGGCAGAAGAAGAAAGCCAGACTGTCCATCCACCTAACAGAGAGTCCCGGGCCCTGGACAGGATAGGGAAGCGCACCTTTGCTTCAGCAACCTTTACTATCAGGTCCCTGAATTATATGGCACACTTTACCAGGCTTCAAAGGGATCTGATTTCTGAGCTCTCTGAAACCTTGACTGGTGCCATGTCTGATGAAGTACGTGACAAAGTGGCCTCTCAGCTGGCTACCATTGAATCAATATCTAACTCCTCTATGTGACTGCTATCTCATGCATCAGGAGGAGCAGCAGGTTCAGCTGCGGCCTTGAGATGACACGCCTGGATGCGCTTGTGCAATTTCACAGAACACTTTAAGGCTTCCTTTCTTAATGCTCCCATTGAGGCCTCCTCGTTGTTTGGGCCCAAAGTTAAAAGCACACTGGCCAGATGTGAACAGGACGGTAAGACCCTTTCTGCCATAGGTGTCCGTTATTCTTCCCCTCAATGTGCTCTCTCCCAAAACCAAAAGAGTGGAAAGATATGGTTCAAGAAATCTCAGGGTCCTTTCCGTGACACACAGGCCGAGTTCTCCCCTAGAGGCAGAGGGGGAAACTCACAGGGATGACACTCCTTTTGGGGCAGAGGGTGTCCGCGTAACCAGGGTTCCAGGGATTCTTTCCCTGGTCAATCATACCAGCGCTTCTGAAGAGTGGCCCAACTCCTTTCCTCTGGAGGTGGTTGGGGGACATTTCTCCTTGTACCCTTCTGCCTGGCTAACCATCACCACCGATTCTTGGGTACAAAGGATTATAACCAGAGGTTATCATATCCCCTTCGATCTTTGTCCTGCCCCTTCAAAAAACCTTCCCGACATTCCACCCAGTCAAAGGGAAGAAGCAGCACTAGAGATAGAAAGCTGCTAAGAAAGAGAATCATCCAAATAGTCCCTCCAGACTAGATAGGATCCGGATTCTACTCGAGACTATTTTTGGTGCCAAAGAAAACCGGGGACTGGAGACCAATTTTGGATCTCAGTGTATTGAACAAGTTTGGAAGACTACAAAAATTCCGGATAGTCACAATACAGTCTATCCTCCTGCTTTTGGAAAAAGATAATTGGATGTGCTCGATAGATCTTCAAGATGCGTACTACCACATAAAAGTGGACAGGCCATCAAGAAGATTTCTGCGCTTCCTTGCAGGAGCCAGTCACTACCAGTTCAGAGTACTGCCCTTCGGATTCCCTACAGCCCCCAGAGTGTTCACAAAGTGCATGGCAGTTGTCACAGCTCGCTTGCGACTTCAAGGATTCCAGGTGTTTCCATACCTAGACGACTGGCTCATTTCCGCCCCCACCAGACATCTACTGGAAAAAGCCCTGGCATATTCTCTCCTCGCTGCTCAAAGGCTAGGCATAACCATAAACTGGCAAAAATCCAATCTCACCCCATCTCAGTCGACAGAATTCATAGGGGTTATCTTGGACGCAAAAAACTGCAGAGCTGCTATTCCAGAGCACAGAATTCTAAGGATAAAGGAACAACTGATCCCATTCCTCTCAAGGGAAAAATCCACGGCTCACTCGGTTCTACAGCTGTTGGGTTCCATGGCAGCCTCCATCACCATTGTTCTCCTGGCCAGGTTTCACATGAGGTGTCTACAATGGCTACTGCTTACCCAATGGTATCCTTTTCAGCATCCTCTTTCAACCATGATTCGAGTAACCCACAGGTGCAAACAGGATTTAAATTGGTGGATGACACACAACCTGGCACAATGGTCTCGCCCCTTCTCCCCCCAGCAACCCAAGGTCACAGTGACTATGGACGCCTCCCTGATGATGTGTGTGTGTGGGGGGGGCTATGTCAGGGACAGACAGTCCAAGGCAATTGGTCCGAACTGGAGGCTCATCTGCATATAAACATTCTAGAGCTGAGGGCAGTGCTTCTGGCGTTGTAAGCATTCCATTCCCTGCTGCCATCTGGGATAATTGCGATTCAGTCAGACAACATGGTGGTGGTCTGGTACATCAACAAGCAAGGTGGAACCAAATCTTACCCCCTTTATCAAGGGGCCATGCGAATATGGCAATGGGCGATGGCTACCAACCGTTTTCTTCTAGCAATGCACATTCCTGGGAGTTCCAACGCGATAGCAGACAGACTTAGCAGGTGCATTCTTAAACCTCACAAGTGGTCCCTTAATCCCTTGATAGCGGCAAAGCTCTTCCACTGCTGGGCCCATCCTTGCTGCTACCTCTTTGCATCCCTGACCAACTACAAATGCAGCAACTACTTTGCCCTGATTCCCCCTCTGGGACAGTCACCCAGGGACGCTCTAGTCCACAGTTGGCCCTCGAGTCTTCTTTATGCATTTCCACCCTTTCCCCTCATTCCTCAGTTTCTGAAGAAAGCCCGTCGGTTGAAGAGCAAGGTGATCCTCATAGCACCATATTGGCCTCGACAGATTTGGTTCCCCTTCCTTTGGCCTCACCTACTAGATTGACCATGGATTCTCCATCCAACCCCAGAGTTGATCTCACATCCACAGAACCTGATTCTTACCCAACTTGAACAGCCTGAAGCTCACGGCTTGGGTACTCCAATTCCCTTGATTGCCAGGCAGAATGACCTTTCTTTACAAGTACGTGATATTCTCATTGCATCTCATAAGTCTTCCACTAGAATTACTTATCTGAGCAAGTGGAAAAGATTTACCTGTTGGCTGAAAGATAAACAAGTAGATCCCTTCTCAGCACCAGTGTTGATAATGCTAGACTAGCTGGCTGACCTCTTTCAATCGGGTCTATCAGCCTCTACCATTAGAGTTCATTTGGCTGCAATCTCTAATTTTCATGAGGATGTACAAGATTCCTCTCATGTCCCACAAGTTGTGTAAGACCTTCATAAAAGGTGTGAATCGTCTGAAGCCACCTTTTAGAGAACCTATTCAACCATGGGATTTATCATTACTTCTACAAGCTCTGACAATGCCACCTTTTGAACCTGCCTCTTCTTGCAACCTCAAGTATTTGTCATGGAAAACCTTGTTTTTGATCACCATTACTTCTGCCAGACGTATTTCTGAGTTTCAGGCTCTATGTATCAAGAGTCCTTACTTGATTTTTTATAGAGATAGTGTCTCTGAGAACTAATCCATCTTTTCTGCCTAAAGTGATCTCGGAAATGTCCATTAATCAAACCATTGAATTGCCAGTTTTCTTTCCCAAACATTCAAACAGAGGAGAGTATTGCCTACATGCCCTAGATATCCACAAGCAAATCTGTTTTTACTTAAACAGGTCTAGGTCCTTTCGTAAATCTGACCAGTTATTTTGGCCTTTTCTGGACCTAGATTAGGATCTGCTGTTGCTAAGGTCACATTAGCTAGATGGTTGAAGGACTGTGTGACCTTCATTTATACACAACATAATATCTTGTTGCCTATTACCATGAAAGCTCATTCAACAAGGTCGATGGCAACTTCAGCTGAGCTGCCTTCCATGCCAGAGCTTCTTTACATGACATCTGTGCAGCTGCAACTTGGGCTACGCCTCATACCTTCATCAGTCATTACAAATTGGATTTGGCTTTCAGGGGAAGAGCATCTTTTGGTTCTATGGAGCTCAGGAATGTCCTTCCATGAGAGCCTCCCAGGAATAGAGGTAGTTGGTATGCATAAGGAATGAACGAGGATTAACAATATCAGATAAAGAAGTTGTCTTACAATAACGTTCCATCTGTATTGTTGATCCTCGTTCAGTCATTACGACCCTCCCTCCCTCTTTCCCCCTCCTGTGGCTTCTAGTGGATCTCACCATCCGGTTCTCTTAGGTTATTTGACCAGAGGTAGCCTCTACCTTCTTTTGACTTGCAAACTCAATCTGAGGTAACAGGGAGAGGGGGATTGTGGGTAGGAGTTCAGCTCGAGAGTTTGAAGCTGACACGAGCTTGGAAAATGGCCAGCTCGGTTCCAAGGTCGGAACTAATACCCATGCGTAATGACTGAACGAGGATCAACAATACAGATGGAACGTTATGGTAAGACATAACTTCTGATTTCCTCCCTTACTATCATCAAACAAAAGCCCAAAATATATCTTAGAACACACTGGCTTGGCCTTGTTGTAACCCTGACTAACCTTTACTGCTATTGCTATGCTTTCTCTCTTTTCTTCTTCTTCCATTCTACCTCTCACTCCTTGTTACTTATTTCTGAAGAAATTAGAATGAAAGCTAAGTAAGCAAGATTGCTCTGTAAATAGAAATGAACTGAAAGAATGTGCTAACAGTGAAGTGACCAATATTATCTGAAATCCTCTGTTCAATATTACATGTATGTTGTTCTATATTGTGTGTATATATATATATATATATATATATATATATATATATATATATATATAAACTGTTTGGAGCTTTTCTCCCTAGGCCTGTACTGAAAAAGGACATGTATCCAGTTAGACTAGCCCGGTAAACAAATGTAAAATAAATAAATATTTTTTGGGCACAGCAGTAAAACCTTTAGGCAACAGATTTTAATGAGGGCGCGAACTCCCCAACAATTAGAGTTCAGTTAGAAGCAATTTCGAATTTTCTTATTGGATTTGAGAATTCTTGATTGGCTTCATCTAAAGCTTTGTTAAGCCTTTTTGAGAGCTACCCTCCTACTGAGACCACCATATAAAGATCTTATTCCACCATGGGATTTAACTTTGGTGCTGCAGACATTAATTAATTCTTCCTTTGGACCAGTGGCGTAATGTGATCTTAAATTCTTGACCTGGAAAACTATCTTTCTAGTATCCATTACCTCTGCTGGAAGAATTACCAAAGTTCAGGCATTGTCCTCTAAACCTCCATATTTGATTTTTCATAAGGATAGAGTAACATTACGCAGCAGCACTTCTTTTCTTCCTAAGATGGTGTCCGAATCCAACATCAACCAGTCCATGAGTTTGCCAATTTTCTTTCAAAAATTTACAAAGGTGAATATATGTTGCATTTATTGGATGTTCACAGGCCATTACATTTTGCCTTGCATAGAACAAAAAAAATTAGGAGAATAGACCAGTTATTTGTATCCTTTGCTGATTCTAAATTGGGCAAATCAGTTGCAGAGGTGACTCTAGCCAGATGGCTTACGGACTGTATATCATTTGTCTACAATAAGTTGGGTCTAACTTTACCAAAGTCTTTAACAGCCCATTCATCTAGCTCCATGGCAACTTCCTGAGTGTTTCTGTCTAGGGCTTCCATGGACAGTATATATGCAACTGCAACCTGAGCCAATCGTCATACCTTTATCACTCATTACAAACTGGATCTGGTCTGGAGAGTAAGAACAGCCTTTGACTCAACTCTGCTCAGGAATATGCTTCCTTAGAGTCCACCCTGGAATTTAGGTAGGTAGGGACTCTGTCCCAACAGTTGAGGATATAATGAAAATTGACAACATCAGATAAACAAGTTATGTACTTACCATAACTTTCCATCTGCTTTGTCCATTTTCATTCTTCCTCAACTTCCCACACACCAAACCCCAACCTTGCTTCACAAAGGATTTCAGGAAGAATGAAAGATTATAAGAACATCACTGCTGCTTCCTTTCCACTGTACTTCATACTCTGTGTCAGTTGTCAGGCAACCAATGCTTGGCATGTTGCCAAATTACAAGTTAGGCTGAAGTCGTCTACTTCATTTCCTATTCCTTTCTAGCCTGTATATACTAGTCTTTCAGCTAGAGGTGTTTCTGTTAATATACAGTCTCAGTGCTACTCAGACAAATGCTAAGGACAGCATGTGAGTACATCTGGAAATGTTTTATTGCTAATGCTTGTTAGGAAGTGGAAGCAATATTTACATTTTGCATTGTACCAGCTACTACAGTTTATATTGGTTGGACATATCTGATAAACTTGGGTACATTTTCCTTTCACTTCCTTAATGTAAGCTGCATAGTAAAATGCTTGCTGAATAATTGATATGCATGCACATACACATATGGGCCCATACATGCAGTTCATCTACTTGAGAATCCATTTATAACAGCAAATGGACAGTCTTAACATTGTCTACCTGTCAGATGTTTTCCTAATATATTTTTGCAGTCTGTCTCTTACTATCTCACACTCTTTCCAGTGTCTTTTGATGATTTTTCATATTGATTTATATTGAGTCAGTAGCTGATGCTTTACTTTTTCCAAGAGGACTGTCCGTTATCCTTGGAATCTTTTAATGGTTCACAGATTTTGCTCTAGAGTCTTTAAAGGAATCATTGATTCTCTTCATGACTATTCTGAATGTTTCTGCCCTTACACTGTCTGAATTATTCTTAATGGCTTACAGGGTGATTCATAAGACTACTTCTAGTAGATGATCTGTATATTCAATACAAGCCTTTTTCTGGTACAATTCCTAATCTATATGGAAATGTCTGGCTCTAGATGATTGTTACTGTTGAAGTGACACCCCGACCCCATGTGCAGCAATGGGAAAAAGGAGATGTGGATGGCTGGATAGATGGAAATTTTTAATGTGACATGTACAGCAATAAGAGATCACTGGTTTGGCAAATATTACATACTAATATGTAAGGGGAGTGCTGCATTTATGAGTGTGTTGTCCTTTGGATGAGATGTTAAACCGAGGTCCCATCTGCTTAAGTTGGTGTTAGCTCGGGTGGCTGTAAAAGATCCAGTGGAACATTTTGAAGAGACTAGGAGAAGATCCCTGAAGCCCTGGCCAAACTTCCTGATAGTACAAATACCACCTTGGATCTCCAGTGAAAAGAGGCCATAACCCAGTCAACAAAGGATAAATAAATAAAATAAGACTGCCACCATGGTCACATACTACATCCTGCATAGTACTGAACTGCAACTGGAAAGCAGATCGTGGTAAACTAGTCTTGCAAATGTATGGGAGCATTGCTGTTGAGCAGTTTGTTACTTCCATGTATTTCTCAACAAGCTCATACAGAATGTCCCATTTTAAAGTCACAGTTCAGATTTTTATTGGGTGCTACCTAATTTTATCAGTCATAATGTCATCATAGAAAAGTGTCTTAGCCATGTGTTGATTTTAATAAATTAGCTGCAGGAGTTCGACTGTAGAAATATCGCATTCAGATTTGTGTGGTGTCCTCCATTACAACAAAACAAAATATCCCACATCCTGTGTTTACAGCCGTTTTAAATTGGAAACCCTGCTGTTTGCCAGCGGTCAGCTGACCAGCAGTCAGGATTTTGTCACTGGAATATTTCCAGCATCTTGTAATGACAGTTAGACTCGGAGAAGAGAAAGCCGATAAGCGTGCTTGCATAACTTTCTCCTTCTTCTCTAAGTCTGTGCAGTCTTGGAGTTAGGATATTTGTAGTTGGGGAATGTCGTGATTTGCCGTCATGTTGGGAGGGGGGAATGAAAAGTGCTTTTAGTATTTCACAGTCTTGGGAGTCTTGCTTTTTAGAGTAGTATATTTTTACAATATTTAACCCTTATGAAGTGATTTATCAATAGGTTTTAGGATAACTATTTTATCCAGTTAACATGCTTTTTAATTAACAGATCAGCATTTAAAAGGTGAAGTGGGCAACTACATTGTATAAAGTACTGGTCTGTCTTTTCAAATCAGGCCTGCCATTAGTCTTACTTACAAGTGGGTCTTGATTGCAAGAGTCACATAACAGCCTTCACTTGAGTAGCATTTTCATTTCTAAACATTGTTAGTACAGTGACAGTAGTCAAACTTAAGTAATCATATTAACTTAATAAGAGTTTTTGCTTAATTTACCTTATCATTCTCATGATCCAAGAAGGATTGCACATGCTTCTAATCTGGAGATCCCCACTCCGAGAGTAAACCATCTGCCTAAACATAACCATGAACAATCACTCAGATAAATAAATCATTTCAGCTTTATCCCATGCATGTAGCCCCTCAATATCTTTGGTGTGATCCCAGTTATTCTTATTAGGAGTAATATATAATTTTTGACCATGGGATGGGTAAGGCCAATCTATAACCAAATGGAATAATTATTTCGAGCACAAAAAAGGGAACTTGGCTAGGCTTAGAATGGTCATCAAGGGAAGTTAGCTGAGTACCTACCTGTGAACCTGTTTTGATGTTTGAGAAAGTTAGCTTATACCGTTCTGGTCTTTTTGTGGATATAAGAGGTAGCTAACTTTACGGCATCTATGTCAATGGAAAATAGATGCATGACTGCCGCGTCATGCACCAATGCACTATACGAACACTAACATAAATGCATGGAACTAGCCATACCCAACAGAACCAAGACGCTTTCCTCCAAAAAAAGGAAGCCAATCTGGTGGTCCCCTGCCATTAATAAACTCTACAACAGAAGGAAGAAACTGTTGCAGAAAAAGGTGAAGTCCCAGGACTGGCAAAACTCACTTATTAGCCTCAACAAAAAGTTGAGATCCCAAATCAAAACCTCTAAAGCCAGCTATGAAGGCAGACACTAAAAACCACAAAGCCTTCTATAGTTATATCAAGAATATCCATGGCAATACCCAGGATTGCTCTGAGTTACTTCACAATGGTACCTCCTATACTGAGCCAACATATATTGCCAACATACTGGCCGACAGATTCAGTGCCAACTTTACCCCCCACAAAGGACCAGTCACAATACCAGAGGATTGCCAGGCACCCAGCATTACTGCAGCACAGGTTAAAGATGCATTGTCCAAGGCCAAGAATACAGCTTCCAAGGGAATCCAACAGTATGCCTTGATGTGTTCTACATGAACTACAAAGTGAACTGGCACCACATCTGTGTGCCCTGGTCAATCACAGCCTCACCTCTGACTTTGTCCTTACCAAATGGTGCATTGCAACAGTCATCCCTCTCCATAAAGTGGGAGCAACTACAGACCCTGGGAATTATCGCCCCATTAGCCTGACGAGTTTGATATGTAAAGCTATGGAGCACATCATCATGGACCTAATTAACAAAGAAATAGGGAATCTCGAAACTCTTGATACCATACAATTTGTTTTGTGAAAGGTAGATCATGCTACTCAACCTGGTTGACTTCTTTGACTCAGTCACCAGTGCTGTGGATGAGGGCAAGACAGTTCATACAGCCTACCTCAATCTGGCCAATGCCTTTAATATCATTCGCCATTCAACTAAGCATCAACCCCTCTATCACTAGGTGGGATGCAAATTGGCTCACAGAACCCACATTGTAAAAGTAGTGGACTCCAAGTCAGACTGCAGATCAGTCATGAGTGGAGTCCCACAGGGATCGGTCCTGGGTCCTCTCCTGTTTGGCATCTACTTCTTAGAAGTCCAGGCCAACACAGAGGGACTCTGGCTGACCAAGTTCGCAGACTGCAAGCTGGGAGCCATTATTAACTCCCCAAGTGATGTAGACATCCTACAGAAAGTCCTCACTGAGACCAGTGACTGGTGTCGAAACCATGGCTTTAAACTTAATGCCAAAAAATGCGTCATCCCCTTTGGGAAAAACTCAGTTCCTCCCATTAATTACCACATTGATGGGAGCCCACTGAACACTGAAGGGGTTATAACAGATCTGGGGGCACAGGTTGACAGCAACCTCTCCTTTGACCACCACATTGCCACTATGGTCCGAAAGTCCTTCTATGTGCCACATTTCATTACCAAGGGTTTTGCATCCAGGAAGAAAGACGTCATCATCTCTCTCTACTGTTCCTTCATTAGGTCAGTCATCGAGTATTATGCCCCATTTGGCATGTACCTCACTAGACACATGCAACAGCTGGAAAGGACACAAAAAGTACCTCACAAAGATGATCCTAGGGCTTAAACACATGACCTACATGGACAGACTCAAAAAACTCCAGCTATTCTCTGTCTCATATTGTCTACTAAGAGGCGATCTGTGCTTGACTTTCAAAGCCATGTCTGACCCAGCTGTGTTAGAAATGCTACATCTAAAGAAATCCAAAACCCTCTGCACCATGCGCTCCAGAGACCCTCAACCTCATTACCACAATCAATAGAACATGCTGGAGGGATAGGTTCATAACCCAGAGACTGCCCATGCTCTGGAATACACTTCCCATGCATGTCAAGCAGAGCGCCTCATTGGCCATCTTTAAGAGAATTGATAAGTGGATGAGAAATAGAAAGTTTACCCTGTGGATCACTGCAGTAACTGTACTTGATAGAGGCACTGGGAACTAACATCAGACGGCAGGATGCCAGGGCACTTCTGTGGGCTAGCCTTGTAAAGGTTCGAGGACCATAGTGCACACCTATGAACCTATGTGATGGTCACAGTTCAGACTGTTCTCAACCTGAGTACCCAGATGACATACCACTGGGTCTACACTTGGGGAGGGGTGCTGTCTGTAATGTAATTAGCAGGGATGACAGCTTTCCCAAAGGGAATAATCATTTTTTGTATTTAGCTTTAATCTATGGCTTTGGCACCAATTATTTGTCTGCATTAACCCTGTCTGCAGTACAGTAACATCACTGGGGAACTCAGTGATTGCTTCCAATTTGCAATTATCAGCAAACTTGGTCAGTCATAGGCCGTCCACATTTGCCTGGACTTCTGAGAAATGAATTTGTAATGGTAAGGGGCCCAGCATAGAACCCTGTGGTACACCGCTGGTGACTGACTGGTCTTTTGTTAGAGGTGAAGTCACCCACTTTGGCAGTATGTGTTCTGTTGGTGAGCCATTTGGCTACCCATCTGGTAATGTAGGGGCTAATTCCCAACTGTAAGAGTTTCAGTATAATACCTGTGTGGAGATTGTGTCAAATGCCTTGGCTAGGTCAAGATAGGCGGTATGCACTGTCTTTCCCTTGTCCAGAGCCTTGATGACTTTCTCAAAGAAGTCAATCATGTTTAGCCAGCATGATCTACCTTTAAAGAATCTGAACTGGGATGAATCCAAAGTTTGGAAGTTACCTGTGACCTTGTTAATAAGGTTTCTGACTTTTTAATTTCTCCAAGTCTTTTGGGTTTCTAATACCATGACAGGAATGGACCCTGTTCCTTTGTTAAAGTATGGTTAAAGTTCATTAAATTAGCATTTTTTCAATCTTTGATGTTCACTATAAGCGCCCTTTGCAGCACCCACAATGTGCCCAGCAATGACTCCTCCTGTATTCAGTACAGTTACATGTATCAGTAATATATCTAAGTACAATTGTAAATTCTTTTTTATAAGACCCATTGCTCCTACTACTATTGGAACTGTCTGGGTATCCTCCTTCTACAGTGCCCTCATTTCTGCCTACAAATCCTGGTATTTTATGACTTTGTGTCACTTTGTACATAAGACACTGTAGTCACTGGGTGTGGTAATTTCAATCATCGATGCTGCTTTTGTCTTTTCATGGACTACTATATCTGGTTTTCTCGCTTCTGTTTTCTGAACTGTTGGTAAAGGGTGATCCCATGTGATATAAACTTCATTTTTTGTAATGCTTTGTGGCTCATGTTTCCAGTGTTTTTCATCTGTTTCAGTATTATAATGTTTGTACAATCCCCAATGCAACAGCCTTGCCACATTGTTATGCCTTTCCGTATATAGTCCTTCTGCCATTAGTATATTGCAACCAGCAACAAGATGTGCGATTGTTTCAAATTCTGTTTTACAAAGCCTACATTTGTCTGTTTCTCCCACATGTTCAAAGGACTTTATTAAACATGTATGTAGTCCACTGTCTTGGGCCACCATTATTAACGGTTTGTCTTTTGGTTTAAATTCGCCTCTCAACCATTTCTGCATTTGGTCCTGATCAACATGAGGTTCTTCCAAGAGTTTCCTATACTTGCAAATATATTTATGCATTTTCCACATTACTTGCCTTCTCATCTCACCCTTCACCTTGTATTCTTTATTTTACTTTTTAGCATATTCAGTTGCTGCGTGATTTTTATCTACTTCTGGTTTGATTTCCATTCCTCTTGATGGTGATATGCTTCTGCTAAACTAAGCAGGGAAGTCATCTTTGGGTGTTTTAAGCTCATCAGATATTTATGCTCTCCCACAATTGTAGATATGTAAATGTAATCAATTTTGAGGAGGCCCATACCCCCCTCAGAACGGGTAATATACAGTCTTGGTATGTACTGATTTTTATAAATCATTCAGTGATCATAAGCATCCTTGTTTTCCCATCCAACCTATCCAAAACCTTTTGGGGCCAGTCAATCACTCCAAAACTGTAAGTTATGACAGGAAGTGCAAATCGGTTTCTAGCTTGGACTCTGATCCCAGATGTCAGTGTTATTTTCAGTAATAATTTTAGTCTTGTAAAATATTTCTTACTAAGTTTTATTTGCATTTGTTCATATTTTATTGATGTTTCTTCATCAGTTCCCAAATATTTATGTACTCCCTCTTGCTCAAGTTCTTTTACATCACATTTCTATCCCAAACCGATGTTTTCTTAGTGCTGCACTCTTCCTGCTTTAAAGGTTGTATTTGCACATTTATCAAGAGCAAAATGACATTCTTATATCATCTGAAAAAAGTTTTGATCACTTACAGCTGTGCTTTAAATTCATCTTATGAACTGTACAGTTCTAAATCATCTACAAAAACAAGATAAGTCTTTACACTTTGTTGCTTTCTGGGAGCCAGATTGTAGCCATGACCTAATCTGTTAAGTAGACAGTTTAATGTGTTAAGGGCAAGACTATAGAGCAGCAGTGACAGAAAGTCACCCTGGGATATCCCCTTTGAATTTTATCCCTGGAATAATAATTTATTCTTTATCATGGCTTTAACTGCAAAATGGTTTGCCACAGTTTCATGGTCGCTGTAATGTAATTGATCAATTATACATTTTTAAGCACTCTGTTATCCACACAGTATCCACATCACTCATAACACACAGCAACACCAGTGTTTCACCCACCAAACCAGTAAGGCATAACATTCAGAAACCAGATTTTCTTGTCATTGGTGGCTCAGTAGTGAGACACACAGATTTCCCACTCACCAGGTTGGACAAAGAGAAAGTCACGGTCAGCTGTCTGTATGATGCCAAGATTTGTCAGATCACCCATGCACTCAGGTCTCTCAGCAACAAGTAATGTTATGACTCTGTCATAGTTCATGTTGGTGTGAATGATCTAAGACATACCTTACTGAACTATATGAAGAGAGACATGATTGAGCTCTCCTAGTATGTGTCCCAGGCAGGTATGTCCCTAGCCTTGAGCAGCATGCTACCCTCATCTAGAATGATACCATAGTATAAACAGAAAATGATTGATTTCAATAATTGGCTCAGTTTTTGGTGCCACTCAAAGGGGATCCAGTTCCTGTCATCCTGGGAAGCCATGATCGGCAAACCTTGCTGTTGTGCCTGAGACAGTTTGCACCTTGCACCTCTAGGCTTTCAGTTGCTGGCAAAGGCTCTTGCCTCCCCATAGTGCCCTTTTTGAGCAGGGTCTCAAAAACAAATTTACCAACGTGAAATTAAACAATCTGAGCAAAATAAGGGTCATGCTGCTAAATGCTAGGAGCTTAAACCAAAAACTGCACTCTCTGGAAATACTTCTATCACTAGAAGATGTAGATGTCTATGCAGTCACAGAAACCTGGTTCAAGGCCTCAGAGAGTACCCTGGCCTTACAAGGCTACAATGCCTTCCACACTTTTAGACCGCAAAATGAATGTGTGAAAATCAAAGAAGGCAGTGTTTCAGTCTATATTAGAGATAAATTTACCTCCCTTCTAGTTAGGCTGGGACAATTCCATGGAGTTACTCCAAGTCCAGGTTATGGTGGTACGACCCCTATTCAAGTCATAGCCAGTTACAGATCCCCCTCCATGGGTCACAATGCCCATGAAGCCTACTTGACCAAACTGAAGACGATCCAAATTTTACCGAACACACTGGTTATGGAGGATTTCAATTACCCTATCATCAACTGGGAAACCTACGCTAGTCCTAACTTGCTAATGCAAAAGTTCCTTGACTATGTTAATTCAAATGCCCTGGAACAAATTGTCCATACCCCAACAAGGGGAACAAGCATTCTGGATATGGTCCTCACCAACATGTCAAACAGATGCACTGCCACAACTGTCGGACCCTCATTAGTTAAAACTGACCACAAATCAGTCACCTTCGAGCTGGTACTAGCACCAGAACTCACAAAGGATGAAATCAGACTAAAAAACTTCACCAAGGAAAACTATACTCTCCTAGGTGAAGGCATACATGCATTACAAACTCCATCCCAAGCTGGAAGTGGTTAACTACACTGAAGCTTACACTAAAGCCCTGTACAATCACTTGCATAAGTGTATAAATTCAACTGTACAAGAAAGAATCAAAGCCAGAACCCCAAGTAAAAACAAGGTACCATGGTGGACATCCAGCATCAACAAATTTTACAATAAACACAAAAAGTTTCTGTCCAAGAAAAGAAAGACACGGCTTCAACAGTGGAAAAGCACCGTCCTCAGCCTCAACAGGCAAATAAGACAACTTGTCAAATCCTCCAAGGATGTCTTTGAGAGAAAGTTAGAAAGTACAGCCAGTGATAGCCATAAAGCCTTTTACAGCAATGTACGTAACCTAAAGGGTAGGACTCAAGCATGTGCATAACTAGTGGCCAACAGTATCACACACACTGATCCCACAGGGATACCAAACCTGCTAGCGGATAGGTTTGGCGAAAACTTCACTCCCTTATCCCCTCCTAACTTACAACAAACTTTCCACCATACCCCCCACCCTACATATCTGGAGAACAGGTCCTCAAAGCCTTGTCCAAGGCAAAAACCACAGCCTCTATGTGATCAGACAACATCCCAGTATGTCGTCTAAACAAGTTAAAAGGTGAACTAGCTTCACCACTAAATACCCTGTTCATTCGTAGCCTAACCACAGGCTTTGTTCCTGCAGAATGGAGAACAGCAACAGTTATTCCCCTCCACAAATGTGGCCTAGCATCAGACCCAGGGAATTAAAGACCCATAAGCCTGATCAGTCTCATTCTTAAGGCCATGGGGTGTATCATTATGGACCTCATAAATAAAAACGTAGGTGACCTCCAAACCCTGGATACTACCCAATTCGGCTTGGTGAAGGGCAGGTCCTGCCTGTTAAAGCTGGTGGATTTCTTTGAAAATGTGACTATGGCCATTGATGAGGGCAAATCTGTGCACACAGTGTACCTCGACCTGGCAAAGGCTTTTGACACAATCCCACATTTAGGAATTACCGATAAACTTAGCAAACTGAATGTAAACCTCTTTGTTGTAAGACTGGTTGCCAACTGGCTCACAAACCAGACACACACGATCAAAGTGGTTGACTCCACATCAACCAACAGATCTGCTACCAGTGGTTGCCAGAAGGGTCAGTACTGGGCCCCCCACTGTTTGGTATATACTTCTCAGAAGTTCAGGTCAAAACATAAGGGGTTTTGGCTGACCAAGTCTGCAGATGACTGCAAACTATGTGCAATCATTGAATCCCCAAATGTTGTCAGTATACACCAGGGGGGTCTCACTCAGACCAACAGCTGGTGTATTAATCATGGTCTCAAATTGAATGCAAATAAATGCATCATCATTCCCTTTGGCACAAACAATGTCCCCTCAGGCTATCAAATCAACAACAATATCCTACATACCCATGAAGTGGTAAGGGACCTGGGATCACAAGTTGACCTTGATCTTAATTTTGACCACCAGGTGTCTACTGTAGTAAGGAACGCTTTCTATATAGCACACTTGATTATTAAAGGCATTGCCTTGAGAGCAAAAGAAATTATAACCTAACTGTACTCGGCACTTAGCCAGCCCATAATTGAGTATAAAGCCCCATTTGGCATATACCGTACTAAGCACCTGCAGCAATTAGAGGGACCTCAGATGTTTCTAACAAATAAGATTAAGGGGCTCCAGCATGTGGCTTACACAGACTGACTAAAGTACCTGTCACTATACTCCATATTGTATAGATGTCTTAGGGGAGACTTATGCCTGGCCTGCAGAGCAATCCAAGACCCTAGCCTAATGAACTTGCTGCATATCTGTAAATCAAATGGGACTAGGACTACCCATTCCAGAGACCTAAATATGGCCTGCGACATAAATAGGAGGTGCTGAAGAGACAGATTTGGAACAGGCTACCAATTCATGTGAAACCGAACACCTCTATGACACTTTTCAAGAGGAACCCCGACAAGTGGATGGGGCACCATAAATTGTTACTGATAGAGCTCACAACCCTCCTGGACATGGGCAGTCATCACTAAATGCCATCTTGGGTATTGAGTAGCATTTCTATGGTATTACATTGGGATGAAACAGTCAGGCTTAAAATTACCTCCTGGTCCAATAGTCTAGTAATCTCCTATGAATGTGGGATAATGTCAAATGCTTTTTAGTAGTCTATTCATGCCATACATAGATTGTTCTCCTTTTTACATTGTGAAGACATTTAACAATAAATGATCCTTTGTTCCACATCACATGTTTATTACCCTTTTGTTCTATTCCCATGATTGAGTTTTCATCTAAATGACTATAAATTCTGTCGGCATCAATTCCAGTGTATAGTTTATACATCGTTGGAAGGCAAGTTGTTGGTCTATATTTTTTAGGGTAGCTTGCAGATTTGCTCTTAAGTAGGAGTATTGCTTTTCCTTTTGTTAACCAAGCTGGAGTCTGTTAGGAGTGTGCATATAAATAGTTCTTACTCATGACTAAATCTCCATGTAAAGATGTTAATACTTTTAGCCAGAAGTTAGGCACTGCATCTGGGCCTGAGGTTTTCCAGTTGGAGCTTTTCTTAACTTTGTTTCAGTCTCTCTGGCGGTTACTTCATCCCAATTCATATTGCGTACATTTGAACTTCTTATTCTTTCTTTTACTAATTCTGTCCATTTAAAATCTTTATGTTCCACAGAATCTTCATAGATTTTTTTCTTCAAAATGTATCTATTTCTTCTTTTTTTTTGGTGGTGGTTCAATTCCTTATGTCTTGTTTCTCAATTCTCTATAAAACATTTTTGGGTCATCAATAAACTGCTTATTTTGTACTTTCCTTTATATTTATCTGCATATCTTCTACGTTTTTCTGCCTGTGCTGATATTTTTAGTTTATTTGTGATGGTGCGTGATAGATCCTGATCTGTTGTGGTACTGTGTATTGTTTTTATCACACCTGTCTTTCTGAGTATATTTGTTAATCTGTTCCCTCCTCTATACTCTTCTAACAGTGACACTTCTTGTCTTAATTGCTTTATAGTTTTCTCTATTTGGTACTTCTATGATGGCATTTGATTTCTCCCCTTCTTTTCCCTTACTACCCTGTGTTTTTGTGTTAAGATTTTATCTGTTTTTGATTTAGCTGCACAGTAGTATATCCTAGTTACTTCTGTTATATCACATGAATCTCTATGAACAGCTCTAATTACTGAGTTCATTTGTTTTATCAAACTTCTAACTTTTGGGGTTTTATTGACTTTCTGTAGTCTTTATTTCATTGATCTTAATGTGTTTGCCCATCTCTATAACTGAAGGAACTGTTCTCTTAGATCATTTTCTTCTAAACTGAAGGCACATTCTTTGTTTTCCATTTCCTGTGGGCATTCTATAGAAAGTTCCAGAGCATCTTCCTGCTGCCACATTCTCTTCAGTTTCATCCTGTGTCATCCGTCGCTCTTTCACATGGGAACTCAATGGCCTATTACTCCACAACATTGACTACATCCAAGTTGCCACAGTTTCTTGTTCCTTCCCTTGCTGTGCAACTCCAACTGAACGTTTGTACTGGTTTCCTGTGGAAGGCTTCAAAGTATCTTCATAGGGCAGCTGATGAGATGTTTCCCACTCTACTGGTTCCTCCTTAGTTTGAGGATCCATTGCTCTGTCCCGCTGTGATGTTATCTGAGTTAGGCTTTCTACAGTAAATCCTTCACTTCACAGGTAATCCATAACCTCAGTTTCTGTTTCTTTAACTTCTCCATTACTAATCATCCTTTCCACTTTTCCTCTGTTTTCTTATTTTTTGTATTGTAAAATTTTCCATTTACAGATACCTTTGCCTATATTTCTGTTGAAATATCTTTGGTGCTGTTCTTTTTGTAATGATTAGTTTTGCTTTCTCCTTTGCATGAATATTTCACCATATTAAATATCTTTTTCTTTCCCATATCCATATTTCTTCAGGTGTCTTCTGCTCCTCCTGTGTCTCCTTACTTTGGGGACTCTTTGTTCCATCATACTGTGATATAACCTGTGACAGACTTTCTACACTAAATTATTCACTTTGCAGGTATTCCATAACTTTAGCTTCTACTTTACTAATCTTCTGTGCTGCATACCCTCTTTGTGATCTTATTTTTTCATGTTTTGTATTGTGAAATTTTCCATATCTGGATGCCTTTGTTTGTTTTTCTCTTCAAATATCTTTGGGGGCTACCTTTTTTGTATTGATTAATTTAGCTTTCTCCTTTGCATAAATATTGCACTATATCAGATCTCTCTTTCTTTTTCATGTCCATATTTCTTTATTATATCTTTCAAAACTCTCTAGATTTTGTTCTTTATATATTTGCACTTCCTCATTCGCTTCCTTTTCCAAATGGCCCAAGGTTTCTTGCTCTAATTAACATTTTTCATAACTCTGATTTATTAATGAGCACAAATTTGTTCCATATGACTTTCTTTTATTGCCCTTTTGTTCTACTGCCATAACTGAGCTTTTTTCTAAATCAGTATAAACTTTGTCAGCATCCATTCCCATGTATTGTTTATACGTTGTCGGAAGGCAAGTTATTGGTCTATAATTTCTGGGGTAGCTTGCAGGTTCACTCTTAAGTAGGAGCATTTTTTTACCTGTTGTTAGCCAGGTTGGTGTCTGTTCAGGGTGCGCATATAAATAGTTCTTACTCATGGCTAGGTCTTCAAAGATGTTAATACGTTTAACTAAAAGTTAGGCACTGCATCTGGGCCTGGGGTTTTTCTATTAGAGGCTTTTCTTAACATTGTTTCAATCTCTTTGGTTGTTACTTCATCCCATTTCATATCCTGTACCTTTAAACTTCTTATTCTTTCTTTTACTACTTTTATCCATTTTGCATCTTTGTTGTGTTCTACAGGATCTTCATAGATATTTCTCCAAAATGCATCTATTTTTTTTTTTTTGGTGGTCTTTCAATAACTTTTACCTTGTTTCCCAATTGTCTATAAATCTTTTTTGTGTCATCGCTAAATTGATTATTTTGTACTTTTCCTTTATATTTATATGTGTATCTTCTAAGTTTTTCCACCTGTGCTGAAATTTTTAATTTATTTGCAATAGTGCATGATAGATCCTGGTCTGTTCTAATATTGCACACTGCTTTTAATTACATCTATCTTTCTTAGTATTTTTGTTGATATATTCCCTTTCTATAGTCTTCTAACAGTGACACTTCTTGTCTTAATTGGTTTATATTTTTCTCTATTCAGTACTTCCATGAAGGTATTCGATTTCTCCCCTTCCTTTGCCTCACTACCCTGTGCTCTTGTGGTAGAACTTTAT
The DNA here is from genome assembly GCF_019279795.1 of Protopterus annectens. Lineage (NCBI taxonomy): Eukaryota > Metazoa > Chordata > Ceratodontiformes > Protopteridae > Protopterus > Protopterus annectens. Next base: position 792,835,170 of record NC_056739.1, read on the forward strand.
CAGTTATTAATTTAGCTGCACAGTAACATATCCTGTGTATTTATGTTATACCGCCTGGATCTCTATGGACAGTCTTAATTACTGTGTTCGTTTTTTTCAGACTTCTGACTTTTGGGGTTTTATTGACCTTCTGCAGTCTATTTATTTCATTGATTTTAATATATCTGTCCATTAAATAAAGCAACTCTTCCCTTAGTTCATTTTCTTCCAGACTGAGGGCACACCCTTTGTTTCCCACTTTGTGCAGGCATTCTTTAGAAAGTTCTATAGCATCTTCTTGTGACACCTTCTCTTCAATTTCATCCTCTGCCATCTATTGCTCTGTCATATGGGAACTCACTAGCCTATCACTTGACCGCATCAGTTTCCACAGTCTCCTGTTCCTTCCCTTGCTGTATAGCTTCAAGTGAATGTTTGTACTGGATTCCTGTGGAAGGCTTCAAAATATCTTGATACAGCACCTGAGCTATTGCTTCCTGTTCCACAGATTTCCTCTTAATTTGGATATTCATTGCTCTATCCTGTTGTGGTGTTTTCTGCATTAGATTTTCTGCACTGAATCCTTCACTTTGCAGGTGCTCCATAGTCTCAATTTCTATTTCTTTAAGTTCTCCATTACTGATCGCCTTTTCTACTTTTCCTCTTTTTGTCTTCTTATTTTTTGTATTGTAAAGTTTTCCATGTCTGGATTCCTTTGCCTGTATTTCTCTTCAAATTTCTTGGGTGCTGCTCTTTTTGTATTGGCTAGTTTTGCTTTTTCATTTGCATAAATATTGCATCATATTAAATCTTTTTCTTTCCCATGTCCATATTTCTTCTTCAGATGTCTCCTGATCATCCTGCCTCTCCTTACTTTGGGGACTCATTCCATCATGCTGTGATGTAGTGTGTGTTAGACTTCCTACATTAAATTCTTCACTTTGCAGACACTCCTTAACTTCAACTTCTATTTCTTTAGCTTCTGCTTTACTAATCTTCTTTTCCACATTCCATCTTTGTGTTATTCATTTTTTATTGTGAAATTTTCCATATCTGGATGCCTTTGCCTGTATATCTCTGAATATCTTTGTGGCTGCCTTCTCTATATTAACGGCTTTCTCCTTTGCATAAATATTGCATCATATCAAATCTCTCTATTTCCTTCCCATGTCAGTATTTCTTTTTTATACTTTTCAAAAATGTGTAGGTTTTGTTGTTTACATTTTCACACTTCCTCAGGTGCTTTTTTCCAAACAGATCAAAGTTTCTTGATCTATGTACTGTTTTTCAAAAATCTGTTGTATTAATGAATGCAAATTTTTATTTGAAGGTTCTTACAGTTTTTCCTGTGAAAGTATTCTTCTTTCCTCTAAATTATCTCGTAATCTCTTTTTATATCCTCTGTCTGGAAATTCTCTGCTTTTTGCCTAATAGTAACAATACATAATTTCTTTCTTATCCTCAATAGTCCACTCTATTATTTTTAGTTTTTGTGATTTTTTTTAAGGTCCATAATGATTCTTTCTGTGGCCTTGCAGATAAGGTTAGTCAAGCTTATGGGCCTATAATTCCAGGGGTCAATTGATGGTCCTCCTTTGTGTAGAGGGATTACTGTTGCTGTCTTACATTCTGCTGGAACATAGCCAGTTCACAGGCTGTGGTTAAACAGAAATCCTAGTGTGTCTGCTAGATCATGTTTTAAATTAATTAAAAGGCAACCTGGGATGCTGTCTGGTCCCATTGTGGCATATTCTTGCCCTTAGAGAGCACCAAAATGACCTGCTTTCTTGAGATGATAGGCTGAGGAATGGTGGCAAGTATACTTTGGGGAATGACTGGAGGGGACACAGGAATGAAGTCTGCTCCAAATCTGTCAGCTAGCAGGTTGGCTATTACCTCCAGTTTAGTATGGGTGGTACCATCCACAACTAGTTCAATGCATAGCTGGGTATTAGATTTTGGACATAGTTGAAGAATGCCTTGTGATTATCCTTAGCTAGGGAGTCTATTTTTACTTGTAGTTAGCTTTGGAGGACTTGACAATATCTCTAATTTGTTTGCTTAAGCTAGAGAGGGATTTCTTCCTCTGCTGAGTCAGTTCCCTCTTGTTCCTGGACATTAGTTTCTTTCTCTTGTTGTATAACCTGTGCATACTTGGAGTCCATTGGGGTGGCTTGTGTTTTTGGCAAGACTTGGTTTTAATCCAGTCAGGTACACCCAATTCTATACAACTACCTAAGTGGGTTATACAGGACATTATTGTACACCTCTGCATAGGGGGTCCTTGTTGTTTGCATTTGAGGGGGCTTTGAAACTTCTTATACCATCACTTAGTAGGAGGTAATTTGTTTTTGAAAAAACTCAAATGTTTTGAAAGTACCTTTTATCTGCACTTTTTTCAAATAATACAGCATTTTAATTGATTTATTTGTGTTGCATTGAATATTAACTGAACTGGAAGTTTTGACTCTGTTTTTCAGTTAGTTCTACACCCACCCTCCCTGGTTTTGTTTTGGTGTTAATCTTGGTGGCTTTGAAACTGCCTGCCCCTCTTGTAAAATTGTGTTTGGATACTCCTTCTGGGCTCATCTCATTTGCTCACTCAACTGACTGCATGTTAGATCATATTTTGATTTATGTTTTAAGCTTGTTTCCTGCCTTTCCTGTAAGTGGTCTAGACTGTTTGTAGGCTTCTGAGCCCCCAAGCTTTTCTGTGTTGGAGGGAAGCCTTCTAGCTTCATTTTGTTTCTTAGAACTAGCCAGTTTTCTAGTTTCAGCACTCATATCTGTTTCTTTGAACTTAGCACTTGTTCAGAACTCGTTGCAAGCACAAAATAAGCTGCAAATTACTACAGCACTCAACTTTCCTCACTTGTCTAGAGGAAAGCAGTTTTTAGTACTTAATAAATAAGCACCTATCCAGGTATGTTGATTTCTCCTGTCTGTCTGATGAATCTGGGCATCTTGTCCTTTCACCCAACACTACAACCTGTGAGAGATGCACTTATATAGCCAAACTGGAAGCAAAGCTGTCTTTACCCAAGACTGGACCTCAGGTCACTGCACAACAAGTACAAATATGACACTAAGTTTCTGGTGTCATTCTAAGGGGATCCACATGATCGACATACCACGATGCTTTGCCAGAGATGGCCTGCATTCGGATAGTGGCTAAGGCTCTTGCCACACCTATAGTGCCTTTTTTAGGCAAGTTTCAAATTACAAATTCACCACCATAACAGACACAAGCAAGCAAAATCTGAGGGTAATGCTACTCAGTTCTAGAAGTCTAAACCTCAAAATGCACTCACTCAAGGCACTCCTTAAAATGGAGAACATCGACATCTGTGCAGTGACAGAGACCTTGTTCAAAGCTCCAGAGAGCACCCCTGTGTTACCAGGGTATAATTCATACCACACCTTTCGGCTACCTAACCCGGAATGAAGCACTAATGGTGGAGGCATGTCCATATTCATTAAGGATATCCAGGTCAATTCCTCGTTGGTCAGATCCACAAGCTAATCAACCTATATGACTGCTGAATTCTACACAAATGCACTTTATAAGCACTTACATGAGTGCATGGATCATGCTATCCTCCAAAAAAATGAAGCCAATCTGGTGGTCCTCTGCCATAAACAAATTCTACAACAGAGGAACGAAACTGTTGCAAAAAGAGTAAAATCCCATGACTGGAGAAACTCCTGGTCGACCTCAGTAAAGTTGAGATCGCTCATAACATCCAGCAAAGCTAGTTACGAAAACAAAATTGCCACTGACTCTAAAGACAGCCACAAAGCATTCTATAGCTATGTCAAGAATCTCAATGGCAACACTCAGATCTGCTCTGAGTTACAGCACAATGGCAGTAAATATACAGAACCAACTGATATTGCCAACATCCTGGCAGATAGGTTCAGTGCTAACCATCTCTATACCGAAGAATGCAAAGTTCCTGTAATCATGGCTGCACAGGTAAAAAACTCACTCTCCAAAGCCAAGAACACAGCATCCATGGGACCTGACAATATCCCAGACTGCATTCTTCATGAACTACAGAATGATCTGGCACCCTACCTAAGTACCATGTTATCATCATGGAACTCATAAACAAAGACATTGGTAATCTCCAACCTCTGGACCTTACCCATTTTGGGTTTGTAAAGGCAGATCATGTCTCCTAAACCTGATTGACTTCTTTGAAGCAGTCACCAAAGCCATAGATGAGAGTAAGGTGGTTCACACAGCTTATCTAGATCTTGCCAAGGCTTTCGACACCATCCCCCACTCTGGAATTATAGATAAGCTCAATAAACTAGGTATAAATCCCTATGTCACAAGATGGGTTGCCAAATGGCTCACGGACAGAACCCACACTGTGAAAGTAGCAGACTACAAATCCTACTTCAGACCAGTGACAAGTGGAGTACCACATGGTTCAGTCCTGGGTCCTCTCCTGTTTGGTATCTACTTCTCTGAAGTACAGGCTAACACAGAAGGTCTTTGGCTAACGAAGTTTGCAGATGACTGCAAACTAGGAGCCGTAATCGAACCTCCTAACGATGTGGACATACTACAAAAGGGCCTCACTGAGACAAATGCCTGGTGTCAAAGCCATGGCCTGAAGCTCAATGCCAAAAAGTGTATTGTGATCCCCTTTGGTAAAAACTTTGTACCCATGAACTACCACATAAGTGGTAGTCTACGTAACGCCAAAAGTGTGGTAAGAGACCTTGGGACACAGGTGGTCAGGAAATCCTTCTATGTGGCTCACGTCATCACAAACATTATAGAGTACAAGCCCTTTTGGTATGTACCTCACAAGACATCTACAATATCTAGAACAGGCCACAGAAATAACAGACTACCTATCTATGTCAAACAGAGCTCCTCATTAGCACTCTTCAAGAAAAATCTTGATGATTGGATGGGAAATAGGAAAATAATTTTCAGGGTACCTTTTTGGCTAGGCTTATATAGGCACTAGGGCTAGTAGCGTAGTACCTACCTATGAACCTATGAGCTTGATGGTCTTGTTACATCGAATGAGACTGATTTATGGTCCAATATTACCAGGAAGTACATCACATGGGGTGGGGTGTCTTGTTAGTGAGTACTATTTCTGGGACATTTGAGCATCTTGTGGGTGCTCTGACTAGGTGTTCCAGAGCATTTGTGTTGACAAAGTCCAAGAACCTCTGAGCCAACATGTTTGTGGTCATGTAAGTTTCCAAGTCAATGGTAGGATAATTAAAATCACCCATGAATAATGTGTTGGGCTGTATGGCAAGTGACTCCAGTAAGTCCAGGTATACAATATGCCTTTCCTGTTTCATGGTGAGGGACCTATAGATAGCTGTGATGTGGTAGGGGGCTTTGCCTTTAGTTAATTGGACTTGGAGTACCTCAAGAGAGTCATGTTGTTTGACCAGTCTAGAAGTGTACTTATCCTTAATAAAGATAGATACACCTCCTCCTTTGGTTCTTTCATGCTCAGTTTGTGGTCTGAACATATGGAAGTAGCCCTGTGGAACCATGTCTCGGTGACTGTACAGATGTCAGAATCTTCCAAAGTAAGGAGTGCTTCCTGGGAGTGCAGTTTCTTGTTCAGACTCCTAGCATTAAGCAGCATTACCTTGAGTTTAATTATCGAGGATTTTGTTATGTGGGAGGTTAGTTATTTTGACACTGCGTAAAAAAATCACACTAGGGGGGACTAATGCTTTTCCAGTGTCCAAAAGCTTAGAAAAGACAGGCGCAGGCCATCTCTTTCAAAGCAAGGCCATTTTCCCAGGGCGACAGATAGTGGATCCTCTTGGACTGACACTAAGCCAGTTGTTGAAGTCACTCATTTTTTTGTGGCATCATCCGTGGAAAAGGTAGAATGCTGCTTAAGGCTAGGTTTATCCCTGCCTGTGACACACAATCTGAAAGCTCAGTTATGTCTCTTCATATGGTCTAGTGAGGTACATCTCAAGTCATTCACTACCACATGGACTATGACGGAGTCCTACCTGTACTTGTGGTTGAGTGACTTGACACCTGGCACCTCACAAGTAGCTAACTGTAACCTGCTCCTTATCCAACTTGGTGAGGGGAACATCTGCATGTCTCGCCATTATGTCACCTATGACCAGTACATTAGGTTTTGTGGTGTTAAGCCTTATGGGCTTATTTGAGACACAGATGTGTGTGTTATGTGTTGTGGTTGTTTTTTGCATTGCTATGTCTGTAAGTGGTTTCCATTTGGGAGACCTCAGATCTTCTGGTAAGTTACTAGTCAGTACCTGTGCATATGTGGGTTTATGTGTTGTGTCCTTATTTAGAGTGGGAAGTGTGTGCATGTGCTGACAACCTGTTTGGCATTCAGTTTGTCCTTATGAGAGTCTTGCCTCCATTTTCATAGTGTAACTACATGTCTCACATAAAGCATTTATGTGTTTCAGGAGTAAGTGGTTGTCAGTAGACATGAGACAATTGCTACATTGCCTCAGGATGCCCATGTCTGTCAGGTTGGCCAAATAGATGATGGAAAACTGCCTGTCCATGATAGCAGGCCCTTATTGTATGTTTTATTAGGGAAGGGAATGGGTTAATTTGACGGGACTTTGCTTGTAGAGCTGAGACTACAAAAGGGACCTTCACTTTGTGTAGGCTAAGGATGATAAATAAGGCAACATTGCTCAGTGTGCAAGTGAGTTGCTACTAGAGTAGCAGAAAAGCTTGGAAGGGTTTCACTGACAGCAGTTTAGGGAAAAACTGAGCTTCTAGGCTTTTGCGAATATACAGGGCACTGCTAACCACCGCTGCACCAAGAGCAGCACTGCACAAAAGAAAGACTTAAATACGAACAAAGAAAACAAGTTTTAAGCTAACTACTAATCAGGAAAGCACAGTGTAAGACTTCCACCAGCAATCCCCAGCTCAGATAGGTTAGGTCAGCACACTTCTACCACAAGGGTTCAGAAAAAACACCTTCTTAATGCAGTATAGCTGGTTTGGAGCCCAAATGTAACAAGACCACACAGACTACCTACAACATTCCTACAACTAACACATACAATGTAGTACAGTGCAATTAACTACTTAAAGCAGCAGCTGACAGTACAGTTTTTTTTTTGAAACTGCTGAAGTACAGTCACAGTGTATAAGAGAAGCACAAAAAATACTTAGAGACCTTTCGTGTGCTTCCAATCTCAGATAAACCAGGTAAACACCCACTACCTCTAGATGAATAATCCCAGTCCTCCTAAAGTAAAAACACAGTAAAGGAGTGTCTGGAATGAAATGCTACCACAAACAAACTTAAAAGATATGAAATGCTACCACAAACAAATGTAACGATACAGATACAGCAGTGTACTTTAAATAGGTTTTAAAAGTATGATTATTCAATAAATGTACTTCAAATTGTAGAAATGAGCCAAGAGCCACTCAACTGTACAGAATGTATAAAGGCACTAAAAACAAGGTAAGCTGATTAATAAGTTCTCCAGCCAATAAAACTACATGCAAAAATTTCAAGTGTTTCACTTACTAAACAGATCGGGCTTACCCCCCCCCCCCCAAGTGTACTGCATGGAAAATCCACTGGCCTCTTTGATGTAAAAACATTAGAGAGAGGAAGCTTGTAAATGCTCTATCACTCATGCCCAAGTTTATGTAACCAGGCTGATGAAATTCAGATGTTAGTTTTTTCTGCTTCCTCTGCTTCTGTAAGTAGACAAAATGTACATTTCTTTAATGGTGTCACATCAGCTAAACCTTGTATCAGCTTGAGATGCATTTCAACAGTTCTTGTTCATAAGTAATTATTAAGCTAGCTGCCCTCGCGGGCCATTTTAAGCATAGCCAGTTTCCCTTTTTGTGCTTGAAATGACCTATCCCATTTGGTTGTAGATTGGCCTTACCCACGGTCAATAGTTGTATATTATCCCTAATAAGAATAACTGGGATCATACCATAGATAATTTCAGGGTAGCCGTGTATGGGATAAAGCATTTACGAGCTGCTGCTGTCCATTAGTAGTACAGGGGCAGTCCTGGGGTACATTTTCTGTTTCCCATACATCGATCTAAGCGGTCATTCAAAATGGACAGTGATGAACTTTGTTTTATGTGTATAGGGAGTCTCTTCCACAGCAAAGGTATCCTCTGCAAAATATACCTGTCCCCTCAAAATGGTTCTATTGATGTTGCAGAAGGGGTTTAGATCCCGAGACTGAGTATTTCATATGCTATTTGACTGGCTGATGATTGGGAAATCCATCAGTAATGGGTATGAGGATGCCTTGTGTGCCAGACACTGGTCGCCTCTTTGCAACCTGTAGGATACCGAGTTTAGTGGTAGGGCTTTTAGTCAATCCATGTAGGACATGTTTATAGGTTCATAGGTTCATAGGTTTAGGTTAGGTACTAGCCTAACCCTAGAGCATTTATATAGCCTAGCCCCAAAGTGGCTTACGCCACCCCTTATGTTAGAAATACTGTGCCCATTAGTTTGTTGTGCCTCTGTCCAGTAGTGACACAGAGATGATTCCCGGGGTAAACCTACGATCTCCCTTGTATACTTTTAGTAAGTTATTTTTGTGGGATTCCAGTTGTTGCATGTGTCTGGACAGATACATGCCAAAGGGGTATTATATTCAATGATTGGTCTAATGATGGCTGAGTAAAGGGGGACAATGACATTCCTAGATCTAGGTGGGTCTACTTGACTTTACTGAAATTTCACCTACCCGAAATTCCACAAAACTGAACATTTACATTACCAAAAGTCATATCAAAGAAACACCAACTACAGCAAAAAAAAAAACTTTTTTGCATTTTTGTAGTGGAGGGCTGTGCCCAAACACCCCCTGCAAATTTTATATACCAACTCCAAGATTGCACTACAATGAGTAAAAGGGTAAATTTCCCTATCTTCACTGTACTACAATCTCCATTCAGAAGCTGGGAGTGCTGTCTGATGTGATCACCTGGTGTTTCGTTGATCTGACTTCCAGTAATGTAAATGTTTGGTGGTGTGGAATTTTGGTGGTGTTGTCATCTCGATCGTCTAAATTTCGGGTAAGTGAAATTTTGGTTAAGTCAGGTAGACACATCTACTCACAATACCTTTGTTTTACAAGCTGTGTGATGTAGAAGGGCTTTCTTATGACAATAGACATGTGCTGGTAAAAAGGTCACTGTCCACATAAGTTCCCAAATCCCGAACATCTGGGTCAACACTTAGGGAAGTATTGTCAGTGTGGGTGTTCCCTGGGGTAGAAGACTTCCTAAAGGATACAATAATATATTTTTTGGCATTTAGTTTCAGACCATAATTTTGACATCATTTATTAATTTGAGACAAACTTTTCTGCAGGATGGCCAAGTCATTTGGGATTCAGTGACTACTCCTAGCTTACATTCATCTGCAAACTTAATCAGCTAGAGCCCTTCGGTATTGGCTTTTACTTGAGGAAAGTAGATGCAAACAGGAGAGGTCCCTGAGGAACTCCACTAGTGATTGGTCTCTTTGTGAGGTACCTTCCTCTGTTTTGATTATCTGTGTCCTATCTGTAAGCTATTTGGCAATCCAGTGGGTGACACAGGGTTTATTCCAGTTTATTTAGCTTCTTGTACAGTACATTCTGTCACGTATTCGAGGATGCAAGGTATTAGCTGAATTATCCCATCTTGTAGCTTGAAGCATAGAAAACCACATATCTATGTAAAAGAGACAGATGTACATTACACAGCTGAACAAAATAATAACCTTTTCACCCACATCCAAGACCGGTTATCCCTCATTCCCTAGGTGAGAACCTATGACAACCAATTCTTTATTTAATGGGCCTCATTTTCTGCAGCTGTTTGATTATGTAGTGCTTCTCTGTCCCCCCATAATTCTTATTAGCATTTTCTAAATCACTCATTCCCTCCAGTAGAGCTCTTTTGAGTGTGCACCTTTAACTCCTAGTGGGCGTGGCTTCAGCATATAAAAATTGAGGTTATCACCATACATTTTTAACAAATACCCATTGACAGAGGTCATATATCAATACAATTGTGTTTGCTATCATGTATGCTTCAAGATAAAATTGTCCGATACCTTGTATGTAACATGGTTTCGGAATTATTAATGCAAATATGAACAGGCAATATTTGACGCCTAGAGGAGCAGTAGGGTGTAACTGCAGAAATGCCTGGAGACGTCACTCGGCTGTAATGAGTTGTGCTGTTGAACTCTCTATAATTCTTTATAATTAAGTTCTTGTAATCACGGCTGCACAGGTAAAAAACACACTCTCCAAAGCCAAGAACACAGCATCCATGGGACCTGACAACATCCCAGGCTGTGTTCTACATGAACTACAGAACGAACTGGCACCCCACCTAAGTACCATGTTCAGTTATAGCCTCACCTCAGGCTTTGTGCCCACTGAATGGCACACAGCAACAGTTATCCCCACTCCACAAAGGGGGAGCCACAACGGACCCTAGGAACTAACACACCATTAGCCTGACTAGCCTGGTCTGCAAGGCCATGGAACTTATAAACAACGACATTGGTAATCTCTAAACTCTGGACCCTACCCAGTTTGGGTTTGTAAAAGGCAGATCATGTCTCCTAAACCTGATAAACTTCTTTGAAGCGGTCACCAAAGCTGTAGATGAGGGTAAGGTTGTTCACACAGCCTATCTAGATCTCGCCAAGGCTTTCAACACCATCCCCCACTCTGGAATTATAGATAAACTCACTAAAATAGGCATACATCCCTATGTCACAAGATGGGTTGCCAACTGGCTCACTGACAGAACCCACACTGTGAAAGTAGCAGACTCTAAATCCAACTTCAGACCAGTGACAAGTGGAGTACTACCGGATTCAGTCCTAGGTCCTCTTCTGTTTTGTATCTACTTCTCTGAAGTACAGGCTAACACAGAAGGTCTTTGGCTAACAAAGTTTGCAGATGACTGCAAACTAGGAGCTATAATCAAAACTCCTAACGATGTGGACATCCTACAAAAGGGCCTCACTGAGACAGATATCTTGTGTCAAAGCCATGGCCTCAAGCTCAATGCCAAAAAGTGCATTGTCATCCCTTTTGGTAAAAACTCTGTATCCATGAACTACCACATAGGCGGTAGTCTGCTTAACAGCAAAAGTGTGATAAGAGATCTTGGGACACAAGTGGACCGTAGTCTCTCCTTTGATAATCACATCGCCACAGTAGTCAGGAAATCCTTCTACGTGGCACACCTCATTACAAAAGGTTTCTCATCCAGGAGAAAAGAGGTCATTGTTCCCCTATACACATCACTCATTATACCCATTATAGAGTACAACGCCCCTTTTGGTATGTACCTGACAACAACTGGAAAGGCCACAGAAATACCTCTCAAAGAGGATTACCGGCCCCAAACAGATGCCCTACGCAAACCGTCTCAGAAAACTCCAGCTTTACTCTGTTGCATATTGCCTACTCAGAAGCGATCCCTGCCTAACACACAAAGCTATGTCAAACCCAGAGCTATTGGACGTGCTCCACTTAAATAAATCCCAATTCCTCTGAGCTGCACGCTCTAGAGACCTAAACCTTGTCACCACAATAAACAGAACATGTTGGAGGGATAGATTCCTGTCCCAGAGACTTCCCATACTCTGGAATAAACTACCTATCTGTATCAAACAAAGCTCCTCATTAACACTCTTCAAGAATAATCTTGATGATTGGATGGGAGATAGGAAATTCACCCAGGGGATCACTTCTGTGGCTCTGCTTGACAGGGGCACAGGAAAATAATTTTCTTGGGTGGCAAAAGCCAGGGTACCATTTGGCTAGGCCTATATAGGCCCTAGGGCCAATAGCCTAGTACCTACCTATGAATAATAGGGGCATTCATCCATCTCTGATAGTTATACACTTTCAGTTGGAAAACGTTTGTATTCCATTTGATAAAAGTTCAGCATTCCCATTAGCATCAATCTACTGTTAATTTCACTTTCATCATCATGTCTCTAAACTAAATAATTTATCATTAAATTTTAACAAATGTTTATCATTGTTTACATTTTGAACATAAAGTCATAGTCAGCAAACTTCTAGTCCTTATGAATTCACTTAACATTTATCATAAGTTCATTTGGCATGAGATTTATTAAGTAGTTTAAGGAATCATCAACTAATATTCATGTGTATGTATCAGTATCCAAGCAGATTCATTTAGAACATTAATTTGCAAACCACTGTTTGTCAATCATACACAATGCAGTCAAGTAACATCTTTTAAGTTACACTAAGTATATAACTTTTTTTTAATCTTTCAATTATTTTCCACCACCTTTTATTAAAGAAATCTACGTTAAAAGGCAGTAGCAACATAGCTGTGTTCTTTATATTACATATCAAACACTAGTAAAACAATGGATGGAAAAAAAACAGAAGCTCTTGAGTTGCATCCCTTAAGCTATTAACACGCTGCTTTTTCCAGCTGTCTGATATATACTGTCCCTGCTTATTTACAATTTCTGTAATGTGATGGGAACCCTAAAAATATCAATTTTGTTTAACACTGTCAAAGGTGACAAGCAAACAACTTTAAGCGAAACATTAACAATAGTTAAATTCAAAGCATAAAGAACACTACAGATCATTTTTGGTGTAAATATATACAATTCATGTTGCTTTTCTTTAAAGCAGTGTGGCAAACTAATGAATTTCAAATACTTCCCCAGTCTTTTCATTAATTCATAGTTTTATTTTTTAAACATCTTTATTAAATTCTCACTCAAGATATAGGGACACATACATTAATAGAAAAGAAAACAAACCTTATTAACGCCTTTCTATGTACATATATTATACATTGTGTATTTTCTTTCTTTATAACTGTCATCAGACCAACATTATATAAATTTCTCATTTTTTGCCTTCCCTTAAACCTCACTTCTTCTCTAGAACAAGTTCTGCATTTATTGTTCCCACAGATTACATTTACTTCTATATAATTTGCTCCTTCTCTTTTCTAAAGATTCCTTTTACTGTTTTTTATCTCTTAAAATATTCAGTACCCCAGATGCAGTTGGTTTAGTTGTTGGTTTCCATTTTTTTTTTGTAATTTCTTTTGACAGCCAACAAAATGAAATTTAAAAGGGCCTTTGTATATGCAATTCAGATCATGTGTCTTACATTAAAAGAATAATAATTTCCGTCAAAGTCTGTTTTTGGTATAAAAATACCTATGCCGACACTTCCAAGTAAAAATCCTAAACCTTCTGGGCACTGTTGCATACTTAGGAGCTCCTCATGCATATCAGAATAAGGCATTTGCCGACCACATGAGGAACACTTTTTAAACCCAGCAGGCCTATTAGACATTGTAACAAACTACAACTACTACTAATGCTACAGCAACTATCCAACTAAAGCCCTAATGGCTGAAAAGAAGACAAAAGGGCACCAAAGTGCGCACACACACACCCACACACATCTAGTCTAACTAAACTAATGAGAGGGGAGGGATATAGTCTATAAAAAGTTATAAAACTGTAAAACTAGACTACCCTACACTAGAAAATTACAAAACTAAGAAAATTAATAAAAATGATTGAACATTTTTTACTTAACCAACCAGAGCCAGAGGAACGCATCTTCACAGGAAGCATGGGAAATGAGATCTGGGGATTTGAGAGCACAGGGCATTATGGGAAAGGAAAGGGTGGAGCCACAGCCTTGGATCCATCCATTGAATATTGCCGGCTTGGATCCATTGTTGGATCCAAGACCCTGTGGTGATGAATGAAGACATAGGATAACACTGATGCCAAGGTATGGTAAGTACATAACTCTTTTTCCTTACTTGGATGACTGGCTCAGAACCACTCAGACTAGTCATCGTCTGATCAAAGCATGGGATTACGTACTCCAGTTATGCTCCCACCTGGGAATCACTATCAATCACAGCAAATCTCATCTAGAATCAACTGGAATATTAGAGTTTATTGGAGCTCTGTTCGACAGACTGTCCTTGACAGCTTCTCTTCCCTTACCAAGTGTACAAACCATACTATTCCAGGTCAAAACGATCATTCAGAATTCCTCTATCTCTCAGCTCGATTGGTTCTTCAAGCTTTTAGGGATCAATGTCTGCTGCAGTAGTATGGTTCCGCACGATACCACAGGAGAATTTTTTAATGGACCTTAGCAACTCTGTGATCTATTCAACATCAACCCTTATCTACCCAAATCAAGATCACGCAGGCTTGCAAAAATTAACCTCCTTTGGTGGATTTAGTATGATCAAATAGTGAAAGGTTGCCCTTTCACTTTCCTTCAGCCTAAGGTCATAGTTACCATGGATGTTTCCCAGATCAGGTGAGGGGACACTTCTTGGAAAAGGCAGACCAAGGCACATGGTCCCCCTGAAGAAGCCAACATGCATATCAACATCCTAGAAATGAGAGCAGCCTTCCTAGCACTACAGGCCTTCCAAGACCGCCTTCCCTCTGGGACCATTGCATTTCAAGCAAACAATATCTCAGTAGTTTGGTAAATCAACAAACAAGAGGGAAACAAATCTTATCCCCTGTGGTGAAAAGCTTTGAGAGTGAATGCGGCAATGGGCAATTTCACCAAATCGATTTCTGATAGCAGTGCACATTCCGGTGAACTCCATCGTGATAGCAAACAAGTTGAGTAGGTCCATTCCAATGCCTCACAAGTGGTCTCTCAAGATGAAGGTGGTGGAGAAAATATTCCATTGATGGGCTCAACAGTGCTGTGGCCTTTTTACATCCCCGCTCAACAGCAAGTTTTTTACTCTCATCACCCCACTGGCAGAGTCACTGAGAAGTGCTCTACTTCACTGTTATCCTATCATTCTCCTTTATGCCTAACCCCTGTTACCCATAATCCCCAAATTTCTTCAGAAAACATCTTGATTGAAGAGCACAGTAATATTTGTTGCTCTTTATTGGCCTCAACAAATTTGGGTTACCTTTCTTTGGCCTTATGTTACTCATCCTTCATGGTCTCTGGATCCAACTCCAGAACTTCTGTGCCATGATTCACCCAGACATGCCTGGTCTAAAGTTGACTTGATGGTTTCTCCACTTCGAGTGCTAGACAGCCCAGGCTGTCCTCCTCTGTCACATCTATCATCCCACAAAGTTTCCACTAGGAAGTTCTACAAAATCAAATGGAAAAGATTCATAATTTGGGCACAACAAAAACATATCATTTTCAATGCCTGTATCTAAAGTTCTGGATCTTTTAGCTTCAATTTTCAAGGAAGGAGCTAGCTCTTCTACTGTTAAAGCACAGTTAGCTGCCATCTCTAAGTTTCATACAGGAATAAATAATTCATCTCTAACATCCTCCAAATTGTGCAAAGCTTTTATAAAAGGAACTGTTCTCTTGATATCTTTACTTAAAGATCCCACTCCCCCTTGGGATTTAAGTCTAGTCTTGTAAGCTCTAACCCAGTCTCCATTTGAACCTCCAACTAAAACGGAGCTAAAATTTCTAACCTGGAAAACTACCTTTTTTAGTAGCTAGTACCTCTGCCAGAAGAGTTTCAGAATTACAGGCCTTGTCTTCTAAACCTCCTTATTTAATTATTCATAAAGATAGAATGTCCTTGCAAACTAATCCTCCCTTTCTTCCTAAGGTGGTGTCAGAATCTAATATCAATCAAGTTATCAGTCTACCAGTCCTTCCAAATTTTTCAAACAAAGGTGTTACATTTATTGGATGTTCACAAATTATGTTTTTATTTGCATAGAACAAAATTTTTTAGAAAAAACAGATCAACTGTTTGTGTCATTTTCAGATTCAAAATTGGGCAAATCAGTCTGTAAAGTAGCATTAGCTAAATGGTTGATTTTATTGTATTACCATTCATCAGGATCATCATCAACCCCCTTTTTCCCATTTTCTACATGATGTTAGGGTATCATGCTAACTGTCACCATCTGTCTCAATTCAGTGCCACACTCCTGCCTTCTTCGGCACTCATGCCTGACTGTCCGCAGATCTTTTCTCACACAGTCCATCTATCTCTCTGCTGAACGTTCTCGTTTCCCTGTTACCTTCTTCCTGTCTGTCCCTAATCTTTTTCACTAGATTGTCTTCTGCTTTTCTGCACATGTTTCTGAACCACAGTAATGTGCTTTGTTTGATCTTAGGTGCACATACATTTCCCCCAACGTTAGCATGGGTTTCTGTCGTAGGTCGGAGTAGACTGAGTCTTCAACTTACTTATCACTGGCAAATGCCCATGCCCATTTGGCAACATTAGTCAACTTGACCAAATCACCTAGAGCCATATTTAACTTTGTCAAGTGGCTAGCCCTGCCACAGTGCCCAGTGGTTGGTCTCTACAACTCTTCCCGCTATAGGGCACCATGTAAAGTCTGTGCTGCTGCCCACAACTTCATTCATTGGTGAGTTTGAAATTGAAACACTCTGCATGTTTTTCAGAGGTTGTAGGAACCCTATGGAGATAGAGAGAAAACATGCAATTGCCAAACGGGCATTGGCCAGAAGTCAGGATTGAACCTTGTACCATGTGCATGGGAGGCAAAGACTTTAACCATTATGCCAACTGGTCTTACTGCCCTCTGACCAGACATCAACTGTATTACCATTGTTTATAATAAAGTGGACATATCCTTAACTAAATCATCAAGAGTACATTCTACAAAATCCATGGCTACTATTTCAGCCTTTTTGTCTATGTCTTCTCTAAATGATGATTATGCTGCCTCAACTTGGGTTAATCCTCATACCTTTATTGCTTATTGCAAGTTAGATCTAATCTCTAGGGGAAGAGCAGCACAGTGCTCAGGAATATTCTTCTTTAGAGTCCTCCTGGTGTTTAGGTAGCTGGGGACTCTGTCCCAAGAGTTGAAGAACAAATGAAAATTGGTAACATCAGATAAAGAAGTAATGTACTCACCGGAACATTCCATCTGTGCTGTCCATTTTCATTCTTCCTCAACTACCTTCCCACCAACCCCCTCCTTGTTGTCTTTTGGAAGGATTGAAGATGCTAAAGAAACCTTGTTCCTTTGTTTGAGTCCCAGATTTTGCTATCTATCTTACTATTTTATTCCTTTTCGGTGTTCTATAGATATAATGCACAGCAAATAAGTTCTGAGGCATGTTCGGGACTAGAGCATTATGGAAAAGGGAGGAGCTTGATAGCTTTCAGTGATTCATGAGCCTAGTAGAAACATCGTCATATCCAAGTTCGGATCCGAACCCAACAGTTGGTGAAAAATGAAAATGGACTACACAGATGGAAAGTTGTGGTGAGTATGTAACTTCCTTTTTTGACTATGTCTTAAGTGATAATTTACAAAAATGTTTTAAAAAAATTGCAACGAGCACTGAGATCTGTCAATTTGTTATTAGGGCTCCTGATATTGAGCACAATAACCTTGATGTGATCTGGTTTGTTATTCACAATGCAAACCCTTTTGTTATTTTGGAATGTTCTGAAGGAAGACTTTTGGTAAAAGTGGCACTTCGATGCTATAAGTTCTTTGGTCACTATTCAGAATTCATTTAATGTGAGGTGTAATAAAGAGCATCCTTAGCAAAGCAATTTTGGTGTCAGTCATCTTGTCCGAAGTCAACACATACTGAAAATCTTAGAATGGCACCATCTACTTAGCCACTTAAGGTCAGTTACCTTCTCTTTCTATCTGGACATCCATGTGGGTGTTTGTAGGATTCCACAAAGAGCCACAACCTTAATTGCACTTGACACATGCATAGAAAACTCCAGGATGTCTGTCTGCTCGTCCTTATACAGTAGAGAGTCTATTATCCGAATGTTGATTAACCAGAATGTCAATTTTCCGAACAGAGCCTTCCAAAGTTTTCGGGTAGGAAAAATCATAAAGTCTAAATTTGTAAACAATATACGTATACATTTGTGCATATTATTTGAGCCTGCAACCCGCTCAGGTGTGAAAATATTCTTTGTTGTCCACTGGAATTGCCAAATGGTTGAAATGTATATTCCCTGCAAACAGAAAAAACAGGGTTCAATGTATGTTTGAGTATCCGAACTACCGTAGGTCCCAATTATTTCATATAATCAACTCTCTACTGTATGTTTTGCGCCAGCCATTCACCATAACACAAGGTCCACTAGATCATAGTCATATTTGTCCTGTTTGAAGAGCTTTCTTGGTCCTTATGATATCATGAATCTTTGCACAGTAAACACAGCTGTCAACCAAGTCTGTCCAGCCTATTGAGTGTAGAAACACTCTGCCTAATGATGGAGTCACCAGTTACTTGGACATATATGCTTGGATGCGCAAACTTTGTGGCAGTGGAATATTTCCACACTGCAGCCTGGTTGCTCACCAAGTTATATGAGACAGGTGGAATTTTTAGTAGACTACCGCTGATGCTCTTTATTTGTGATTCCTGGAGGGTTGGATAGTGACTTGTTTTACAACCTCTGCATATTTTGGTTTGTGTGATCTTGTGGTGATATGGGTGAGTTTGCATTGCGTACTGACTCTCTGTATAAATGAAACTGAAAGGATGGCCTCCGGGTTATATAGATAATTACACTTCTCACTTATCATATCATATATCATATTGGTTAGGTAGTTGCTGGTAAGCATTAGGCAGTTTTTACAATGTGTCAGAATATCAAGTGCAGAAAGTCTGTGAACAGAAATGCTAGAAATAGGCTGGGCTTTCATGTTTGTCATGTGGGTAGAATTACTAAGGGGAAGAGAGGTATAGTAAACCAATTTAATCATTAGACACAGAACATATGATAGGTATATAAACCATGATGTAGCGATATATTCGATGAGACAGAAGTGCTGACACATGCTATAACATTTTGAATTTATGGGAAAGAAATTGCATAATACAGTCTAAACTTTGAGTGGCAGGCATATGTAGCTTGGTACAACACAGACATTCAGTATAACAACAGGAGTATGAGGGCTAAAAATGTAGTACAAGTTCAACACATTGATATCCAAGAATAGCACACAATGAAAGTTGAGTACACTACAAAGACAGCAGTTCTGTATAAAAACAGAATGAGGTCTGAGCAGTTAGTGTAAGTAACACTCAATATTCTCTAGAATAAAAGGCTCCGATGCCCCCAGCAGCACATTTGGAAAATGTCTGTGATACCCACACTGCATTTCAAAGCTTAATTACCACCAATATAATGAACAAAGGTAGGCTTGGATGCCATAAAATAAACACTTCTAGGAGTCATTAAGCTCTGTTGCTACACAGTGTTTGCTTCTGGGATTTAAAAAAATCCGTTGCTTAGATGCAGCCAAGTATTGTTACTTCAGATAACTAGCCTAAGTAGAAAAGAGAACATAGACATCAGTTGATGTTAATGATGGCTGTGAACTGATTTATAAGCAGTAAGAAGCTGAAATAATATTTGTTTGCAAACAAATAGCTGCTGCAGCACACAAGAAGAACATCTAAACCCGGAACAGCAGGAGTTCCAAGAAACAGACAGCAGCTTTAATCCAACTTGTGCTATGAGTAGCAAACTTTAGCAACCATGCAGACGAGGTAAGGGGCCAAGATGAATGTAGGGAATGGTAGATAATATTCATAAACACTTTAAAACAAGGCAATGGCATCTGTACATTACAGTATACTTTGCTTCTGTCTGCAGAACAGCAGGGCCAAATTGGGTTAGAAATGGTCAATCCAGTAGTATTGTATAGCCAGGAGATGCAGCACAAAGCATCCCAGCCAAATAAAGCAGCAGGTCTTGCTGTATGGCACAATTTAAATGATGCACTTAAAAGTCATAGCCAGTCAGAAAAACAACAGTAAATTAAGCCTGGTGCAAGGAGAATGACCAAAACATCATCACTTTCCTACTCATGCTGAAAAAAAGGCAAATCAAAACTGGTGACGTAAACAGTGTCACAAACTGACATTAAGTGCACTTTGTAATTACATAAGTGGATTAAATTAAAAAATGCTGTCTTTGGAACTGGTAGCAAGGTCACATTCAGTCAGAACTGGTCAGTCCAGTGGAAGAATGTAACAGGAGAATGTAGTATAAACAGCCCAGCCAAATAGATCAAGAGGTCCTGCTATGAAGCACAGAGTAAAACATTCACTTAAAGTCACAGCCAGTCAGAAAGTCAACTAAATTAAGCTGTGGTAAGCAGAATGCTCAAGATATCAGTAAATGTCCTACTTTCACTAGCAAAAACAGCCAAAACTTGTCACAAACATTTTGCAACAATAAATGGTATTAACAGGCTGGTAATAAATGCATTCTAAAAGCACACAGATGGAATTAGATTAAATTAAAAGTACTTCCCTTTTGTCCTTGGGACTGGTAGGACATCTGGCTGCAGGACTGCTGTCTGCCTTTGGCTTTATTCTAATCCTGTTATGAATTTCGTCATAGTAGAAGCTGTTTTGTTAAAAAAAATGGTATCTCTAATGTAAAACACCATCATAGCTTGGATGCTAGCAAGGTCCAAGAATGATATTTGGCAGGAGTGGTTTGATGGTCAGGAGGGATATGGGGGAAAGGACCTCCCCAAAAAAATGTCTCTTGCCTACAAAACTTCATCACCTCTTCTGCTCTGGCTGCTAAGGCTCATGAAATATCTCTGCATCATCTTTTACAGTTTCTTCTCTGCTATCACCCTGTTATATGTCTTCCTTAACCCATTCACACCGAGAGCTCCAATTGTGCTATGTTATGCTTCACATCTGCAGTGCTAGTTGTATGAGCTACCTTGTCTGATTCAGGCTTGCAGGAATTGAAAGGCAGACCACACATAGCCCTTATGTTTCAATGTAATTTAATCTGGTACTGAATTTTTGGCATTCAGTGCCATAATTAAACAGTTTTATTTTGCAAACATTATTTTAACTGAACAACCTAGGTGAAAAGTTAAAATACCTGCTCAGATTAAAAGATGGATCTGATGTTGTCAATTTTTGATTAATCCTCAATAAGTGGGTTGAGATTTCGCAGAATAGAGTTCCTCTTTTCATCCCCTATCAGGAAGTGTAGGGCATTGGACAGATTTGGGAAGTGTCCATATACTTCAGTGACTTTTCACTTAGATCGCTGAATTATTTGGCACACTTCATCAAACTTCAGAGTCATTTAATTAAAAAATTCTCCAAATCCCACTCCAGGACCACTTACTCCTGAAGCAGATACCTCTGTTGCCTCACAGTTGGCTACCCTATAATCCATTTCTAATGTGTCCATTTCGCTTATTCCACATGCAGCTTGAGGGTACCTCAAAGATGGCGGGTTCAGGATTTTGTATTAGAAGACATGCCTGGATAAGTCTGTGTCATTTTGGGGAGCCCTTCTAGTCCTCCTTTGTCACTGCTCCCTTTCTTGGAAGTTCTTTGTTTGGTTAAAGTCACACTATCCAGTTGTGAGCGGGATGGTAAGACCCTGCCTGCAGTAGGCGTATGTTTTTTGACTCCTCAAAGAACTTTCTGTAGGTATCAGTGAGGTGGTCCAAAAAAGTCCCAGGGTCCTTTCCATGATCCATATAGAGATAGTCGCCCCAATAGTGGAAGACATCTCCAATCAAGGCTCTAGGGACACTTTCTCAGACAGATCCTATCAGCACTTCTGAAGGCAGACGGGTCATCTATCCTTCCACCAGAAAGCCTGGCTAGAGATTACAAAAGATACATGGTTGCAGAAGATTATATCCAGAGGTTATATAATACCCTTTTCCCTTCTCCCCTGCCACTTTAACAATAAACAAAATTCCCGATGTTCCACACAGTCAGAGGAAAGAAGCAGCACAAGAAATAAAAGAGCTGCTAGAAAAGAGTCATCCAAGAGGTCCCCCAGACCGGAAAGGATCCGGAACCTATTCAAGATTCTTTTTAGTGCTAAAGAAAAGGGACTGGAGAACAATTTTGGATCTCAGCACTATGAACAAATCAGTTCAGTATACAAAGTTCAGAATGGTCACACGTCTGTCCATTTTGCCTGTGCCAGGATGAGTGGTTGTTCTCAGTAGATCTTCAGGATATGTACGATCACATAAAAAATGAACAGATGATCCAGAAAATACCTACGTTTCTGGCTGGGAGACTGTCATTACCAGTTCCGAGCTCTGCCCTTTGGCCTCACCACAGCCCCCAGGTTGTTCACCAAATGTATGGCAGGATTCCTCAAAGAACCTGCTCCCGGGGAGAAGGCATTTGCTGATAAAAGCATGAGATTATGTACTCCAACTGTGTTCGTTCTCACCTGGGAATTGCCATCAGTCACAACAAATATCAGCTAGAACCATCTCAACTGTTAGAGTTCATAGGGGCCTTGTTCAATACAGTTTCAGTGACAGCCTCTCTCCCCTTAACAACAGTACAGACTATTGGATTTCAAGTCAAAAAGATAAACCAAAATTCTTCTCTGTCCACTCTGTTGTTTCTCCAACCCTTGGGGTCAATGACTGCTGCAGTAGTTCCAGTTCTGTTAGCAAGATACCATATGAGAATTCTTCAATGGACCCTGGTGACTCTGTTCAATAATGAACCACTCTTTGTCCACCTGGATCAGAATAACTCAGGCATGCAAAACTTACCTCTTCTGGCAGATTTACTCAGATCATGTTTTACAAGGCTGTCCTTTCAAACTTCCTCAGTCCAAGGCCATAGTGACTGCGGATGCTTCCTAAATTGAGTGGATGGGGCACTTCTTGGGAAAGACAGTCCAAGGCACCTGGTCCCCTGAAGTGGCCAACATGCATATCAATGTCTTGGAAATGAGAGCTATCCTCCTAGCTTTGCAGGCCTTTCAAGACTATTTTCCTTCTGGGGCTATTGCGATTCAGATGCGCAGTATGTCAGTGGTCTGGTACATCAACAAACAAGGAGGAACCAGATCTTACCCCATGTGTCGAGAATCTCAGAGTGTGGCAGGGGCAATGTCATCCAATCGATTTCTGATACCAACACACATCCTGGGGAAATCCAACGTGATAGCAGACAAGTTGAGCAGGTCCATTTAATTGTCTCATAAGTGCTCTGTCAACATGAAAGTTGCGGAAAAGATATTTGGACAGTGGGGCCAACCTTGCTGCAATTTCTTTGCATCTCCCCTCAACAACAAGTACAGCAGGTACTTTGCCCTGACCCTCCCTCTGGGGAAATCAGAGAGACACACTGGCCCCCTTGTCTCCTCTATGCTTACCCTCCAACTCCTCTAATACCCAAGTTTCTCCAGAAGGCATCTCAGTTGAAGAGCACAGTCATCCTCATTGCCTGTTATTGGCCTCGTCAGATTCGATTTCCCTATCTTTGACCTCATCTAGTTTACCCACCATGGATTCTGGATCCAATTCCAGACCTCATGTCTCATCCAACAAACCTAATTCACCCGGACATTTTAGGCCTAAAGATGACCACATGATTTCTCCACTTCCATTGATAGCTAGACAGTCCGGGCTCTCCTTCACCATCCATCACATTCTTTTGTCTTTCCATAAAGCTTCCACTAGGAAGATTTACAGAAATAAATGGAAAAGATTTGTTTTTTGGGCATAACCGAGACAGTGGCCCTTTTTTAGCACCAGGACCTAAAATTCTTAAGTTTATGGCTACCAATTTTTAATGAAGGGGCTAGCTCCTCAGCTATTAAAGTACAACTAGCTGCGTTTTCTAATTTTCACATAGGAGTAAGCAATTCCACCTTAGCTTCTTCAAAACTTTGTAAGGCCTTTATAAAGACAACCTTTCTTCTTAGACCCCCTTTTAAAGATCCAACTCCACCATGGGATTTGAATTTAGTTTTTCAAGGTTTAACTTGGTCTCCAGTTGAACCATCAGCAAAGTGTGAACTAAAAATTTTAAAATGGAAAACTATCTTTTCAGTAGCCATAACCTTTGCTAGAAGAGTCTCAGAACTTCCAGCACCATCTCCTAAGCCCCCTTATTGTATTTGTCATAAAGATAGCGTATCATTCTAAACCAACCCATCCTTCCTTCCGTCAAAATTCAACATCAATCAGTCAGTCTTTCAGTTTTCTTTCCAAATTTCACAAAAGAGAATACATTACATTTGTTGGATATTCACAGATAATTATGCTTCTGTTTGCATGGAATGGAAAATTCAAGAAAATCAGATCAATTATTTGTCTGTCTTGCAGAGTCAAAATTTGGCAAACCAGTTACCAAAGTAACTCTAACCAAATGCTCAATTGCATTTCCTTTATCTACTTTATCTACAACAAATTGGATCTGTCTTTGTCAAAACCTTTAAGAGCTCATTCAACCAGGTCCATGGCAACTTCATCAATATTTTTATCTAGCTCTTCCACTGACTATATTTGTCCTGCTGCAACTTGAACTAATCTTCATACCTTCATTATTCATTACAGATTGGATCTGGTCTCCAGGGGAAGAGCAGCCTTCGGCTCAACAGTGCTGAGGAGTTTCCTTCCTCAGAGTCTTCCCAGGATTCAGGTAGCTGGGGCCTCTGTCCCACTTATTGTGGAGTGAATGAAAATTGACAACATATGAAAAAGAAGTTATGTATTCACCATAACATTACATCTATATTGTCCATTTACATTCTTCTCAGCTCCCCTCCCTCCAGCTCTTTACCATCTTGTTTGTGACTTTTAGAAGAATGAAAAGGTACTTAGGGAACCAGTGTTCTTTCCTTTGAGCTCCAGATACTGGTTTCTCATATAATGATTGTTCCCAAGTTTCTAATAAGCCAAGAGGTCAGCAAATAAGATCTGAGATGTATGGTAGGGGACTAGAGCATTATAGGTAACAGAGAAGCTCTAGAGTTTCCAGTATCCACAAGCTTTAAAAATCAGCTGAGTCTGGTCCGAACCCACTTGTTGTGGATGAATGAAAATGGACAACACAGATGGAACGTTATGGTGAGTACATAACTGCTTTTTTGCATTTAAATATATTGTGATTCTGAGCTCCAGGCAATTGCAGTTCAGACTGCTAGCAGTCTGAAACTGACACATCAATCACTGACTGCTGGCAGGTGTAAAGGAGTTGAGTTAAAGCCTACACTGCCTTCTGCCCACTGCCTTCCATCCATCTGTTCCCGTGCTAATCAGCACATTGGGCAACGAGAGCTCTCCAGCACTTGTCATTAATATAGCAGTTGCTGTTTTTACTGGGCTGGGTTGCTAGCTCGGCGTCCAACCTCCCCATATGCATAAACATGGGATCGGGCACACCACTCTCACACATATGCTTGCATACCTGTGTCCAATTTAGAGTGTCCAGAACAATTACGGCAGCTGTTTGGAATGTTGGAGGAAACTGGAGCACCCAGAGGAAACACAGGCGAATGCAGGGAAGACATGCAGACTCCACACACAAGCCACCCCAGCCAAGAATTGAACTGGAGAACCTCTTGCTGTGAGGCGGCAAAGATAACCGCTGCACCACTGTGCTGACCAGTGCAGTGCCTTAATACAGATTAATCAGAAAACTGTCACACATTTGATTTATTCCTTTTTGGTGTCTTATTGCATTTATAATATCCTCTGTAATCTCTGCTTTCAGTATTCCTTTCTGGTGTTTTATTGCATTTATAATCTCATCCTCTGTAATCTCTGCATTCAGTATTTTCACCTTGTTTTCATTTACTCTCTCCCCATATTATGGCTTACTACCTGCTGCCTTTCACAGTTGTTTTCTTTGCTAAGCTTGATACAGTCCCTTGTAAATGTCTTTACATAATGCAAACCATCTTAAGTCTCTGAGTTTTAATCATAATTATCCTTGTTTTGAGACTGCTCATTAATTTTCCTTGACTTGCCAAAGATTTTACTTTTTAGCTACATGGTCTGATTTAATCACCATGGTCAATATATCACCAGGGTGCTCACACCTGTCATGTTTCCATAGATTTCCAGATGCTCAGTAAGGTCAAAAGATAAGAACTTGATTGAGTCTCATAAGAGTTTGTTTCCTGTGGTATTTCTTATTTAGGATCCCACTTGGTTATGTTATCACCACTGAGATACAGCCCATTTGGAGACTATTTTGGCACATTTTTTTTTATCTGATCTTTGGAAGAATTTATATTCCTGCTATGCTACAGAACTACACTGCATGGTTACAATGTAGAACCAAAAGATTCTTGGGTGCTTGATATGCAGTCACATTAGCACCCCCCCCCACTCTGAATTCATTGGACATGGGATTTGTCCCATTCTAAAGAAAAAGCGCCTAAATCAGAGGCAGCGTACATAGCACCCCTCTCAGTCCTCCTCTAGTCATACCCAGGATACCTTTTCCCAGGAACTGAGAAGCATCATTGGATGCTTGACATGTAACATTGTATCAGATAAAGACAGCTAAGAGTGTATTCTTGGTACATTACATCCTGCTGGGTTCACTGGTGCAAAGGATGTGAGCACTCGTTAAATGCTTGATGATTACATTCTGAGTTTGGTTGATCCTTTTGTTGTCTTAGTCTATTCCTGAGTTCAGGTCAGTGGCTTTGCCAGTAAAAATTCAACCACTGCGCCACTGGCCTACTGAGTCTAACAATCTATCTTTTGTAACTGAAGTGCATCACTCACTGACTTCTAGGTTCATTGCTTATTACAGGCATACATACCTCATTTTTGCAGAATGTCCAGATTTTTGCCTCATATTTTTAGTCAGTTTCTCATAAAATTGGATAGCATAGTGGTGCAGCAGTAGCATTGTCGCCTCAAAGCAAGAGGTTCTCCGGTTCGATTATCAGCTGGGGTACCTTCTGTGCGGAGTCTGCATGCCCTCCCTGTGTTCATATGGGTTTCCTCCAGTTTCCTCCCATGTTATAAAGACATGTCTAGAGCGTTTCTGCCCTGGCCTCCACTGAAAATTGGCTTTGTTCCAAGTCAAACTTTCCCGGTAAACAAATGTTAAATAAATAAATTGTGGTTTTCTGACAAATCATTGGGAAATTTTTGAGGGTTGAAGTCAGAAAATAGACAGACATTTGAGTTTCAGACTTCATACCCTTCAGAAAATTCATGCTAATGCAATGCCTTTTAATGTGAAGTCCCGACTCTTCCCCTTGGTGCTTTGGCACGGATGAGTTTGGCTCCTACCTTGGGCTCGGAGCCGGCAGTTCTGGTGTGGGAGGTGTCTTTGGCCCTGGGTGCTTCCTTGCATCGAAGCCATGGGGCCTTCGATGCCATGAGGAGGGCTTTGTCCCTCCAGACTGCCACAACCTCTGATATGGCCACCTCCTCCCGAAAGGCGCCTGATTCTTCTCCGCTACCACAGATTCACCATAAGCGTAGGGACCCAGAGCCTCAAGACGCCCCTTTGGGGGAACCCTGCTCTTCCGAGACCTCCCCAGACATTCCCACTGAGGAGGTACCTTGGAAGAAGTTATGTAAGAGGGTAAGAGGAGACATTTAGATTCCTGCCAGGAATCCATCACGTCGGACACCAATTTGGAGGAATCGGAAGGGTCCCCAAGGTCTCCCTCTGAGGATATCTCCTTCGGGGGTATCCTTGAGATTCTTAAGCAGAGGGGTAACTGGCAGCCCCTAAACCCTGCCGAGGATGAATCGGTGCTCCTGAAGGCTTTTGGGTCCTGACCCTCCATCTCCTGGGTGTTGCCGGCCTTCAATGAGTTGATGGATCTTTTGTCTCGAAGTGCGTGGGAGTCACCAGATTCTATGGAGGCTGTTCCTAGGAGGCCCAACAAATACATTTCAGCGCCTCAAGATAAGTCCTTCTTATCCTAACCCATACCTGTTGATGCCATGGTGGTGACGGCAGCCACTAAGAAAGAGGTGACTGAGATTTCTACGTCTGTCCATCCTCCTGAAAGAGAGTCTTGGATCATGGACAGATACAGAAAGCGCATGTTCAGTTCTATGACCATTGCCCTTCAATCATTGAACTATCTAACCCACTTCACAAGGCTTCAGAGAGATCTGAAGGAGCTTGGAGATACTCTCCAGGGTGCAGTAGCCAATTCAGCGGTGGACAAACTGACGTCTCAGCTTGCTACCCTGAATTCCATCGTAAACTCTTTCATGCGCCTCGTGTCTTATGCAGCTGATGGAACGAGTAGGGCAGTGGGTACAGGAATTACTTTGCAAAGACATTCCTGGATGCGCTTATGTTCTTTTACGGAACCTTTCAAGTCGTCGTCTGTGAATGCCCCTTTCGATGGTTCTTCCTTGTTTGGACCAAAAGTTAGACAGACCCTCACCAGATGTGAGCAAGACGGTAAGACTCTGTCTGCCGTAGGAGTCTGTTTTTCTACCCCTACTAGACCTTATCCCAATGGTCAACTGGGAGGGAAAATGTGGTTCCATAAGACCCAAGGAGCCTTTCCGAACTCACAAGGTGAAACCTCCTCCAGGGGCAGAGGGGAGGCAATGGTGGAAGATGACGCCCACGCAGCAGAGGAGGTCCGCAGAACCAGGGTGATAGGGATCAGTTCCTTGGGAAGCCCTATCAGCGCTCCTGAAAGGAGGCCCGACTGTCCTGCTCTGGAGGCAGTCGGGGGATGTTTGTCTTTATACCTAGGAGCCTAGATAAAAATGTAAGAAGATCGATGGGTACAAAATGTTATATCCAGAGGATATTCCATCCCCTTTCTCTCTCAACCCAGACCAACAAAAGGAATCCCAGACGTTCCACCCAGTCTATGGGATGTGGCATCTGTAGAGGTCCAAAAACTATTGCAAAAAAGAGTCATCCAGCCAGTCCCAGCAGACCAGCAAGGATCCGGAACTTACTCAGGATTCTTTTTGGTACCAAAGAAGACAGGGGGCTGGAGACCTATTTTGGACCTCAGCAGACTCAACAAATATGTGGTAAAGACAAAGTTCCAGATGGTCACGCTTCATTCCATACTCCCGTTATTAGGGAAGGACAATTGGATGTGCTGTCTAGATATCAAAATGGCCAGGCCATCCAGGGATCATCTGCGCTTCAGGCTGGGAGCCTTTTGCGCTTCAGGCTGGGAGCCAGTCACTTCCAGTTTCGGGCCCTGCCTTTTGGTCTCACTACAGCCCCCAGAGTGTTCACCAAATGTATGGCAGTGGTCATGGCTCACTTGAGATATTTAGGAATCCGGGTGTTTCCTTACTTGGACGACTGACTCCTTACCGCTCCCACCAGGCATCAACTTATTCTGGCAAGGGACATTGCCTTAGATGTATGCTTCCAACTAGGTATTACGATAAATTCAGAAAAGTCTGCTTTATTGACATCGCAGCGTACAGTCTTTATAGAAGCAGACTTAGACACGGTCAGCATGTCCCTGAAGCTCTCTCCCAAAAGAGTGATTACCCTTAGACAACAAATTGTGGATCTCCTGTCAAGACAAAAAGCACCAGCATCGCAGATTTTCAAGTTGCTCGGCACTATGGCAGCAGAGATTATTGCAATACCCCTTGCGAGATCTCACATGCGCATTCTTCAGTGGCTGCTATTCACACAGTGGACATTTCAGGACTTACCGATGAATCACCCAGTTCTGATTACCAACTCTTGCAAGGACGATCTTTGGTGGTGGCTAATGTCTGAGACGGTGACTATGGGATGTCCATTTGTCCTCCCGGCTCCAGTTGCAACAGTAACCACGGAAGCCTCCCTGACTGGGTTGGGGGGGGCATTATCAGGGACGGACAGGCTCACGAGGCTCATTTGCACATAAATGACCTGGAGGTGAGAGTGGTTCTTGTAGCATTGCAGTCCTTTCAAGACTCTCTTCCCCTAGGCATGATTGCGATCCAGTCAGACAACATGTCTGTAGTCTGGTACATAAACAAACAAGGAGGAACCAAATCTTACCCCCTATGTTGAGAGTCGCTAAGATTATGGAAATGGGCAGAGTCCACCCAGTGCTTTCTGATAGCAACGTACATCCTGTGGAAATCCAGCGTGATAGTGGACAGACTCAGCAGAGCTATTCTGTTGCCTCATGAGTGGTCTCTCAGAATGAAACAGCAGAAATGATTTTCCGCAGATGGGGCCAGCCTTGCTGCTACCTTTTTGCCACCTCCACAAACACCAAGTGCAGCAACTACTTTGCCCTAATCCCTCAACAAGGACTCATCCACGATTGGCCCCCGGGACTCCTTTATGCATTCCCTTCATTTCCCCTGATTCCCAAAGTCTTAAAGCCAGTTTTCTGGGCAGGACACTTATCTTTATAGCCCCATATTGGCCTTGACAAATTTGGTTCCCCTTCCTGAAGCCTCATCTACTGGAGGAGCCTTGGATTCTGAACCTAGTGCCGGATCTGTTGACCCACTCATCAGGAGCTCTTCACCCTTCTCTCCAGTCCATCAAACTGACAGTGTGGCTGCTCCAATTCCCAAAATAACCTTGACCCTTTCCTGGCATCCATTTCGGATATTTTGGAATTTCTAACAAAACTGTTCAATGAAGGAGCTGCAGCAGCAACCATTCGAGTCCAACTGGCTGCTTCTTCTGATTTTCATATAGGTGCATCTGAAAATGATAATCTGAAGTTGTTAATTTTCTTCCTATTCATTACTGATGGGTTCAGTTCCAAGCCCACCTTATACCAAGCTTGCGTGCACCAAAAACTCTCGAGCTAAGATGCTGCCCACAATACCCTTCACTCAGTTACCCCAGATCTCATTTGCAGCCATATAGCAGCATTTCACCGAGCTCTCCAACTAAGTGTTATATTTTTTCAAATTTTATCAGTATTTGTGAGTTCTTTGCTGTCAGTTTGTTATCTTTTCTCTAATTACTCACTCAACTCTACCCACAGGTATTTCTTTTTCATACCATTGTTGGTATTGACCCTTTTACCCTTGTGGTATTCCCAGTACCATTGTTGGTATTTTCCCCTCTCTCTATAACTTTCTTCTACTTGTGTGTGTTTCTTCTGTTATGTCGGAAAAAAAAGGGAATACGGGGTTTAAACACTGCTCTTCTTGCAGTGGTAAACTCCCGAATAGTCATTTACATGAAGAATGCGTGTCTTGTTAGGGGGGTTCCGCACTTATCGGTGAAACCTCCATGTGACATTTGTACAAGCTTCAGTCAGCAGACGCTGAATGAAAGACAAAACAAGTTAATCCTTAAGGGCCTGCTTCCTTTGCCTTTTTCGGAGGCTATTTCTGCGTCAGAGGTCTCATCCCCTCCTCCTGTAGACAAGAAACATCCTTGTTCAGACCCCTCTTCACTGGCCAGTGATAGGGGCAAAAATCATAAGCACAAGGCCCACCAGACTTTTACCGAGCACCGTATCGCCTCCTTAGTTCCAGCCACCTTGTCTCCGAGTTTGGCTCCAGTGCTTCATACCGAGGTCAACTCGTTGGCACCTGTCCCGGCTCCGATGACTACGGCACCCACTACAACTTCAGTTCCGACCAGTTTGTCTGTCTCTACCTCGGCACCAGCGTCCCAAATCTCCGCTTCAACGTCTGTTTCAGAGCCGCTATTGACCTCCAACCCCAGCTGTGACCTCGGCGCTGATTGTTCCCCTGCTGCCGATTTCCAAACTGGAATCGTCTGTGCCATTTTTCAATACACCACGGATCCAGTACTCCCCGTCTGCAGACCAATTTGCCAGACAAGCCTTCAGCCCCTTTTTGGACCAGCCTGATTCCCCTTCAGGGGCATCGGTAAGGTCCACCAGTAGCCTATCAGAATTGGATGTGGTGTGCCTCTTTGATCAGCTGCTGACCGCCAGGGGAATTAAAAAATTTCATAGAGCCCATCCCACTCTGGGCTTTGGGTCTATTACCCCAGTATTCTCCTCCCTTGGATCCCTCGGTTCCGAGGCTCATATTTCCGATGTTTGTGAGAGAACCCCCTTACCTCTGCACCGACAATGACCATGTCTGAGGCTCTGAGGCTCCTTTTGGTGTCTGTTCCATTGGAACCCACCCTTCCTCAATCTCATACTTGGGGGGTGGAACCCTCGGTTCCGGCCACAGTTCCGGTTGTGTTGCCGGTTTTATGTTTGGGTCCGAGGGTGACTCCCACCCTGGTTTTGCTTGAGGTTCCGTCCCCGGGAGCGGACCGTGGAGCAGGATGTGACTCCGGTTCCGAAATTGTCTTCTTCATTTCTGGGCTCCCATTCCTCTTCATGCGGGCCTCCTTCCCAGATGATGGAGAGGGTGCTTGCTTCGAGCAATCCTCCTATGTCGGACCTTCCACCCATTCCTTCTGAGCTGCAGCTATCAAAGGCCACCCCACCTAGGAGTCCGAGAGCGCAAGGCCCAGGAAACCGCTGTTCAGGGTATTTCCCCTTCTGAGTCTTCTTCGGATGCTCCCATCAAAGAACCCCCTCAGAAATGGGCGTGTAAGAGGAAACACATGGACTCCCCAGAGGAGTCCCTCACAGAAGATAATGGACTACGATGATGAGGAAAGATCCCCACGGTCACCCCCTGACTATGTCTCATTTGGAAACAGAGGGGTGACTGGAAGCCCTCCAATCCTTCCTTAGAGGAATTCTTATTCCTGCAGGCCTTCTGCTGTTGGCCCTCTACTTCTTGGGTGAATCCCCCGCCGATGAGTTGGTCAAGCTCATCATGCAGTGGGCATGGAAGAATGCTGACACCGTTGAGGCCATCCCCAGGAGATCAGATAAGATGCTCTCCCCTCCAGAGGATCAACCCCATTGGTCTAGAGGTTTGCCAGTAGATGCTATGGTGGTAGCGGCAGCCACGAAAAAGGACCTTGCAGAGGAAAGTCCTGCTGTCTACCCGCCCAACAGGGAGTCCCGGGTGGTGGACAGGCTAGGGAAGTGAGTTTTTGCATCAGCGACCTTTGATGTCAGGTCTCTGAACATTTTGGCACATTTTACGAGGCTCCAGAGAGATCTCATCACCAAGCTCTCTGGAACCCTCGCGGGACAAGTTTCGGATGTGGCACATGATAAAGTTGCTTCCCAACTTGCCACCCTGGAGTCCATCACCAATTCGTCCATGAGGTTGCTGTCCCATGCAACTGAAGGAGTGGCTAGAGCTGTGGGTGCAGGAATAGTTATGAGATGCCAAGCCTGGATGCGCATTTCTGACCTCGTGGACTCCATCTTCCTTTTTAAATGCCCCTATTGAACCATCAGGTTTGTTTGGTGCTAAGGTCAAAGATATATTAGCCAGGTGCGAGCAGGGTGGGAAGACCTTGTTTGCCATGGGTCTACATTTTTCCAAAACCTCAGCGCTCCTTCTCCAGGAACCATTGGAGTGGAAAGATGTGGCACAAAAAGTCTCAAGGTCCTTTCCGTGAGGCACGTGGTGAGGACTCCCCCAGAGGCAGAGGGGGTTCCAATAATGGAAGACGCCCCTTTCGGGGCAGAGGGGGTCCCCGAAATCAGGACTCCAGAGATTCTTTCTCGGGAAGACTGTATCAGCGCTCCTGAAGCGCTGCCCGATTGCTTTCCTCTGGAAGCAGTCTGGGCGCATTTCTCTCTGCACCAAGCTGCCTGGCTCTCTATTACAAATTATTAATGGGTGCAGAGAATAATTTCCAGAGGCTGTCACATTCCCCTAATCTCTTATCCAAGACCAATGAAATCCCTTCCTGATGTTCCACCCAGTCACTGGGAGGAGGCAGCTTCTGAAATATGAAAGCTGTGTGAAAAACGAGTCATCCAACAGGTCCACCCAGACCAGTGTGGATCAGGGTTTTACTCAAGATTCTTTTTAGTGCCAAAGAAGACCGGGGACTGGAGGCTCATTCTGAATCTCAGCCAGCTAAACAAATCAGTGATTCAGACCAAGTTCCACATGGTCATGATTCAATCCATCCTCCCCTTTCTGTGGAAGGGTGTGTGGATGTGCTCGTTAGACCTCCAGGATGTGTATTACCACATCAAAATGGACAAACGCTCCAGGAGTCTCCTTCACTTCCGGCTGGGAGCCAATCACTACCAATTCAGAGCCCTGCCATTTGGTCTTTCGACAGCCCCCAGAGTGTTCACGAAATGCCTAGCAGTGGTCACAGCTCATCTGAGACTTCAGGGATTCCAGGTGTTTCCGTATTTAGACAATTGGCTCCTCTCGCCCCCACCAAGCACCTTCTGGTCAGGGCCCTCTGCTACACACTAGTACTAGCGGAGTTGCTGGGCATCACCATCCACTGGGAAAAATCCAACCTTCAGCCCTCACAGCAATTGGAATTTATAGGGGCAGTATTCAACACTCAATCAAGTCTGGCCTCTCTTCCCCTTCACAGGCTTCAGAGATTAAGGGCACAAGTTCAAATGATACTCTGTCGAAGAAAGGTGTCTGCAAGGGAAATTCTTCAGCCTCTGGGATCTATGGCGGCAGCCATCCCAATTGTTCCCCTAGCTAGATTACACATGAGACTGCTACAATGGCTCCTTCTTTCCCAGGGGATATCCAGTCTTCATCCCCTGAGCTCACAGATTCTCATCACCAACACCTGCAAACAAGATGATCTCTGGTGGATGAGTACAGACGAACATCTTTGGTGTCACCCCTTCCAGGCTCCCCAACCCAGCATCACGGTGACCACGGACACTTCCCTGATAGGGTGGGGGGGCCACTTCCAGTGAAAGTCAGTCCAAGGCATGTGGTCCAGCGTAGAGGTCAACTTGCATATCAGTGTCCTGGAGTTAAGAGCGTTGCTATTGGCATTGCAAGCATTCCATCCACACCTTCCGTCAGGAACGATTGCTATCCAATCCATTGTCCATTGTCTGGTACGTAAACAGGGGGGGACCAAATCCTACCCCCTATGTCACGAAGCCATGAGAATCTGGCATTGGGCGATAGCTTCCAACCTCTTTCTGATTGCAACGCATATCCCGGGGAGCTCCAACATGATTGTGGACAGACTGAGCAGATGCATCCTCCGTCCTCATGAGTGGTCTCTCAATCTGAGTGTGACGGCAGAAATCTTCATCCTTTGGGGCCAGCCATGCTGCTATCTTTTCGCCTCCCTTTCAAACACAAAATGCAGCAGATACTTTGCCCTCTTTCCCCCTCACGAGGAGTCACCGAGAGACGCTTTGATTCACGATTGGCCCACGGGTCTCCTTTATGCTTATCCTGTGATACCTCTGATCACCCTTTTTTTAAAGAAAGCTATTTGGTTGAGTAGCAAAGTGATCCTCATTGCCCCTTTCTGGCCTCGTCAAGTGTGGTTTCCCTTTCTCCGACCTCATCTGTTACAACCTCCGTGTATCCTAGACACTCGTCAGGACCTCATGTCTCACCCACAAGGGCTGACTCCACCAAATCTATCCACTCTCAAGCTGACGGCTTGGTGTCTCCACTTGCATTAGTTGCCAGGCAGGAAGCCCTGTCCTCATCTGTCCGTGATATTATCCTGGCCTCCCATAAACCATCCACCAGAAAACTTTACAGGGACAAATGGAAAAGATTCTCTATCTGGTCACATAATCGAAAGCTAGATCAGTTTTCAGCTCCTGTAGCTACTATTCATTACCTTGCTGAGTTGTTTGACAGTGGTGCATCAGCTTCCACCATTCAAGTCCATTTAGCAGCTATTTCCAACTTCCATAATGGTTCAGATGGAGTCCTGCTTATTTCCACCTGACTTTGCAAGACCTTCCTCAAGGGAATTTTCCACAGCAGACCTCCCATCAGGTAGCCGGTGGAGGCATGGAATCTCACACGGGTTCTCCAGTCTCTCTCTCTCTACCCCCTTTTGAGCCTTCTGCGACATGAGATCTAAAATTCCTGTCATGGAAATCCTTGTTTCTGGTGGTGGTCACTTCAGCCAGACAAATATCTGAGTTGCAAGCCTTATGTATCAAGAGCCCTTATCTGATCTTCCATAAGGACAGAGTATCACTTCGTACTAATCCATCCTTTATCCCCAAGGTGGTTTCCGACTTTTCTTTTAACCAGTCCATTAAGCTCCCTGTATTCTTTCCAAATTATTCAAACAAGGAAGAATACTGCCTACATTCATTGGACGTTCATAGACATTTACGTTGCAAGCCTTCTGTATCAAGAGCCCTTATCTGATATTCCATAAGGACAGAGTATCACTTTGTACTAATCCATCCTTTCTCCCCAAGGTGTTTTCCGACTTTTCTGTTAACCAGTCCATTGAGCTCCCTGTATTCTTTCTAAATTATTCAAACAAGGAAGAATACTGCCTGCATTCATTGGATGTTCATAGACAATTACATTTCTACCTGGACAGAACTAAGTCCTTTCGCAAGTCGGACCATTTTTCATTTCCTTTTCTGGTCCTAGAATGGGGTGTGCAATATCTAAATTTACTTTGTCAGAATTGCTCAGGGATTAAATTAGCTTCTCATATTCGCTTAAGAATGAATCTAAGCCTGATCAAATCAAAGCTCACTCAACTAGGGCTATCGCAGCATCGGTTGCCTTCCACTCTAGGGCCTCCATAGATGACATCTGTGCAGCAGCCATTTGGGCTGAACCCCATACCTTCATCAAGCATTACAAATTGGATCTGATCTCCAGCAGAAGAGCGGCCTTTGGCTCAATGGTTCTCAGGAATGTTCTTCCATAAGGGCCACCCAGGTTCTCCAAGTAGCTTGGGATTCTGTCCCATCAGTGATGAATAGGAAAAAGATTAACAACTTCAGATAAAGAAGTTATGTCTTACCATAACTTTGCATCTGAGTTGTTGATCTTCTTCCAGTCATCACAGCCTCCCACCGACCCCCACCAAAGGCTCCTGGCAGATCTTCTTGATCTTTGTGGTGTTTCAGGGTTTCTGCACAGAGATGGCCTCTGACTTTCTGTTTCTTCTATATGTTGCATGCAAACTCGATCTGAGATAACTGAGTGAAGGGCATTGTGGGTAGCAGCTTAGCTTGAGAGTTTTTGGTGCACGCAAGCTTGGTATAAGGCCGACTTGCTTCCGAGGGCTTGGAACTAAACCCATCAGTGATGACTGGAAGAAGATCAACAACTCAGATGGAACGTCATGGTAAGACATAACTTCTTTTTATGTCTAATAAGTTGGCTAAGGCTTTTTTGAAAGGTATGATGCACTTAAAACCACCAATCAGATCTCCTACTACTCCGTGGAACTTAAATCTAGTCCTGTCCAAGATTATTCTCCCACCCTTTGAACCTGCTTCCTCTTGTGAGATGAAATATCTTTCTTGGAAGACCATTTTCTTGGTGGCCATTACATCAGCAAGCAGCATTTCAGAGTTGCAAGCCCTTTCTATTAAGCAGCCTTACTTAATATATCACAAAGATAAGGTTTCCCTCAGAACGAATCTGTCGTTCTTACCAAAAGTGTGTTCAGAATTCACACTTAATCAGATGATTGAATTACCTGTTTTCTTTCCCAATCACTCAGATCAGTTGGAATATTTGCTTCATAAACTTGATGTCCATAGACAACTTGGCTTCTATTTGGACAGGACAAAAGACCATATGAGGGCTGATCAGCTGTTTGTCTCCTTCTCAGATTGTAAAAAAGGTGCACCAATCTCCAAATCTAGCTTGTCTAAATGGCTCTCTGATTGTATATCCTTTATTTACCATGAAGCAGGTATTGCATTACATGACAAAGTCAAGGCTCATTCTGCAAGAGTGGTTTCTAATTCTGTAGCCTTCTTGACCAGGTTACCTATTGATTCAATTTGTGCAGCTGCCACCTTGTCAAATCCACATACCTTTATATCTCACTACAAAGTGGACAAGGCCTCTAGGGACAGAGATTCATTTGGGTCTGCTGTCCTTAAGCAGGTACTCCTGTGAGCCACCCAAGATTGTGGTGCTGGGGAACGCTACCCATCAGTAAGAATGAAGGAGAGATTGAACAACTTCACATAAAGAAGTTTTGTCCTTATAACGTTCCATGTGAGTTGTTCTTCTCGCCTTCATTATTACGACCCCTCCCCACCTACCCCCATCCAATGTATGG
This sequence comes from Protopterus annectens, assembly GCF_019279795.1. Lineage (NCBI taxonomy): Eukaryota > Metazoa > Chordata > Ceratodontiformes > Protopteridae > Protopterus > Protopterus annectens. The sequence continues at coordinate 792,873,002 of NC_056739.1, forward strand.
AAGTTCGAGAGATTCTATCTTGGTTTTGGTTCTCTTGAGGAGTTTCCTCTCACAGTGTTCTGTATGATTTCCTTGAAATCTGGGGTAGATTTTACGCTGGTTGCAGCAAACAAGATCTGGGGAATGTAGTGGTGCATTGTGGGATAGGGCTTTGGCCTCGAGCTGTTAGAGACCTCAAGCTTTGCAATTTGGCCGACTCAGAGCCAAGGACTGGCTCTGAACTCATCAGTAATAATGAAGACGAGAAGAACAACTCAAATGGAAAGTTATGGTAAGTGCATAACCTCTTTTTTTTTTAGCAACTTTCTAAGCTTGTAAGGGCAATATTTAAACAGTGTCCTTATTTTGGGGCCTTTGTTCCCCCATTATTTATGGCTTTGTTCAAATTACTTGATCTAAGAGGTTGAGAGTTATGCAGGCATACAGTCCATTAAGGAGTACAGCCTAGCCTAAACTCCTAATTTTCTGGTTAATTGACTTGCTAAAGGTCACACATTAGGCAAGTGAAGGCTGAGTGAATCAAACATTGTACCATAGGAAGTAACTTGTTAACAGCTCATAGCTTTAATCCTCTGTGCCAACTGCCAGGCCTCTACATTTTGATTACAAATAATAGAGAATTATAATCAGGTTATTTGATCATTACCAATTTGTATGTTTGAGACACGGACATCAAGAAATTTAACTTGTGTGTGAAGGTTAAGAAGTGAATCTTGGCATCCATGTCAACAATACATAAGCAGGGGATGACTGCAAAGACCTGATCATAATTCTTTGTAGTGCATGGAGCTTAACCTTCTTTATGTACTAAAGCAGTTAAAGGGAAAATGTGTAGGAGTTATAAGTGTCTTACAGCTTTGAAACCAGTAACGCAATTACCGCCGCTGCACAGCGAGCAGCAGCAGGAAGTACAGAAGTTTTGAAGTATGTTAAACACTTCATTCATATGCCTGCATTCTGCACTGCTGAATTTACTGTTAACCAGTAATATGTATTGTAAATATGATTCTTGTTTAATGCTGCTTATTTGTTATGTTGTTTTTATTGTTCTGTATTGGAGCTTATCTCCCCGGGCCTCTACTGAAAATGGACATGTATCCAGTTAAACTAGCCCGGTCAACAAATGTAAAATAAAATAAAATAAATAAATAAAATAAATTCAGCCAAGAAAGAAAGGCTGAAAGAAGTATTTAGGAGGATCGGACTCATTACATCCGAGTGATGCCTCCAGGTGCATCTGCAGTTAACGCCTACTGATGGCTCTAGGTGTCAAATATTGCTTGCTCATATTTGCAACAATAATTCCAAAATCATGCTATGTACAAGGTTTTAAAAGATTTCATCTTAAAGCTTACACAATGACAAACTCAACTCCATTAATATTTGACCTGTGTCTAGTGCAGGTAAATAGAAATTAACTGTTGTTTTTATGATATTAATTTATGTAGATAGAATTTTCAGTTTTCTAAATAGCTCAACAACCAAGTAACACAGAACTCCTTAGCCTCATATGAAAGCTCTCAGCTAAATGAATAAAATGCTGTTGACGGTATGTATGTAATGTGAGTGGTTGCTGAGATATTGTAAGGTTTTTTTTTACAAAATATAAATGAAATAGTTACTGTGTTTACTGTGACTTGCAAAATTTGGTTCAAGACCTAGAACCTAAAGAATAATACCACTATAAAAATACTCTGTGCTGGAGAGTTTGCCATTTATACTTCTTTCATAACCCCTATGGTTCCAGAAATATGATCATTTGTTTGAAATGTGAAGACATAATTTAATTCTGTCAAAAGGTTTAGGTTCTGCCCATTGAAAATTACAGTGGAAACTTTCTGAGCTTCATTGGAGTGAATGAGTTAACCCATATGCTGAGGCAGAATGAAAATGGACAACACAGATGCTCAGTTGTGGTGAGTACATAACTTTTAATTTTCATTTCTTCTGCCTTATGGAAAGTCAGCCTTTTTTGAAGTGAAATTATTGACCTTGCCCATGTAATTCTAAACAGGTATGCTGGAGAAACTGTCGGAGATGAATACCAAGCTGGAGGAGATCCAGAAGTCTCTCGACATGTACCTGGAAACAAAAAGGCAGGTCTTCCCTCGATTCTACTTCCTGTCCAATGATGATTTGTTGGAAATTCTGGGCCAGTCCCGTAACCCTGAGGCTATACAGCCTCACCTCAGGAAGTGCTTTGACAATATCAAGTCTCTTAAAATGCAAAAGGTAAGGGAGTAAAACTAATGCTGCTTAGAAACAAGTTGAGTGGTGCAGAATAATTTATATTTATGTATCTGTTGGTCCATAGACCCTTTTCTTCCAGACCTCTGTCCAAGTGGTACGTACAGTGCATCATAAATTTGATTACAAAACAATTGACAAAAATACAAGTAGATCACTGTTTCAGATAAATAAAATGAATATATGACTGAAGGAACAAGGTGTGCAGTTGTGAAGATGATACATAGTATTTGCTCAGACAAGAGAACTAAATATATAATGATACAAGGTTGAAGACCAAAATGAGGAGTTTCAGCACCACAGGCATAATAGGACATTGCAGCTGAGTTACCCAAGACATTCTATACAGTAATGACTGACACAACTGAGGAGCTGAGGCAGAACTAAGCAGTTTGAACATCCATGGTGTCTGAAACATTTACACATATTTATTTTATTTATTATTTATTTAGTTATTCAATGATGAGGGCTGTGACAGTGAGGTAGAAGCAATAAAACCCTAGTAGACTTGACCGCAACCCCCCTGCCTAGGTTATATCAGTGGGCTGTATGCTGCAGGAGTGAGTGCCCAGTGTTAGCATATTTGTCCTGTGGAAGAGTTGGTAGAATCCTGCAGCAGGAGACCCATTTGAGTACCACCAAGAAGTGTCCTTTGCATGCTCAGAGACATGAAAACATAACTCAACCAGTAAGTAGCTGAACTTGTATGAGTGCACTGATGTAACTGAAGTGTGCATCCTTATTGTGGTTTGGCATAGCAGTGCACTGCATTGTGCTTAATGGAGAAGGGATTCAGACATAGAAACTGCTGGCCCCGAAAAGATGAAAGATTTTTAAAACTTCCACTGAGAGAGGCAACTACCTTGAACAGAGTGATGTAGGATGCTGAATCTCCGTAAGACTGTGGAAAGAATAATCAGTGGTTTGCTGAAATAGGCTTTAATGTTGAGTTGATAAGGGTCCAAAACGAGAATATATGAACATAAAACTGATTACATCTAAGGCAGGGAGCACAAACATTTCTGACATGTATAGTGTACACTGAAATGCTATTGAAATGAAGTCTTTGCATCATTTATTTTATTTTATTTTATTTATTTATTTTATTTGTACTTGTTTTCCAGGGTAGAGCACTGATCTCTTTGGACCTCTTTCAGACTCAGGCTGGGAGTGGTTTCTGGTTAACTGGCTTGCTCAGAGTCACATAGCTAAGCAATAGAAGCTGAGGGAATTAAACCTTGCACCACAAGACACAGCTCATTTGACAGTTTAACCATGTCACAGTCTCTGCTTGCCTTTGTAACTGTAATTTATACACATTCAGAGTCCACTCCTCTCTCTGTACCCTTCATTTTCTTATGGTTTACTAATAACCTCTTTTCCTGTATAGCTGTACTCTGTAATGATCTGTTCAGCAATACTGTTGCACTCTGTTCTCTGCTACTTTGCTGCACTTCTTCGAAGCAGTGCTTTATATTAATTTGTACTTCACATTCTGTATGGGATAATTTGCATTGACTGATAATGGTCTGATAATCTTTTATGTGGTAAGTGCATAATAGGTCAGTCAGTTCACCAATGGTCATTTGGAATGTCCTGCATGGATTATAGGTTCATAGGTTCGTACTAGGCTATCTGCCCTAGGGCATTTATAAGCCTAGCCAGAGTGTATGTGGCTTTCGCCACCCCTTGGGATGAGAATACTACGCCCATTTAGGGTTTAGTTTACTGTGCCTCTGTCTAGTAGTGACACAGAGATGACCCCCAGGGTAAACCTACGATCTCCCATCCACTCGTCAAGATTTCTCTTGAAGAGAGTTAGTGAGGGGCTCTGCCTAACATGGACTGGGATTCTGTTCCAGAGTGTAGGGAGCCTCTGGGTTATGAATCTGTCCCTCCAGCACGTCCTATTTATTTCTGTGTTGAGGTTCAAATCTCTTGCTCTCGTGGCTCTGATGGATTTGGATTTTCTGAGGTGGAGCATGTCCATTAATTCCGGATTGGACATGGCCTTGTACGTCAGGCATAGATCACCTCTGAGTAGGCGGTATGCGACTGAATAGATCTGGAGTTTCTTCAGCCGGGCAGCATATGACATATGTTTGAGACCCTTTATCCTCTTGGTGAGGAACTTTTGGGGTCTTTCCAACTGCTGCAGGTGTTGATTAAGATACATCCCAAATGGGGCATTGTACTCAATCATGGGCCTGATAAGAGAACAGTACAAGGGCACAATGACCTCTCTTGATCTAGATGTGAATCCCTTCATGATAAAGTGGGCAATATAGAAGGTCTTCCTAACCACCTTGGCAATGTGAGTGTCAAATGAGAGGTTACTGTCAACTTGGTTCCCTAGGTCCCTGGTTACCTCTTCCGTACTTAATGGATTACCACCTATGTGGTAATTTGTGGGTACCTTGTTTTTCCCAAAGGGTATGACTATATATTTTTTGGCGTTCAGTTTAAGGCCATGGCTCTGGCACCAATTATCCATTTCTATGAGGCCTCTCTGAAGGATGCTTGTGTCCGCTGGAGTATCAATTATGGCACCCAGTTTGCAGTCATCTGCGAACTTTGTCAGCCACAATCCTCCTATGTTTGCTTGCACCTCAGAAAAATAAATGCCGAACAAGAGGGGTCCCAGGACTGAGCCCTGTGGGGCACCGCTTGTGACTGGCTTAGAGTCTGACATGGCTCCAGCAGTTTTGACCTTGTAGGTTCTGTCCTTGAGCCAGTTTGCAACCCATCTTGTGACATATGGGTTTACATTTAAGCTGGTGAGTTCGTCTATGCTGCCCGAGTGGGGTATTGTGTCGAAGGCTTTTGCAAGGTAAAGGTAGGCTGTGTGAACTGCCTTACCCTCATCAATGGCCTTAGTGACTGTTTCAAAAAAGTCGACCAAGTTCAAAAGGCAGGATCTGCCTTTGACAAAGCCAAATTGGGTAGGATCCAATGTCTGTAGGTCCCCAGTGTCTTTGTTTATGAGTTCCATAATGATCCTTTCCATAGCTTTGCAGACCAGGCTCGTCAAGCTTATGGGGCGGTAATTTCCAGGGTCCGTAGAAGTACCGCCTTTGTGGAGTGGGACCACTGTTGCTGTACGCCACTCTTTGGGTACATATCCTGTAGTAAGGCTAAGATTAAACAGCAGCCTTATGTGTGGGTTTAGTTCCTCTTGGAGTTCATGTAGCACGCAGCCCGGGACACCGTCCGGTCCCATTAATGCTGTGTTTTTAGCTTTGGAGAGGGCGGCTCTCATCTGGGCATCTGAGATGTTAGGAAGGCTACACTCTGCTGGGATAGATATTTCTCCTTTTTGGGGGGGGGGGGGGAGAAATTTGCACTGAACCTGTCTGCCAGAATGTTGGCAATGTCTGTGGGTTCAGTGTATTTTGTGTCATTTTGGACTAACTCTGAGGTTTCTTAACATAGCTAAAGAAGGCCTTGTGATTGTCTTTTGTGTCTTTTGCAATTTTTCTCTCAAAGTTGGCCTTGGATGATTTTATGAGTGATCGTAGTTTTTTGCTAGTACTGATCACAGATGCCTTCCCTTTTAGGGATTTTGCTCTGTCATGTAGTAGCTTCCTCCTCCTGTTGTAAAGTTTGTTAATGGCTGGGGTCCACCAGACAGGGCACCTGCCTTTGGGGGAATGGGTCTTGGTTTTATTAGGGATCGCATGATCCATGCATTCTTGAAGATGCCCGTAGAAGGCATTTATAAAGGATTCAGCGGTGTGGGTTGTGGTTTCCACTGGCCCAGGGGCCTTGAAGGATACCACTTCAGTCTTAAGAAGTGTGAAGTTGGCTTTTGAGAAGTTCTTCACTGTGGTCTTTTGTGCAGGGTGTGGGGGCGGGATGTGGATTTCCAGTGAGATTAATTTATGGTCTGATCTCACCAATGAGGGGTATACTTCCGGTGTGGAGCATTTTGTCCCCATGTTTATGATGGTCAGGTCTAGTATATTATCTCCTCTTGTGGGAGTGGTGATTAGTTGTTCCATCACATTTGAGTTTATGAATTCTAGGAACCTTTGGGCTAGGGTGTTGGGGCTTGAGTAATGTTCCCAGTCAATGTTTGGGTAGTTGAAGTCTCCCAATATGATGGTATTTGGAGAGACATTCATACTCTCCAGTGTCTTCAGGAAGGCTGAGTGGGTCTTCAGGAAGGCTGAGTGGGGTTCCTGAGTTTGAGAGGGTGGTCTGTAGCATGCTACAAACTGTAGGGCAGTTTTGCCTATGGTTAGTTGCACCTGGATGGTCTCCGATGCTTCGTGCATTGCCACTAACCTGGAGGTGTGGGTATCTTTGATGAATATGGATACTCCCCCTCCTTTTGTGGTTCGGTCCAGGTTTTGGACCCGGAAAGCATGATATGAGGTAAAACCTGGTAGTGCTGGGGTGCTGTCAGGAGCCTTGAACCAGGTTTCAGTCACTGCACAGACATCGATGTTCTCCATATTGAGGAGGGCTTCGAGAGCGTGCATCTTGAGGTTTAGACTTCTGGCATTGAGCAGCATTACCCTTAGTTTTTTTTCACTTGTGTTTTCTAGGGAGGTGGGTTTGTCTTTTGAGCCTTGCCTAAAAAAGGCACTATGGGGTGGCAAGAGCCTTGGCCAATATCCGAAGCCCAGGGTGACAGGTGCAAGCCATCCCTTGCGAAGCAGCGTGGCTTGTCAAGCATGTCATCCCAAGCAGACAGACATTGGATCCCCTTAGAATGACACCAGTAATTAAGCCAATTGTTAAAGCTGATCATTTTGTCTTTGTACTGTGGCATCATTCTTGGTGAGGGTAAGATGCTGCTCAGGGTCAGGGTCATACCAGCCTGGGCTACATAATCAGAGAGCTCCTCTATGTCTCTTTTCATGTAGTTCAGGGAGGTACATCTCAGGTCATTCACACCGGCATGGACAATGACTGAGTCATATTTGTACTGGCTTTGGAGTGACCTGAGTGCTTGTGTTATGTGGCAGATTCTAGCGCCCGACAGGCAGCTTACTGTAACCTTTTCCTTGTTCAGTCTGGTGAGCAGGACATCAGTCTGTCTGACTACGGAGTCACCTATTACAAGTGTATCTGGCATGTTGTTTGGCCTTAAGGGCTGTGACTGTTTAGCACACTGACTTTGTAAACTATGTGTTGCATGTGCTATGTCTTGAGGTAGTGGTCGCTTGGGTGTCTGCTTTGGAGGCCTCTGTTGTTTTGGTAGATTTTTAATCAGAGCCTCCGAGTATGTTTTTGTGTGTTTATGTGTTTGGTTTGCAGTTGTGATAGGTCTATGTGAGACTGGGTTTGTGGTGTGCGTGGTTACCTTCTCCTCCTGACTGGTTTTGCTAGTACTCAGTTGAGAGAGCTCAGCCTCCAGTTTGGCTATATAGTTGGATCTCTCACATATATTTGTATTTGTTGGGAGGAGGAGAGGGTTGTCTGTGTACATGAGGCAATTGTAACATTGCCTCAAGATTCCCAGAGTCACCAGCTGAACAGGAGAGGACGCCAGCAACTGACCCTTCAACATGCTATAATAGTGTAAAGGATTGCTGTGTAACTGAGTCAGAAAGGACCTATAGGGAAATGGGTACTCAAGGGGATTTAGGTGAATGAAGTACTTTCTTTTTGTTTAAGAGTGCTTTACCTGTATAAAAATGCTTTAGGAGCAAGTGCTGGGCTTTTCAGATAGAGAATAGACTGTTTAGATTGCAAGTAGAGCAGTTCTAAGGGAAAAATTGAAGAGCAGACTTTGCGGAGCCACAAATAGCGGGCTTTATAGCAGAGGGTTGAAAAGAGCTAGGAAATGGCCCAAAATGGCCAATAAACTACAAGTTGCTGGGCTGGAACCACTCCTTTAGGGACAAATAGGCTGCTCAGTGCTCCCCACTCCCACTGGTGAACAAAGAAGCTTCCTCTTATCCAAATAAGGATATGGACAACACAGGAACTATGACACAGCCCAGGGATCAGCAAAATCCCAGTGGAGGATTAGGTGGACAAACATATTCAGTGTGCTTGTGGACAGTAGTGGCTATTTGGGTACCATAGATCAAAGGCATCACCTACAAGGACTCCAAGATCTTTTACTTTTTGTTAACTTTTAGTTGTTACCCAGTGGTAACATGTAAAGCGGGTGGATGAGATTTGCCAAATGTCAGAATTCTGTATTTTTTGAAATTGAAGAAAAGCCATTTTTACTGCACCATTCCCATGTAATATTAAATGCCATTTTAAGGGAGGTGGTAGTAGCCATGTTAAAGGCACTGCTCCTGTTTTTGCAGTCATCTGCATATTGGGGGAGACGGACACCAGAATCAGTTTGATCATATGAGAAAAACATGCTGAAAAAAAATGGATGCAAGACTAAGTATTAATGGATTTCTGTGGTGATAGTGTAGTTTTTTGGTGAGTGTAAAAGTCATGCTATTCCTACCTGTCATGTAAAACGTGGTTCCAAGTTATTATACATTTACCTTTATAGCTCTGACGTTATGCATAATGCTATCAACATTTGTAGTTTTGAATGCTTTAACCAGATTAAGGTAACTTGCATGAAATGTTGGGAGGATGGCCTAATGGTTCAGGTGTTTGCCTTACAAACACAAGGTACAGGGTTTGAATCTCACAGGAGATAATTGGCTTGGCTAGGCTTAAAATGGCTCGCAAGGGCAGTTAGCCTAGTACTAATCTATGAATCTATCTATGTTAACATTTCATCCAGAGTAGCAGTACTCACATTCACAAAAAAAAAAATAAAATAAAATACTACTACAAGGTGTTAAGCATGTATGTTCTACCTTTGACAAAACCATGCTGAGTTGATTCACAGAGAAGGAGGTGTGTCCAGTGTCTGCTTGAGTAATTTCTATGATGATTCTGTCCATCACTGTGTACAGTACGGTTGTGAGACTTCTTCGTGTGTAATTAATGGGATCTGTGGGACAGCTTCACTTATGGATAGGAAATACACAGCCTGCTTCAAGATATGAAGGATGTAGCTGTTTTTTAAATGCTGTATTAAAATGTGCATAGGGAGTATACTGGACTGTTTTGCAGATTGAAAATTTCGTGTTGAATTGAACAGTGATGCATTTCCTAAATGTAAAATGTAGATACACTTTTTAGTACCATTCATGAATGTAAGCCAAAATTCTTAGAGCACAAGACAGGAGTAGGGTGGTGGGTGTCACTGTAACACAGCCTCACTTAACCATGCATATAAAGATACTGATAATAAAGGTCCCTTACTTAATCTTTTAGCAATTTAGCCTATTAACTAGGAGTATGACATAGCCTTTAAGAAGGTTATTTAAAGATACAGAGTTTATGGTTTACCCCCCAAAGTTATTTTTTTTACTTGCAAGTGGACAGTAGAAGTGCTGTATTTTTCCCAACTAATTGTTAATGAATCAAGATCTATTATATAGACTTAAATATCTGAAGCCTGTATCTGTAAAAGCCATACTCTGTATCTAATCCATTCCCTTTATTGCCTTATCATTTGCAAATCCTCAAATAGATTTGTTTTAACATGGACTTAACTGTATGTACTTTACTAATTAACATGCTAACTATTTATCAGTGCCGTGTTGAAAGGCATATAACAGGATGTGAGAAACTTTTTAAAACTATCATAGAAGGCAGAAACCATAGGACTAGTGATTTTAGATGGATTAAATTGTTTTCATTAGTACAGATATTGTGTTTGGTGTCGCAGTGTAGAATTGTATTTCCGTAAAGCCCCCCATGATGACATCCCAGAATCTTCATTCTTTGCAATAAGTTCTTTCCCCTCTAGGACTGATGAGGAACTGTCAGACCCTTGGCATTAGACATTCAGGTTTCTCATAGTTGCTAAAATAGTAATAGTAAGCTGTTTTCCTCTACAACCTAACTCATGGGGTAATGGTAAATGCAGTATATGTAAACAGTTTAGTCTAACAAGTTGACCAGAATGTTTTAGGTGATGTGAGGAAACCAGACTACGTAGCAAAAAGGAAACAATGCACGAAGAGCACATTCTAACTCCAGAAAAATAGTTACAGGAAATTAGGCTTGAACCTTAGCTTAGTACATATTCTGACGATACAAACAAAAAAATTATGCATCGATTAGAGATAGCGACTAGACTACTAATGATATAATTCCACAAAATGTTGTCCATAGTTTGCTTTTAAGAGCAGTTTTAGATCACCCACTTTAGACTGTATTTATCTTCTTCAAGGCAGTCTCAGTCACCAAGACCCTTAATCATTTACTGTTGATGATTTTTACAAAGTTTGTACTTCATAACCGATAGTTTTATCCATCGTCTTCCTTGTTTATTTAGGGCTCTGTCTCCATATTTTTTTTTATTTTCATCCAAGATCACCAGTGTCATCTGACTTTTATACTGACCCTGAGAACAGCTACCACCATCCAGAGATTAATAGTCAATTAGGCAATGTTTGTGTTTATTCTTGGGAAAATTTCAGGAATTCTTTCTGGGATATGTGCTATAAAATGCTTTAAAAGCAGTGAAGACACCATATCTAAAATTTATTGAACTGAAATCATTTCTCAATGTCATTTTATTGACACAAATTTAAAGAGTGAAAATTTCACTTTTGCATAGAATTACATAATTCATTTATGCCTCGTGTTCTAAGAACAAGATAGCTACCGTTTTGTCTAAGCTGAATAGTTTGGAAATGATGCATTTCATCAGTATTTTTTATGACAATTATTAAACATAATTAACATTTTTTCAACATCTCTTTAAAATGTTTACATTTTCTTATGAAATGGTCAAGGCTAGATACTTGAGTCCTTAGTTATATTTAAAATATAGCATGCACTTAAAGAACTAGTTAAAAATTTGTGATATTAAGGGAAACTTCCCAGTAAAAGTGTCCATGATAAAAGACAAAGTTGGAGGGTGCTATCGGAAGCAGAAGATACTGAGTAATAATGGCAGGAATGTACAGAACTACATAAGATCCCAAAACTGCTGATACATGCAATGGCATGTCCTCTGGCCTAGATCTAGATATCCTGGATAGTGAAGTTAAATAGGTCCTAGGAAGCCTTGCTAAAAATAAGGTCACAGTAAGTAAAGGCATTTCTGCTGAATTCCTTACCATCCTGCAAAGTGATACTGTACAGTGCTTCTTGGAAAACATGACAGTGACTTGTAAGGCTGGGATAGGTCAAGTTAGTATTCCAGTTTATATCTCATTCCCCAAAAAATCAATGCTAAAGAGTGATGTGATTATTGTGCAGTTGCACTTGTTTCACATGCTAAAAAGGTAATTCTCTAGATCCTGCAGGCTAGACTGCAGCAATATATAAACCGATAAACTCCCTGATGTATAGAAGGGACAGACACACCAGAGATCAAATTGCCAGCATCTGCTAGATATTAGAGAGAGCGGGAGAGTTCCAGAAAAATACTTATATTTGCTTTATTGACAGTTCTAATCCCTTTAACTGTGTGGGCCATGTCACGAAAGGAGATACTGCCAGCCCAGCTATCTGGAATTTTGTAAATAATTATTGTCATTTGTGAATATTAACATGATTGTGTTATAACTGTATTAGAACTGTATGTTGTGTATATCAAACTGCTGGTACAGAAGTATGTGTTGAAAAGGGTTGTAAAGTACTGAGCTTTAAAATGTATCCACAGTGTACCCTACTTGAACAGAACAGAAATGCACATACACTATCGTAACTGTTTAGATGTATACATTTTAAAAGGGGAAACTGGAATGCCGAAGGTTAACTTACAAAACTTCTGAAAAATAGAGGAAATTAAATTATAAACATCCCCTAACTCCTCCCCACCCAACACCTCTCCAATCACAATATACCTAAGCCAAACCCCACCCACCTGTAGATCATCACTCCAAACATCCACCCCTCCTACAATGCTCTACATAACATCGCTCCCTATAACTCCATTTGCCCTACTAATCTCTCTCTCTTCTCTTACTTATCTCTCACTTTTTCCCAACCCTTGTTATAACTCCCACACACACTCCACTACATCTTACCATCAACCTCACTTCCCATCCTACTCATCCATCTCACATGAACTCTTTACCTCTAACCCAATCTATTTTTTCAAATCAAAACTGCTACCAACCCAACCTCCCCATGTACTTCCCTCTTAAATGTGGTACCAGAAAATAACTACTCTCACACAACCCAAGCTACCCTTGTCCAACACACTGCCTCACTTTTCTACTCCACCACATCTCTCTCTCACTAGCTGGCGACATCCACCCCAACCTCGGACCCCTCTCTAACATCAGTCTCACCAAACCCTCCACTCAACCCACAAACTCAAAGTACATTTGCCTTATAACATTTAATGCACAAAGCCTAAAAAACAAAATCCCTAACCTCCTTGCCTGGCTGTCCCATAACCACCCTGACATTACCGCTGTTTCTGAAACCTGGCTGAGAACCTATATAAAAGATAGCAAAATCCTACCACCATGTTTCCAAATCATTCGAAATGACAAAGCCCACAAAAAAGGAAGTGGAGTAGCAATAATTTACCCCACCTCCCATACCATAACTCCCTACTCCAGTAAAACACCAAACTTTGCCAATGCTAAATTATAATAGGTTTACTAAAAATAAACAACCACAAGTCCATATGTATCGCTCCCCTCTATATTCCCCCTGGTGATATCAAAACTCTTGAAAACATCCTGTCCTGGTTCTCCTCCAGTATGAAAAATGAAACCTATATACTCGGTGATACCAACATCAACTGGAATACTATTAACTCTGAAGCCCCATCCCACACAATTAACCTGTACAACTTCTCCCAACTAATACAATCTCCAACCAGACCAAATAAAGATGGTACCTGTGGTACCATCATTGACTGGATCCTAACAATTCACCCAAACCTTATCACCAAAGCCGGAACATTACCTGATCCTCTCAGCGAACACCTTCCAGCCTTCGTCGACCATCTCCTATCTCCACTGCATAAACAGCACCACTACATCCAGACCCCACAACCTCTCCTCTTTCAACCCTTTAAATTTCTCTGAATGCTTAAAGCATACTGACTGGTCCCCTTTAAAAACCCTTCCTCTAGATGATGCCATTTTCTACTTTAACCACTCATTCATAACCCTTCTCAATCAGCAAGCCCCCCCCCCCCCGAACCAAACGCATCAAAACCAATCCCTGCCCATGGTTATCAAAACATACTAAACTAGCCTTGCACCAAAGGGACAAAAAATGGAAACAATATCAAACGCATAAAAACCCTAACACCCTCCTAGAGTATAAGCAACTACAAAGCTCTGCAAAAAAAACTAATAATTAAAGACCGCAAAGCCCACTACTCCAAGATCCAGTCCTTGCACTCAACTAATCCAAAAAAATTCTGGGACTCCATCTCATCCATGCTGCATCCTGGCAACAAAGAAAACCCCTGCCCAGACCCCAACCTTGAAACAGCCAGCCAGTTCAACTCATTCTTCATAGACTGTATAGCTAAACTATCAGCCTACTTCCCACCTCCACCACCACCCCCTCCTGCCCCCAACCACCACCCCAATCACCAACCTTCCTCCATGTCCTTCTGCCTCATGCCCATCCCCACAAACACTATAAAAAGACTTCTCTTCAAACTCAAAGCCTGTTGCAGTGCACCCGACAACCTTTCACCCACCTTCCTCAAACAATCTGCACACAGTATTGCCTATCCAGTCTCTATACTTATAAATAGATCCATACAGGAATCATATGTCCCTTCTATCTGGAGCCATGCTTACATCATCCCCCTCCACAAAGGTGGCAAAAATACTGATACCGCCAGCTTCAGGCCTATTTCCATCCTTTCCCCTCTTTCTAAAATACTAAAGGGAACAATACAAAGACAACTCATGGCACACCTAACACTTAACAATTTCCTATCCCCTACCCAACATGGTTTCCGCCCTGGCCACAGCACCATGACTGCCCTTCTTTTCTTTCTTGAAACCATAAACCTCAAATGCAACTCAGGCAAGTTCGTATCCACACTATTCCTAGATCTGTCAAAGTCCTTTGACACCATCTCACACACCCTGTTTATATCCCAACTCTCCACCCTACACCTCTTTCCCACCACCATCGTCTGGTTTTCCAGCTACTTGTCCAACCGCCAACAAGCTGTCCAGTGGAAAACTTCAACCTCCCCCTTCCTTCCCACACCCACAGGTGTCCCACAAGGTTCTGTTCTTGGCCCTCTTCTCTTCAACCTATTCATTAACAACCTTCAGCAATCCATCCCAGACGCATCTGTCATCCAATATGCAGATGACTCAATCATCTGCTCAGCCTTTTCCCCCTCTGAGCTCCTAGCAAAAACCCAACTAGCCGTCTCCACAACAGAAACCTGGATACAGTCTAACCATCTGGTGCTAAATGCAAATAAAACCAAACTAATGTTCTTTTCCCCTACTAAAAACTCCATTGACAAATCCACATTCACCATACAGAGACAAAACAATGCCCTCCTTGAAATCATTCCCAACACCAAGCTTCTTGGCATCATTATTGATGAAGAACTAAAGACACCCACATCCACTCAGCAATCAAGAAAACCCACCAAAAGTTAGGTCTCCTCTACAGGCATAACCACTTCCTAAGCCCCTCTACCCATCAAACTCTTGCATCCGCCTTCCTACTCCCCTCCCTTATGTATGGTGCCCCTCTTTTCACCAATCTCCATCTTGGCCTTCGGTCCAAATGCTACCACAAGATCTCCAAATTTGCAACCAATTCAAAAAACTCATCCCACCACTGCCACTCCCTCCTCACCCTCAACTGGCTTGAACTACCCAACTACTTTAGTTACCTACAACTCACCATTGCCCACAAGCTCATCATTAAACCTGCCAAGTGCCTAGCTCTCGCTACTTTCTTAAAACCTTACATTCCCAACCGCTCAGTCAGATTCAAAAATCAAAATCTCCTTCAGGTCCACAAACCTGCACGACCTCCTGGGCATCTACTGCCGTCCCACTCCTTAGCTAAAGAGTGGAACTCTCTCCCCACACACCTATGCAACCTACCTAACCATACAAATTTCAAATCTCAGCTACTGTCTCATCTGTCTTCCAAATGGGAATGCCCTTGCCACTCTCCAACTTAAACCCTTCCCCCCATTCCACTTGTCACTGACTCATCCAACTACCTCTACTATTATTTCATCCCACCCAACACAACCCCTCCCCTACCAAAAACTAATGTTCTCTCTAATATCTTTTGTACTATACTCTCCAATCTCAAATATACTGTTACCTTCTCCATGCATAATATTTTCCTAACCTACTAATGGCTGGTAGCTATATATTTTGAAATGTTAAACCTACATTTTGAGTTTATAACAAAAATATTCATTTTATGTAAATGTTGAAATTTCTGTATTGAATTGTCTTTTCATTTTTGTAACATTGTGACAAGCCAATTGCAAATATCATGGAGCTTATCTGTAAATGTTTTATTAGCTGTATGAGCTATGCCCTTTTGTAACATGTGAAATGTAACTTGCAATTATTGTGGAGCTTTTCTCCCCGGGCCTCCACTGAAAATGGGCTCTTATTGGCCCAGTGGACTTCCCCATTCATCAAACTTAAATAAAAATAAAATTATAATGACTTTATAGCCACGCCATAAAAAAGGATGTTATATTTTAGTTTCAGTGCAGTAACAGACACAGTGTCTAGAACTAGAGGTTCAGTGTATTG
Source organism: Protopterus annectens (assembly GCF_019279795.1). Taxonomy (NCBI): domain Eukaryota; kingdom Metazoa; phylum Chordata; order Ceratodontiformes; family Protopteridae; genus Protopterus; species Protopterus annectens. Next base: position 792,888,982 of record NC_056739.1, read on the forward strand.
TCTTGGAAGCATTTTATTGTTTTATGACTTCCAGGATCTGCCTTAGATCCAAGAAAAACATTGCCTGTGTATTTTTACAGGTAGGTGCTAAATGCTACCAGCTGCATCACTGGGGGTTTTACTTGGGATAGAGTCAGATGACAAGAAGTGATGGCATCCTGCAAGCTATTTAAGCAGTAATATTTGAGATATTAATTTGGGAAGTCTCTGAGAGAGAGAGCATTCTGTATTTTCTTTGACCTGACATCAGCTGGAAGACCCATTCACCACATCTGCCTTGCTTGTTCTTTAATTAATTTAACTAGGCTATGGTAATTGTCTAGATATAGTCAAGAATATAGCAAAGCTTGATTTAGATGTTTTTATTTATTTATGTGAGACTGTCACCGTTCTTTTAAACATTTCCTGTGATTTTGAACTCTGATGTTAGTGTGATTATATACTAAGTATTTTCTTGTGCTTTTATGATTTATTATTAACTATATTTAAACTTTTCATTGTGCCTGATATTTGTGAGACATATTTAAGTTCTGAGAGTACTTGCATATTTATTTAGTGACACTGTGGGCCACTCCTTATAGCTTTATTCTTGGTCAAACTACCGTTTGTATTGATAGTAACACTACACAGTAAGATTGGACACCCTTTGTTAAGGGCTTAAAGTAGATGATAAAAAGTTGGCTGGTGGCAGTAATAACTACTTTATAGTCTGGGAAGAAGGGGCATGCCTAGTAAACCTGTGCCATCCTTTCCCAGGTGTATGTGTGTGTGTGTGTGTGTGTGTGTGTGTGTGTATAAATCAAACCTCAGTGTGTGTGTGCGTCAGCTTCTTGGGCAGGGACACGAAGCACTGGTTGCACAGAGAGGGTGCTGGAGGTTTTGGCTTGGCCACTCAGCTGAGATCTCAGCCCTATAGCTGTGCCAGTGGGGAGTCTTATTGTGGATCTGGAGAAAGAGTGAGAAAGCAGTGACTGTGGTCTCTGTGTGCTCTTAAGAGAAATTGCACTTGATGCAGAGAGCTGCATCTATAAATACTGCATGTGTACCTGTCATCCTTACAATGTACATTCCACACTGTTGCCAGTGGTAAGGATTGAAGCTCCTTGATTACTGGGCCAGTGCTGGGACGTCACATATATTGGTTGACAGTGGGGGATATCCACATACTAGGATTCAAGTGGTGTGGGTATTGAATTCCTGTAGCCTGTAAACAGTGGTCACTAAAGAATGTACTCTCAATCAGCCATGCAGTGAATATTTAGAGTTTCATATCACAATAGTTTTGTTTATTTATTTATTTATTTTGTTAGCTTAGTCAGGTAGAGCAGGCAAGGATGTCAGCAGAGGAGTATGGCAAGCTGACAAGGATCCATTTAGCTGAGATATGCTAAGACAAAGAACTGGTGCATACCAACCTGACTAAAACAGAAATTATTTCAGCCTTAGTTATAGCTGCATCGCAAACCAGCGTCAGGAGGACAAACAGACAAGCCTTGGGAATGTACAATTCTCAGAAAATGGACAGTTCAAACTTTCCACAAAGAACTTAGAAATCTGTCTCGAATTAGAGACTTGAACTGGAGGCGAAGCATTTGGAATTAGAATCAGCAGAGAGACTAAGACTTCTGGAGGCTGAAGAAAATGAGAAACTGAGGCGTTTGGAGACTGAAGAAAAGGAGAAACAGAAACAAATGGAACTAGAATCAGCAGACAAACTGAGACATTTGGAAGCTGAAGAAAATGAGAGGAAGATGAAACATGAAAAGGAGATGCTGACTCTTCACCAGGGTCATGTAGGTAATGGTGAAGGGTGTAACTGAAACCCAGAAGCAACAAACGTCAATAATTTCTTCCACAGTTTATAGACGGTAATCATTTTTATAGTTTCATTCATATGTTTGAAAGGGTATGTAAACAGTATAATGTTGACCAAGGGCTCTGGGTACAGTTCCTGACCCCCTTACTCCATGGTAATGCTGTAACTCCTATTTCTAAATTGTCTGATACTGATTGCTTAAATTATAATACTGTTAAGAATTGTTTATTAAATTATAATACTGTTAAGAATTGTTAGTGTTTTAGGTTAACACCTTGAGCTTATAGAAAAAAGTTTCATGAGCATAGACACAAGGCAGATGAAAGTGTACATAAATATATTGCCAAACTAAGCACTTATTTTCATAGATGGGTGAGTAGGTGTCAGGTCACCACTTTTGAAGGGCTGGTAGACCTTTTGGTGAGGGAACAAGCCCTTTGTACTTTGAGGAGATGAGAATCTAGGTAGCAGATAGGCAATGCAATACTGCAGATGAGGAAAAAGGGAGACCTATACCTAGCAAGCAGGGCATCACTGCACAAGAAAGGGATACCCAGTGCTGCTCATGGGTCTAAGGGAACCCATGGTTGGCAGCCTAAACTGCTCCAACAGAGTCCGCCAGTAGCAGGGAAGCCACTAGTTCATGTACACGGCCAGGACTAAGGGTTAAATTTATTTTACATTTGTTTACTGGAATGGTCCAACTGGGACAGTGCCCATTTTCAGTGGAGGCCCGGGAAGAAAAGTTCCAGTTTAAGCTTACATACAAATTATCACAACAAGTAATAGAAATTGTAAAGAAAATTGACAAAAAAATGAGTGTTAACACATTTACAGGATAAAAATGTAAAATCAAAAATAAATACATTGTATCAAATAGAACAAGACTTTAAACACTTGAATATGTACAAATATATGATAGAATTTATATATGTGGAGGAACATTACATTAGTTAGGAAATTAAGCTCGGAGAATCACTTAGGCAAAGTAGTGCATAGTTAGTAATACATCCGTGATGAGAGTTGCAGCTAAGAATGAAACTACTTGTAAAGAAGTAGTGTTGTTAGAATGGATATGTTAACAGAGTTGGTACGTAGAGCCACATTGTATAAGTAATGTCAAGTTGTTAATTAACCTGGAGTGTTACTTGTGCAAAGCCAGGATTCATTCAAATTAATGTCTTTTGAGACATATTTTGAAATGATTAAGATTGCTTATGAATCTAATACTATGTGGAAGGGTATTTAAATTTTTAGCAACAAAGTTAGAGTAAAGAGAGTTGCCTGCTGTATTGGATACTTTGGTTACTTGGAGTAAGTCTGTTAGATTATCAAAGAGTATGAATTTTAGAGTAGGGTTGTAGAAGATTTTTTAGGGAAGGTACAGTGTCAGGACTGTGCATTGTTTTGTGAGCCATTATTAATGTGGTTGTAGTTCATAATATGAGGTAGTTCCAACCAAGAAAGATTTTTTAGCCATTGACAGTGATGGGTTGAATGTGTAGAATCTGTTGCAAATTTGACAGTCCTATTATAACAGGATTCTAATTTACTTCTGACTTTTTGAGGTTGGTAAGTATGGGGGTGCATATAAAAATGAGGAGAGAAGATTGGTTATAGCTATGGCTACTCTTGCAGTATCTGTTAAGAATTTTTGTTTCTGTACTTTGTTCCCATTTTCTTGTGAACCTTTTTGATTGTGTTAAAAATGTTTGTCAAATTTTAGTTTGTTGATTATGACGCCTATTAGTTTTGTTTGGGAATCTGGGAAAATCTTAGTATTATTATTGGCAGTGATATACAAGTTAGCTGGGAGGTTAGTAGGTTTAGATGGATGAAAGATTATACGTTTAGTTTATTAGGGTTGAAAATGAGTTGCGAGTTTCCTAGCCACGTTTTAATATCAGAGAAGGCTTTTTGTGTGACTGTAAGAAGCTGAGTTATTGTGGATGCAGCACATATGAGGTCTGAATCATCTGCATATTGTATGATAGATGTTTGAGAGGAGGCAGTACTAAGATCATTTATGAATATGCTGAAGAGGAAGGGCTCTAGGATTCAACCCTGAGGGACTCCAAGTGTAACAGGAAGGAGTGGGGACTAGATCTTGCTTCCATTTCACAGCTTGCCGGTGGCTAGATAGATAACTTTGACACCATTTAACAGTATCAGGGTTGATATTAAGATTTTTCAGAGTAGACCGTAACTTAGAATGGGAAACTGTATTGAATGCTTTAAACATGTCCAGAAAGACTGAAGACACTATTTTGCCATCATCTTTGAATTTATTTACAGTATTAATGAAACTTAGAAGCGCTGTAGCAGTGCTATGATGTGGTCGGAATCCATGCTGTGACGATGAGAGATTATTGTTTAGAAGGTGTTAAAGAAGTTGAAAGTAGATACATCTTTCAAGAATTTTAGAATGTGGTGAAAGTATAGCAGTGGGCCAGTAGTTTGTTAGTTCTGTTGAATTACCTCCTTTTGTGTAATGGTGTAATTTATGCAATTTTCCAAATAGTTGGGACATACTGTTCTGTCAAGAAGGGTTTTAAGTTTGTACCCACCCCCAGATTTAATATAGTGGATCCTTTGACAGAAATGAGATTATGCAATTGGAAGTTAAATGTTATGATTCACTTTGAGAATAAATTTCCAGTTGAAAGTACTGTTCATTATGATTGCAGATTAAATAACTACCATGTGGTAAGTTGAAAAAGAAGAGTACGTTTAATCCACTGATAAATTCTACTATTGCAGTCTTTGAAAAAATATACTGGAAAGAATTCTATAGGTTAAAATATTTTCATAGAGACAGAATTTCCGACCTTTCAAAGGAAGAAAGGGTTGTAGTATAGGAAATAAAAAAAAATCACTCTATTAGAGTAATGGAACCTGAAAAGGCGGCGGAATAGTTTTAGTGGACAAGAAAGATTATGTGAGTTCTATTTACAGTCTTTTACAAGACACTGAGAAGTACACAACTGTTTCTAGAAATGAAATATTTATAGCCTACAGGAAAATCGATTTTTTTCTAGAGGACTGGTTCACACATGGCACTTTAAATGTTTATTGAATTTATTGGTAGCCAATCATTTTGTTTGGATTGATGTTTTTATTATAAAAAGGGTGTGTCTTTGTATTTTTAAATGGTTCTGAAGACGTCCAGTGAGATTGGATGAAAGTGCTAAACCGTTTGTGGCCAATAAACTATGTGTTAACTTATTTGGATTTATACATTTTTGTGGTCATTGCATCTATTGGGAGTATTTTACACCCTACTGGCCTTGGGACATTGCAGTGTGGTTATCCTGACTGTTGAACATGTCAGTGGGTGGATTTGGATTTTTTTAGTTTTGCCTCTCTCTGAGACTTCCCAAATTAATATCTCAAATACTATTGCTAGGATAGCTTGCAAGGTGACACAACTTCTTGTCATCTGACTCTTATCTGAGGTAAATCCCCCATAGATGCAGCTGGTAGCATTTATCATCTACCTGTGAAAATACATAGACAAGCCTTTTCTTAGATCTAAGGCAGATCCTGGAAGTCATAAAACAATAGAAAACTCTTCCAACACAATACAGTGAACCTCTAGTTCTAGACATTGTGTCTGTTACTGCACTGGAACTGAAAGATAACATCCTTTTTTATGGTGTTGCAAAACTTCAGAAAAAAAATTGTTGAAACTAAATTACTTTATAGCAAGTTAACCTTCTGTATTCCAATTTCCCATTTTAAAATGTATACATCTAAACAGTTACAATAGTGTATGTACATTTCTGTTATTTTCCAATAGGGTATACTGTGGATACATTTTTAAAGCTCAGTACTTTACAATCTTTTTCAATACATACTTATGTACCAGCAGTTTGATATACACATAACATACAGTTCTAATAGATTTGTAACACAAACATATGAATCATGTTGATATTTACAAATGACATGTAATTATTTACAAAATTTCAGATAGCTGGACTGGCAGTATCTCCTTTTGTGATGGGATAATGAACCATGACACATTCTAACGGAAATGGGGATACCCGCTGACCTTGTTTGACTTCTGTGGAATTTGTATATAGAAAAAGAAGCAACATTTAAAACCAAATATTGAAATAACTATCTGGCTGGTTCAAGGTTGGAAAAGGACTGCAAGACTATGTATTATCACGCTGTTTATTCAGATTGTGTGCAGAATGTGTGTGAAGTGCTGCCTTAAATAAATCAGTCACTGGAATCAAAATTGGCAGAAGAAATATTAACAGCCTCAGATATGCAGATGACACCACCATTGGCAGAAACTGAAGAAACATTGAACACCCCGTTGATGAAGATAAACACAGAAAATGCAAAAGCTGGCTTGTTGCTCATTGTCAAAAATAAATAAATAAATAAAATGATATCGACATGTCTAACCCTATCAATTCCTTGCAGAGAGATGAAGAGATGGGAGGCAGTGACAGAGTTTATTTTCTTTGGCTGAAAGACCTCTGCAAGTAATTATTGTAGCCATGAAATTAAAATATGCTTCCTTTTGGAAGTAAAGCTATGACAAACATGGATAACCTTTTAAAGAACACAGTCATCATGTCAGCAAACGTTAGTATAGTCAAAGCTATGGATCTGATGTCATTTCCATTTGTTCCTCAATAGATGGGGTCAGATCCAATCCTTGGATCTGACTCAGCCACTTTCTTTTTACAGTCTAGGATCCAGCTCTCGAGTGCCTCTCTTTACCCATAATACCCCAGTCAGTGTTTTACCCCAGATCTCATTTGCCCCTGTACTGATCGGTCAGGATTTTATGCTCTCGAGTTGGGAGTTTATTGTGAGTGATTATATTTTTGGAGGTTTTGTTACAAAATCTCTTCTTTCCTTATTCTCTTCCTCTCTCTACCTTTTTAGAGTTAGTATAAAGTTCCACTAGAACTTTTCTGACTATTGGAGTAGACTTTTTTCTACCATCATTAGTAGTCTTTACCTATTCTTACCTATGCTGATGTAGTTCTTTCATACCATTGTTGGTATCTTATCCTTGAAAAAAAATAAAACTTTTCTATAATGTCTTTGTGTTTTTTGGTTAGTTTGTTCTCTTAGTTTTAGAGTCTTTGCAGTATAGCAGATAAACCTACAGGTTTCAAAAAGTATGCTTCCTGTTAGCATAAGATAACTCGGTTCTTGTGCCCACAGGGAGTGCGTGTATTCTTATGCCCGGCTCACCTTCAGATTTCTTGTGAAATCTGTGCAGGTTTTAATGCCAGCACTATAAGTGGTATGGGGTAATCAACTGATTCTGAAGGGTATGTTGCCTGCTTCTTAATGTGCAGTTCCTTCTACTTCAGGGGATGAAACCCCCTCAAGTAGTTTTTAAAGTTCAGAGAGCAGGGAGTCTAAAAAAAATGCTTCTCTATCTGAGCTCCTTTGTCTGTTCCCAGTTTGTAGCCACCATCTAAAATAAAAAAGGTTCCAGATCCGACCTTGTCAGACCCTACTGCCATCAAGGTTAAAAATGTTTTGTATCTGTCATCTTTGCATCTGGTTACACATCCAAGCAGGTCTTCTCGCTTTTTTCCAGAGCCGGTTTCTGCAAGATTGAAGACCCCTTTCTTGCAGGAGACTCCTTTAAAAGAATTTATCATGCTCCTTCAGCATCCTCCTCCATCAGTTCTTCCCGGAGTCTTTCTGAATATGATGTGGATAGGATGATAAGAAAATTTCTTAGAGCTCAGATCCAGATGGCAGTCGTTCAGGCTCTGTTCCCCATTAGATCCATGAGTCTACAACCTTTATACCTATTAATGACTCCTTTTCCAATCTGAATTGTAGTTTCAGAGCTGTCTTATCCGAAGATCCCTTGAGTCGAGGTGTCATATCCAAGAATCTTACCCTTCTCAACCCTCACTCATTCCCTTATCCATTCGGTGTCAGGTTCAGGGAATTACTTAAACTCCAAGGGTTTCAGAGCCATCACTTCCCCTCAGTTCATCTGCATTAGACAGCTTGAGTCTGATTCCCTCCTCGGGGGCAGAACCCGAGGGGAGTGGAAAGTTGGCTGATCTTGGAGATTCAGCTCTGGGCAGGCTGATTTCCATTTCTCCTGGACCTTCTGCCTTTGAGGTAGTGGAATGGGGTTTCTCCTGTCCAGGTGGGATCCATCAACTATCACCTCTTTGGAACCTATTCCCATCCCTCCATTGGATCCGACTGCCGAGTCTCATCATCTTACTTCACAGTGACAGCCAAACCTGTAAGAGCTTCCAGGCAGTCCCTGAACAGGGGCTTCCTCTTTCTTCCAACTCCTCTCCAGAGTATACCACTGAGGAGGTTCCTCGGAAGAAACAGTGCAAAAGGAGGCATTTAGATTTCACTCAGGAATCATTGACAGAAGACACTGATTTTGATGAAGGAGAAGGGTCCCCCAGATCTCCACCAAAAGACATCTCATTTGGAGACATTTTAGAAATTCTGCGCCAAAAAGGTGGATGGTCTTCCCAGAGCCCTTCTCAGGAGGAATAGGTGTTCCTGGATGCTTTTGGGTTTGGTCCATCTACATCTTGGGTTACCCACCCCTCCAGCAGATGAGCTTGTCAACCTTGTCTCCCGCTGGGCATGGAAGGAGCTGGATTCCATAGAGCCCATCCCTAAATGCCTCAACAAAATTCTCAGTGCATCACTACACAGACAACATTGGTCGAAGGGTATTCCTGTAGATGCCATGGATGTTGCAGCAGTCACAAAAAAAAAGAGCTACCCGAACAGAGCTCAACTGTCCATCTCCCTGTCAGAGAATCTAAGGCGTTAGACAGATATGGGAAGAGAGTATATGCATCACTGACGTTTGCTATACGATCGTTGAATAACCTGGCACATTTTACTAGGTTACAGAAGGGCTTAATAAATGAACTCTCTAACTCTACCCCAGGGTCCATGACAGCAGAGGAGATGAAAGCTTATTCTTCGTGACCGGCCATCCTACAATCCACATTAAACATGTCCATGAGGTTATTATATCATGTGGCTGAACGATGCTCATGAGCTGTGGGTACAGGGATGTCCATTAGGAGGCATGTCTGGATGTGCTTCTGCAACTTTGCAGAGCCCTTTAAAGCATCATTCATCAACGCTCCTTTTGATGAATCCTCCCGTTTTGTGCCTCTTTGTTAAGGAGACACTTTCTCATAGTGAACAAGATGGAAGGACCCTATCTGCCCTATGAATCAGTTTTTCTACCCTGCAGAGAACCTTTACCAGGAATCAGCGCAGTGGTAAGAAAATGTCGTTTTGGAACTCTCAAGGGCCTTTTCAAGATTTACACAGAGAATTTTCCCCAAGAGGCAGGGAGGAAATAATTATAATGGAAGACACCACCCACGTGCCAGAGGGGGTCCTCACAATCAAAAGTCTCGAGATTCCTTCTTGGACAGACCCTTTCAGCATTCCTGTAAGGTTACCCAACTGTTGTTCTCTGCAGACAGTCAGGGAATGCTTGTATTTGCACTGTGAAGCCAGGGCAGCCTTCACAAAAGACACATAGGTGCAAAGAATCATATCCTGAAGATATTTTATTCCCTTTTTGCAAAATCCACCAAGGATAAGAAAAAAAAATATCCCCTGATGATCCACTTAATCAACGGGAGCAAGCTGCACTAGAAATTCAAAAGCTGCTAGACAAGAGAGGATCCGTGTTTTTACTCAAGTTTCTTTTTAGTGCCAAAGAAAACAGAGGAGTTGCGACCCATCCTAGATCTCAGTTATCTAAACAAATTCATAACAAAAATCCAAATTCCAGATGGTCATGGTTAAGTTCATTCTACCATTGATCCAGAAGGACAACTGGATGTGCTCTGTAGATCTGAAGGATGCATACTATCACATAATAATGAACAGACAATTCTGAAGATTCCTTCACTTCTGGCTGGGAGCCAGTCAGTATCAGTTCAGAACCCTGCCCTTTGGTCTCACTACAGCCCCCAGGGTGTTCACCACATGTATGGCAGTGGTTGCAGCTCACCTTAGACTGCATGGATTCAAAGTGGCTTCTCACCACATCAACCAGGCATCTATTGATTAACAGCCAAAGACTATCTTATTTGGTTGACTTGGATTCTACATATCACTGTGAATCTTGCATAGTCCAAACTTCAGGCAATACAAGTCTTGGAGTTTATAGGGGCTCACCTAGACACAATGAATATTCAAACATTCTTACCAGAAAGCAGAATTCTGTCTTTAAGGTTACATGTCAATCAAGTTCTGTTTCATTCTTTTCCTCCAGCCATCTTGGTCTAAAGAACTTTGAGATCAATGGCTGCTGCAATCACATTGATACCAACAGCTCATTTTCACATGAGGATCTTTCAGTGGGCTGAAAAGTACAATGGTCCATTCTTCACCATCCTTTACAATTTCCAGAAAGACTATCCAGGGTATGCAAGGCTTCATTAGTATGTTGGATCCAATCCACTGAAATTTGTCAGGGCTATTCCTTTATTCTTGCTCCACCCAGTGTCACATTTATCCCATTTCAGGTTGGCGGAGTTATTACTTGGGACGAACTGTTCAAGGCACGTGAACTCCATTAGAGACCAAGTTGCCATGTAACTGTCCCGGCAATAAGAATGGTCGTATTAGCATTGCAGGCCTTCCAGAGCTCTCTCCTTCTGGGGACAATTGCTGTTCGAATGGACAATATGTCGATGGTTTGGTACATCGCCAAATGGGAGGGAACCAGATCTTACCCAAGAAGCACTGAAGGTTTGGCATTGGGCGATCTCATTCAACCATTTTCTTATAGCAACGCACATTCCCGGGAAATCAAATGTACTAGCAGACAGGTTCAGCAGGACTATTTTGGTGCCTCATAAGTGGTCTCTCAATCAGTCTTTGGAAGACATGGTCTTCCACCAGTGGGGTCAACCATGTTGCTGTCTATTTGCCTGTCCCCTAAAAAATAAGTGCAGCAGGTTCTTTGCCGTAATCCATCCTCAGGAACAGTTACAGAGAGAGGCTCTAGTCCAAATTTGCCCTTCAGTCTTCTTTATGTCTTTCCACCCCTACCCTTAATCCCCAAGTTTCTTCAGAAAGCTTTCGCATTGAAGAACAAAATCTGATGTTGTCAGTCTTCATTCTATCCTCAGCAAGTGGTTTCAGATCCGATCTGTCAGATCCGAGTTGGCTGATGTTAAAGCTCACAGCCACCAAATGTCTCGAGCTTCTCCCTTACCCACAATGCACCTACCAAATTACCTCAGATCTCATTTGCTGCTTCTGACTACTGGATGTGGTCTACTATTCTCTCTCAAGTTGAAATAAGTAACATTTCTCAAGGTGTATACTAGGCTAATGGCCCTGGAGCCTTTACAAGCCTAACTCATAGGATTACCCCGATATCGTGCCACCCGACCTTAGTTCCTAGTGCCTCTGTCAAGTAGAGCCACTGGAGTGACCCCCGGGGTGAATTTTCTATTTCCCATCCACTCATCAAGATTTCTCTTGAACAGGGTCAGTGAGGTGCTATATAATATGGGAAGTCTATTTCATAGCATGGCCAGTCACTGGGTTATGAACCTGTCCCTCCAGCAGCTTTGTAAGTCAAGCAGAGATAGCCTCTAAGTAGGCGATATGAGACAGAGAATAGGTGGAGTTTTTTGAGTCTGTCCATATAGGACAAGTGTTTAAGGCCTAGCATCCTCTTTGTGAGGTAGTTTTGCGGCCTCTCCAGTTGTTGCAGGTGTCTAGTGAGGTACATGCCAAATGGGGCATTGTACTCAATGATTGGCCTAATGAGGGAAAAGTAGAGGGGAGACAGTGACCTCTTTCTTCCTGGATGCAAAACCCTTAGTAATGAGATGTGCCACATAGGACCTTCTGACCACAATGGCAACATGGTGGCCAAAAGAGAGGTTGCTGTCAATCTGTGTTCCCAGATCTCTTATAATGCTTTCTGTTGTTCAGTGGACTACCATCAGTGTGGTAATTCAAGGGAACCTTGTTTTTCTCAATGGGGATGACAACACATTTTTTAGCATTGAGATTAAGGCCATGGTTCTGACATCACTTGGGGTGTTAATAATAGCACCCAACTTGCAATCAGCTGCAAACTTTGTCGGACAGAGTCCCTTTGTGTTGGCCTGGACTTAAGAGAAGTAGATACCAAACAGGAGAGGACCCAGGACTGAACCCTGTGGGACTACACTAGTGACTGGTCAGCAGTTTGACTTGGAGTCAGCTACATTCACACTGTGGGTTCTATCTGTGAGCCAATTTGCAACCAGCCTAGTGATACAGGGGTTGATGCCTAGCTTAGTGAGTTTTTCTATGATTCCTGAGTGGGGAATGGTATCAAAGGTCTTGACCAGATCATGATAGGCTGTATGAGCCACCTTGCTTTCATCCCCAGCTCTGGTGACTGACTCAAAGAAGTCGACCAAGTTGAACAGGCATGATCTACCCTTCACAAAACCAAACTGTGTAGGATCCAGAGTTTGGAGATTCCCTATATCCTTGTTTAGTAGGTCCATGATGATGCATTCCATAGCTTTGGATATCAGACTCACAGACTAATGGGGCAATAATTTCCGGGATCTGTAGTCACTCCTCCTTTGTGGGGAGGGATGAATGTAGCAGTGGTCCATGAATATTCAAACATTCTTGCCAGAAAGCAGAATTCTGTCTTTAAGTTTACATGTCAATCAAGTTCTGTCTCATTCTTTTCCTCCAGCCAACTTGGTCTAAAGAACTTTGAGATCAATGGCTGCTGCAATCACATTGATACCAACAGCTCATTTTCACATGAGGATCTTTCAGTGGGCTGAAAAGTACAACGGTCCATTCTTCACCATCCTTTACAATTTCCAGAAAGACTATCCAGGGTATGCAAGGCTTCATTAGTATGTTGGATCCAATCCATTGAGATTTGTCAGGGCTATTCCTTTATTCTTCCTCCACCCAGTGTCACATTTATCCCATTTCAGGTTGGGGGAGTTATTACTTGGGACGAACTGTTCAAGGCACGTGAACTCCATTAGAGACCAAGTTGCCATATAACTGTCCCGGCAATAAGAATGGTCGTATTGGCATTGCAGGCCTTCCAGAGCTCTCTCCTTCTGGGGACAATTGCTGTTCAAATGGACAATATGTCGATGGTTTGGTACACACTGCCAAATGGGGGGGAACCAGATCTTACCCAAGAAGCATTGAAGGTTTGGCATTGGGCAATCTCATTCAACCATTTTCGTATAGCAACGCACATTCCCGGGAAATCAAATGTACTAGCAGCCAGGTTCAGCAGGACTATTTTGATGCCTCATAAGTGGTCTCTCAATCAGTCTTTGGAAGACATGATCTTCCACCAGTGGGGTCAACCATGTTGCTGTCTATTTGCCTGTCCCCTAAAAAATAAGTGCAGCAGGTTCTTTGCCGTAATCCCTCCTCAGGAACAGTTACAGAGAGAGGCTCTAGTCCAAATTTGCCCTTCAGTCTTCTTTATGCCTTTCCACCCCTACCCTTAAACCCCAAGTTTCTTCAGAAAGCTTTTGCATTGAAGAACAAAATCTGATGCTGTCAGTCTTCATTCTATCCTCAGCAAGTGGTTTCGGATCCGATCTGTCAGATCCGAGTTGGCTGATGTTAAAGCTCACAGCCAGCAAATGTCTCGAGCTTCTCCCTTATCCACAATGCACCTACCAAATTACCTCAGATCTCGTTTGCTGCTTCTGACTACTGGATGTGGTCTACTACTCTCTCTCAAGTTGAAATAAGTAAATTTCAAGGTGTGGTTTGTACATCATTCTGAGCTTTATGCTTCTATACTAGGCTAATGGCCCTGGAGCCTTTACAAGCCTAGCCCATAGGATTACCCTGATGTTGTGCCACCCGACCTTAGTTCCTAGTGCCTCTGTCAAGTAGAGCCACTGGAGTGACCCCCGGGGTGAATTTTCTATTTCCCAGCCACTCATCAAGATTTCTCTTGAACAGGGCCAGTGAGGTGCTATCCTTGACATGTATGGGAAGTCTATTTCATAGCATGGCCATTCACTGGGTTATGAACCTGTCCCTCCAGCAGCTTTGTAAGTCAAGCAGAGATAGCCTCTAAGTAGGCGATATGAGAAAGAGAATAGGGGGAGTTTTTTGAGTCTGTCCATATAGGACAAGTGTTTAAGGCCTAGCATCCTCTTTGTGAGGTAGTTTTGCGGCCTCTCTAGTTGTTGCAGGTGTCTAGTGAGGTACATGCCAAATGGGGTATTGTACTCAATGATTGGCCTAATGAGGGAAAAGTAGAGGGAGACAGTGACCTCTTTCTTCCTGGATGCAAAACCCTTAGTAATGAGATGTGCCACATAGGACCTTCTGACCACAATGGCAACGTGGTGGTTACTGTCAATCTGTGTTCCCAGATCTCTTATAATGCTTTCTGTTGTTCAGTGGACTACCATCAGTGTGGTAATTCAAGAGAACCGTGTTTTTCTCAATGGGGATGACAACACATTTTTTAGCATTGAGCTTAAGGCCATGGTTCTGACATCACTTGGGGAGTTAATAATAGCACCCAACTTGCAATCAGCTGCAAACTTTGTCGGCCAGAGTCCCTTTGTGTTGGCCTGGACTTCAGAGAAGTAGATACCAAACAGGAGAGGACCCAGGACTGAACCCTGTGGGGCTACACTAGTGACTGGTCAGCAGTTTGACTTGAAGTCAGCTACATTCACACTGTGGGTTCTATCTGTGAGCCAATTTGCAACCAGCCTAGTGATACAGGGGTTGATGCCTAGCTTAGTGAGTTTTTCTATGATTCCTGAGTGGGGAATGGTATCAAAGGTCTTGGCCAGATCATGATAGGCTGCATGAGCCACCTTGCTTTCATCCACAGCTCTGGTGACTGACTCAAAGAAGTCGACCAAGTTGAGCAGGCATGATCTACCCTTCACAAAACCAAACTGTGTAGGATCCAGAGTTTGGAGATTCCCTATATCCTTGTTTAGTAGGTCCATGATGATGCGTTCCATAGCTTTGGATATCAGACTTGTCAGGCTAATGGGGCAATAATTCCTGGGATCTGTAGTCACTCCTCCTTTGTGGGGAGGGATGAATGTAGCAGTGGTCCATTCAGTAGGGAGAAAGCCTGAGGTGAGGCTGTGATTGAACAGGGCACACAGGTGAGGTGCCAGTTCACTCTGTAGTTCATGTAGAACACAGCCAGGGATATTGGTAGGTTCCATAGAAGCTGTATTCTTGGCCTTGGACAGTGCTGTTTTAACCTGTGCAGCAGTAAAACTGGGTGCCTGGCAATCTACTGGTATTGTAATTGGTCCTTTGGGGGGGGGGGGGATAAAGTTAGCACTGAATCTGTCGGCCAGTATATTGGTAATATCTGTTGGCGCAGTATAGGAGGTACCATTGTGCAGTAGCTCAGAGCAAATCTGGATACTGCCTTGGAGATTCTTTACATAACTATAGATAAATAAAGATAAATATTCCATTGAATATTTTTCAGTTTTTTGTGATTAATACCTTTACTGTCTTCTTTCAATTCTTTTCATAGGTTGGTACTAGGCTGTCGGCCCTAGGGTCTGTACAAGCCTAGCCATAACAATTCCCTGGATATTTTTTCCCACAATATTTACTTCTCTGGACCCGTCTAACAGGATGACTGACATGATCCCTGGGGTGAATTTCCTATCCCCCATCCAGTCATCAAGGTTCCTTTTGAAGAGGGCCATGGAGGCGCTCTGCCTGACATGTATGGACAGTCTATTCCAGACTATGGGGAGTCTCTGGGTCAGGAACCTATCCATCCAGCATGTTTTGTTCACTGTGATGGCAAGGTTTAGATCCCTGGAGCGTGTGGTTCTGAGCGATTGGGATTTCTTTAAGTGGAGCATGTCCAACAGCGCAAGGTTTGTCATGGCCTTGTATGTTAAGCAGAGATCGCCTCTGAGTAGACTATATGCCACAGAGTATAGCTGAAGTTTTTTTAGAAGGTCAGCATATGGCATCTGCTTTAGGCCTGTGATTCTTTTAGTGAGGTATTTCTGTGGCCTTTCCAGCTGTTGCAGATGTCTTGTGAGGTACATACCAAACGGGGCATTATACTCTATAACGGGTCTAATGATGGATGGGTACAGTGGGACAATGACCTCCTTTTTTCTAGTTGAAACGCCCTTAGTGATGAGGTGTGCCAAATAGAAGGATTTTCTGACTGTTGTGGCGATGTGGTTATCGAAAGTGAGACCACTGTCCACTTGTGTCCCTAAGTCTCTCATCACACTTTCGATGTTTAGTGTACTGCCACCTATGTGGTAATTCATGAGTACATGTTTTTTTCCAAAGTGGATAACTACACATTTCTTGGCATTAAGCTTGAGCCCATGGCTCTGGCACCAGGCATCTGTTTCTGTAAGGCCCTTTTGTAGAATATCTACATCATTTGGGGATTCAATAATGGCTCCCAGTTTGCAGTCCTCTCCAAACTTTGTTAGCCAGAGTCCCTTAGTGTTGGCCTGTACTTCAGAGAACTAGATGCCAAACAAGAGTTGTCCCAGGACTGAACCCTGGGGTACTCCACTTGTCACTTGTCTGGAGATGGATTTGGAGTCGGCTACCTTTACAGTCTGGGTTCTGTCAGTATGCCAGTTGGCAACCCATTGAGTGACGTAAAGATTTATGCCCAGCTTAGTAAGTTTATCTATGATTCCAGAGTGGAGGATGGTGTCGAAGGCATTGGCGAGGTCCAGATAGGCTGTGTGGACTGCCTTACCCTCGTCCACAGCTATGGAGACTGATTCAAAGAAGTCAGTCAGATTCAGGAGACAAGATTGACCCTTCACAAACCCAAACTGGGTGGGGTCCAGTATTTGAAGGCTGTTTATAAGTTCCATGATAATGTGTTCCATGCCCTTGCAGATCAGGCTTGTCAGACTGATGGGACGGTAGTTCCCGGGATCCAAGGTGGATCCCCCTTGTGGAGTGGGATAACTGTAGCTGTGAACCACTCAGTGGGCACGAAGCCTGAGGTGAGGCTATGATTAAACATGACACTTAGGCGAGGTGCCAGTTCATTTTGTAGTTCATGTAGTACACAGCCTGAGATGTCATCTGGTCCCATGGATGCTGTATTCTTAGCTTTGGAGAGTGCGGTTTCTACCTGTGTGGCCGAGATTATCGGAATTTGGCAATCTTTTGGCATTGAGATGGGCCATTTAGTGGGTAAGAGGGGAGTGAAGTTGCCACTAAATCAGTCTGCCAGGATACTGGCAATATCCTTGGGATCAGAATATAATAATGCCGTTCTGTTGTAGCTCAGAGCAGATCTGAGCATTGCCATTTAGATTCTTGACATAACTATAGAATGCCTTGTGGTTGTCTTTGGAATCTTTGGCAATTTTATTTTCATAACTAGCTGTTGAGGATTTTATGAGGGATCTCAGCTTCTTACTGAGGCTGGTGAGGGAGTTTTTTGCATCCTGGAATTTTCCTCTTTTCTGCAACAGTTTCTTTCTTCTGTTGTATAGTTTGTTTATAGCAGGGGACCACCAGATTGGCTTCCTTTTTTTTTGGAGAAGAGCATCTTGGTTCTATTTGGGATGGCACGATTCATGCACAAGTGGATGTGCTCCTACAGTGCTGTAGTGTAGGATTATGCAGTCGAACTTTCAGATCCCATCTGCATGGGTGTCATGAAGTTTGTCACTTCTGACTTCAGTATCATGAAGTTGGCGTTGGAGAAGTTTTTTAAGGAGGTTTCCTTACTGGGGGTAGGGGTGGGATATGGATGTCAAGGGTGATTTGCTTATGGTCAAACCTGACCAATGAGGGGGTGACCACTGGTGTGGAGCATCTATCTCCCATGTTGGTAATGACCAGGTCTAGGATATTGGAGCCCCTGGTGGGACAATGGATTAGTTGATCCAGGGCATTGGAATTTATGATTTCCAAGAACCGTTTGGAAAAGTTGTTACCCGAGTAGTTTTCCCAGTTAATGGCAGGGTAGTTGAAATCACCCAGTATTAGGGTGTTTGGTTGTATCTTAATATTTTCAAGTATGTTTAGAAAGGTGTAGTGAGAATCTTTGGGCATGGTGGGGGATCTGTAGCAAGCTACAATGTGGATTGCAGTCTTACCTAGTGTTAGTTGCACCTGGAGAATTTCAGATGCATTGTGTTGGGCAACTAGCCTGGAGGTGTGAATATCCTTGGTGAATATGGACACTCCTCCACCTTTAGTGTTTCGGTCTTGGTTTTGTGGCTGAAAGTGTGGTAAGAGTTGTAGCCTGGTATTGCAGGGGTGCTCTCTGGAGCCTTGAACCAGGTCACAGTTACTGCACAGATATCGATGTTCTACATTTTTAGGAGTGCCTCAAGAGAGTGCATTTTGAGGTTTAGACTTCTAGCATTGAGTAGCATTACCTTCAGATTTTGCATGCTTGTATCTGTTATGGTGGAGGTTTTATCCTTTGAACCTTGCCTAAAAAAGGCACTATAGGGGTGGCAAGAGCTTTAGCCAGTAACCTGAATCCCAGGGGTGACAGGTGCAGACCACCTCTGGCAAAGCATCGTGGTTTGTCGATCATGTCTTCCCAGGCAGGCAAATACTGGATCCCCTTTGTATGACACCAGAAGCTTAGCCAATTGTTGAAGTCAATCATTTTGTCCTTATACTGTGGTATAATTCTGGGCGAAGGCAGGATGCTACTCAGGGCTAAGGTCATACCTGCCTGGGGCCACATGATCTAAGAGCTCTTCTATGTCTCTTTTCATGTAGTCCAGGGAAGTACGTTTCAAGTCATTCATTCCAGCATGGACAATGACAGTCATATTTGTACTTGTTGTGGTGTGACTTGAGTGCATGCGTTATGTGGCAGATCCTGGCACCCGACATGCAGCTGACTGTAATTTTCTCCTTGTTCAGCCTGGTGAGTGGGACATCAGTGTGCCTGACTATAGAGTCACCTATGACTAAAGTGTTGGGTAAATTGTCTTGCCTTAGGGGCTGTTGTTGGGTGGCACACTGGTGTTGTGAGCTATGTGTCACTTTGGTTGTGACTGGTGTTTGTTTGCATTTCAGCTCCGGAGGTGCTTGTTGCTTGGGCAAGTTAATGTTAAGGGTCTCCGCATATGTGAGTTTAGAGTTGCTATGTGTAGGTGTTGATGGTGTGGGTTTTGAAGGGCTATGAGTTGCTTGAGGTGTAGTGCAGGTGTTAACCTTCTCCTCTTGACTGTCTAGCACAATCTTTGCCGGAAAGAGCTTTGCTTCCAGTTTGGCTATGTAAGTTCATCTCTCGCAGGTTGTAGTGTTGGGTGGTAGGAGGAGAGGATTGTCTGTGTACATGAGGCAGTTGCCACATTGCCCCAGTATGCCCAGATTCACCAGGTGGACAGGAGAAATCACCGGAAGCTGACCCTTGGACATCGATGTTTAGGTGCTTTTTTTGTAAATTATAACAGCTGTTTACTCTTACCTTTGCAAGGTACTTTGCAATTATAGGCTATTTAGTGCCTACGATTAATTTCTCCTTATTGACAAGGAGAGCTGAGTGCTTGTTTCAGTTTCAGGCTTCCTAGTGCTTTCCAGCAGGTTCTAGAGCAAGTGCTAGTCACAGGGGTTCAGATTTTAGTGCTACTACTGAGAAACCAGCTAGTTCTAAGGGAAAATTTGAAGAGCAGACTTTCTGGCACCTGGAATAGTTTAACTGTAGCCTCGCAGTGCTGCACGATGCAAAAAATGTGCAAACACACTCGTTTTTAAGCCAGAAAGTTGAAAGGGATAGATATCAGCCCAAAAAGGCTAATAAGATTACAATTTCAGAACTGGAAACCACTCCTCTAGCATTTTGCACTCCCTTGCTCTTAGGACTTTGTCGTAATCTCTCTCATACCTTTGTTTGTATTCCCTTGCTGCTGCTACTCTTAACTAGCACTGCTAACATATTATAGTTATAAGTTTTCATATTTGCTGCTGCTCTTGTTGTTTCTTTTCTTTTTTCGTACTCGCTACACTTAGATAAAATCGTGAGAATCTCCCATCCCTTATGACTTTGTCATAGTTTCTCTCTCTACTATTGTTGGTATCACTCCACCTTTTTTTTTCTTCTATCCTGTCTAAATAAAAAAAAAATGTTGCTTATTGTATTTTCATTGCCTTTGTTGTATAGTATTTGTCTGTTATTTGTCCTTGACTAGATACTACATGATGGCTGACAAACCTGCAGGTTTTAAAAAGTGCTCTAAATGTGGGTATTGTTTCACTTTCAGATGCACACACACTGTCTACTGTTTGGGTCCTTTGCATTTACATGAAGACAGCTCTGTTCGCCCCAGATTTAATCTGTGAGCTTTTACTGAACATAAAGACAAGCTGATTCTGAAAAGCCTCATTCCCTCCTCTTTTGGAGAAGCCATATCCCCTGTCTCCAAAGTTAAAGCTTTCTACTTCATCTAAATGTTTTTCGGACTCTTCTCAGAAGAGAAGTGCAAAAGAACTGGTCTCAACCCCGGATCCGAAAAAACTAAGAGGTCAGGACCCAACTACTTTCTCGGATCCTATGAAGTCTAAACCAAACATTACGGACCCAACATTGCCTGAGCCAGATCAGAAGGCTAAACCATTGGATTTTTCTTTACCACATCAGACAGAACTTTTGGAGACTCTGTATTGTTGTCGGACTAGATATTCTCTGTCAGTGGACCCTGTTCCTGACAAACTGTGATCACCTTTTTTACAGAGACCAGAATCCCTCTCCATTTACTCTCCTTGTTCATCTAGAAGCCTCACAGAGGAAGATGTGGAGAAACTGGTGAGGAAGATTCTTTAGGCACAGGGGCAGATTGGTTATCCTTCGGCACCTACCCCTCTTGGTCAGGTTACCTGACCTTCCACCACACCCCCCTACAAGTTCCTCCTCTAACACCTTCCATTGTTTAAAGCCACAGGATCCCAGCTGTCTGAATCTATCAGCCTTGGATCTGAGGATCATTGTATCCTTGAATCTGACATCATCTCTGAGACCTCCAGTCCCTTTGGATCCGGAGGGCTGTGTGAGCAGAAGCCTGCCTGTCGGATGCAAGGTGCAGCATTTGGCAACGAAGTTTTTGAAGCTGTCTCTGTTCCTCAGTACCTCTGCACTGAACAGTTTGGCTCCGGCTTCCTCGTCGGGGGTGGTGCCAGTGGAGTGGAGAGACGAGATAATTTGGAAACCTGCTATCTCAGATCAGAGCCTCTCTCTGGCTGCTTTCACCTCTGCTTTCAGTGCTGCAAAGAGAGTGATCTCTACCTTGGGAGACCTGACAGAGCCTTCTTCCTCAGATCCTAGATATTCCACCATGATATCTCAGCTCCTGGAACCTCATCACAGGGGCATCCTGTACCAAAGTCTCAGATTCCCTCCCAGGGAGTTTTGATTTCCTCTTCCAAGTCTTCCCCAGAACATCCCACTGAGGAAGTTCCCAGGAACAGGATGTGCAAGAGGAAACACCTAGACTTCCCACAGGAGTCAGTCACTGAAAACACTGATTTCGACGAAGGCAAAGAGTCCCCACGGTCACCCTCTGAAGATGTTCCCTTTGGAGACATCCTAGAACTCCTTAAACAGAGAGGTGGCTGGACTTCCTTCAACCCTATGCCAGAAGAATCATTTCTCTTTGAATCTGTGAGTGTGGGACCCTGTACCTTCCAGGTGACTCCGCCCACCAATGAGCTCTTTGACATAATCTCTAGGCGGGTGTTGAAGGATCCCTACTCCATAGAACCCATACCTTGAAGACCAGACAGGAGAATGGCACCACCTGTGGACATACAGTTTTGTGATAAAAGAGGTCAGTGTGGCAGCTACAAAGAAGAAACTAGCCAATGAGACCTCCACTGTTCATTTCCCCAACAGGGAGTAGCAGGCGATAGACAGACTGGGGAAGTGCATCTTTGCTTAACTGACCTTTGCCTTGTGGTCACTGAACTATTTGGCACAGTTTATCAGACTTCAGAGAGATTTCACCAAGGAATTATCAAATACTCATTCCTACAAAGATACCTACTAAAAATTCACAACACTACAGCAACACTTTGTGAGAGCAGAATGTGTCCCCTAACCTTTTCATTAATAATAAGCCTAGCCCCTAACCTTTTCATTAATAGGTTCAGAGGTTCATACTAGGCTATCTGCCCTAGGGCATTTATAAGCCTAGCTAGAGTGTGTTTGGCTTTTGCCACCCATTTTAAATTAATTTTGCTATGCCCTTTTTCGAGGTTAGTATACTGTGCCTCTGTCTAACAGTGACACAGAAGTGATACCCGGGGTAAACCTACGATCTCCCATCCACTCATCAAGATTCCTCTTGAAGAGAGTCAATGAGGGACTCTGCCTAACCTGGACTGGGATTTTATTCCAGAGTGAAGGGAGCCTCTGGGTTATGAATCTGTCCCTCCAGCATGTCCTATTTATTTCAGTGCTGAGGTTCAAGTCTCTCGAGCACGTGGCTCAATGGGATTTGGATTTTCTGAGGTGCAGCATGTCCATTAATTCCTGGTTGGACATGGCTTTATACGTCAGGCACAGATCGCCTCTGAGCAGGTGGTATGCCACTGAGTAGAGCTGGAGTTTCTTTAACCGGGCAGCTTATGGCATCTGTTTGAGCCCTTTGATCCTCTTGGTGAGGTACTTTTGGGGTCTTTCCAGTTGCTGCAGGTGTCTGGTAAGGTACATCCCAAAAGGGGCATTGTACTCAATTATGGGCCTGATGAGGGATGAGTAAAGAGGCACGATGACCTCCCCTGCTCTAGATGTGAATCCCGTCATGATTAGATGGGCTATATAAAATGTTTTTCTAACCACTTTGGCCACGTGGTTGTCAAATGAGTGATTGCTATCAACTTGGGTCCCCAGGTCCCTAATTACTACTTCTGTACTTAATGGATTACCACCTATGTAGTAATTTGTGGGCACTTTATTTTTGCCAAAGGGGATGACTATACACTTTTTGGCGTTTAGCTTGAGGCCATGGCTCTGGCACCAGTTGTTTGTTTCTATGAGGCCCTTTTGGAGGATGCTTGTGTTGGCTGGAGAGTCGATTATGGTGCCCAGTTTGCAGTCATCTGTGAACTTGGTCAGCCACAGTCCTTCCGTGTTGGCCTGTACCTCCAAGAAATATATACCGAAAAGAGAGGTCCCAGGACTGAGCCTTGTGGGACGCCACTTGTAACTGGTTTGGAGTCTGACATGGCTCCAGCAATTCTAACCATGTGGGTTCTGTCCTTGAGCCAGTTTGCAACCCATCTAGTGACATAGCGGTTTATATTTAAGCTGGTGAGCTTATCTATAATGCCCGAGTGGGGTATTGTATTGAAGGCTTTTGCGAGGTCCAGGTAGGCTGTCTGGACGTCCTTCCCCTCGTCAATGGCCTTGGTGACTGTTTCAAAGAAATCGACCAGGTTTAGGAGGCAGGATCTGCCCTTAACAAAGCTGAACTGGGTAGGATCCAGTGTCTGTAGGTCCACAATATCTTTATTTATGAGGTCCATGATGATCCTTTCCATAGCTTTGCAGACCAAGCTAATCAGGTTTATGGGGCGATAGTTTCCAGGATCCACTGAGGCACCACGTTTGTGGAGAAGGGACCACTGTTGCTGTACGCCACTCTTTGGGTACATATCCTGTAGTAAGGCTGAGATTGAACAGTAGTTTTATGTTTGGGTTTAGCTCTTCTTGGAGTTCATGTAGGACGCAACCCGGGACACCGTCTAGTCCCACTGATGCTGTGTTTTTTGCTTTGGAGAGGGCGGCTCTTACCTGAGCATCTGAGATGTCAGGGGGGCAGCACTTTTCTGGGATAGATATTTGCCCTTTTGGTGGGGAGGGGGGAGGTTTGTGCTGAACCTGTCAGCTAGCATGTTGGCAATGTCTGTGGGTTTGGTGTATTTTTTTATCATTTTGGACTAATTCTGAGCATATCTGGGAATTCCCACCCAGGTTCCTAACATAACTAAAGAAAGCCTTGTGATTATCCTTAGTGTCCTGTGCAATTTTTCTCTCGAAGCTGGCCTTAGACGATTTTATGAGTGCCCGTAGTTTTTTGCTAATACTGATCAGAGATGCCTTCCCTTTTTGGGATTTTGTTCTATCATGTAGTAGCTTCCTCCTTCTATTGTATAGTTTGTTTATGGCTGGGGTCCACCAGTCAGGACGTCTGCCTTTGGAGGATTGGGTCTTGGTTTTATTTGGGATTGCATGATCCATGCATTTCTGAAGGTGTTCATAGAATGTGTTTATAAAGGATTCTGCGGTCTGGGCCGTATTTTCCACAGGCCCGGGGGCTTTGAAGGATTCCACCTCGGTTTTGAGGAGTGTGAAATTTGCTTTAGAGAAGTTTTTCACTGTGGTTTTCTGGGCAGGGGGTAGGGTCAGGATGTGAATATCCAGTGAGATTAGTTTATGGTCTGATCTTACCAGTGAGGGATACACTTCTGGTCTGGAGCATAAAGTCCCCATGTTGGTGATGATCAGGTCCAGTATGTTTTCCCCTCTTGTGGGAGTGGTAACAAGTTGTTCCATAGCATTTGAGTTTATAAATTCTAGGAACCTTTGGGCTAGGGTGTTGGAGCTAGAGTAATGCTCCCAGTCTATGTTTGGGTAGTTGAAGTCACCCAATATAATGGTGTTTGGAGAGACCTTCATATTTTTCAGTGTTCTCAGGAAGGCCGAGTGGGGTTCCTGGGTTTGGGAGGATGGTCTGTAGCAGGCTATAAACTGGAAGGCAGTTTTACCCACTGTTAGTTGCACATGGATAGTCTCTGATGCTTCGTGCTGTGCCACCATCCTGGAGGTGTGGGTATCTTTGACGAATATTGATACTCCCCCTCCTTTTGTGGTTCGGTCCAAGTTTTGGGGCTGAAAAGCATGGTATGAGGTATAACCTGGTAGTGCTGGGGTGCTCTCAGGAGCCTTGAACCAGGTTTCTGTTACTGCACAAATATCGATGTTCTCCATGCTAAGGAGAGTTTTGAGTGCATGCATCTTGAGGTTTAGACTTCTGGCATTGAGTAGCATCACTCTTAGTTTCTTATCCCTTGTGATACCTATGGAGGTGGGTTTGTCTTTTGAGCCTTGCCTAAAAAAGGCACTATAGGGGTAGCAAGAGCCTTTGCCAGTATCCGAAAGCCCAGGGGTGACAGGTGCAAGCTTTCCCTAGCGAAGCATTGTGGCTTGTCGAGCATGTCATCCCAGGCTGACAGGCATTGGATCCCCTTTGAATGACACCAATACTTAAGCCAATTGTTGAAATTGATCATCTTGTCTTCATGTTGTGGCATCATTCTTGGTGAGGGTAAGATGCTACTCAAGGTCAGGGTCATACTGGCCTGGGCTACATGCTCAGAGAGCTCCTCTGTGTCTCTTTTCATGTAGTCCAGGGAGGTACGTCTCAGGTCATTCACACCAGCATGGACAATGACTGAGTCATATTTGTACTTGCCTTGGAGTGACCTGAGTGCTTGTGTTATGTGGCGGATCCTAGCGCCTGACAGGCAGCTCACTGTGACCTTCTCCTTGTTCAGCCTGGTGAGCGGGACGTCAGTGTGCCTGACGATAGAGTCACCTATTACAAGTGTATCAGGTGTGTTGTTTAGCCTTAAGGGCTGTGACTGTTCGGTACACTGGCTTTGTGAGCTATGTGTTGCATGTGTTTTGTTTTGGGGTAGCGGTTGCTTGGGTGTCTGCTTTGGAGGTCTCTGCTGCATAGGCAGATTTTTATTTAGAGCCTCCGGGTATGTTTTTGTGTGTTTATGTGTTTGGTTTGCTGTCGTGGTAGGTCTATGTGAGACTGGAATTTTAGTGAGTGTGGTTTCCTTCTCCTCCTGACTGGTTTCGCCAGTACTGAGTTGAGAGAACTTAGCCTCCAGTTTGGCTATATGGTTGCATCTCTCACATGTGTTGGAATTTGTTGGGAGGAGGAGAGGGTTGTCTGTGTACATGAGGCAGTTGTAACATTGCCTCAAGATTCCTAGATTCACCAGCTGGACCGGAGAGGAGATTGACAACTGACCTTTGGACATGCTAGAATAGTATTGGGAATTCCTTTATAATTGAAAAAAGGGCCAATGGGGAACAAGGTACTCAAGGGGAGTTAGTGAGGGTGTAGTGCTTTTAATTTTTTAGTGCTGACTTATATAATTGCTTTAGTGAGCAAGTGCCAGGTAACTTAAATGCAATGTGTTACAGGTAACTTAAATGCAAAAATGACAAACAGTAACTTTCTTTCAAGTGAAACAAGGAAATAAGTACAGTAAGCAATGCAGATATCACTAGGGATCCACAAAAGCTCTGAAAAGCCGCGTTTTAGGTGGAATTAGCTTTTCAGGGAAATAACAAGCAAACAAACAACAAGCATACAAACAAAGCTAGATTCAGCAGGCCTGGATCTAGTCTATGTTACAGCAAACAAGGTGTACCAATTACAGTAAGAAGCAGTTCAAATATGCAGACACTATAAGCCTTTAACTAGAAATTCCCACCCCAGAAGGGCAGAGTCCAGCCTCTCCTCCCACAAGAGTGCAGACCACGAACCCTCTTAATGTAAAATAACTGGCCTGAAGCCCAAGTGCTTAAACCAGAACTAATACACTTTTAGAATAACAGACACTGAGCCCTCAATCAGCAGTTCCCACCTTAGAAGGATGTAAGCTACCTGTCCTGCCACCACAGTGCAGGCCACAAACCTTCCTAATGTAAAACAACTGGTCTGAAGCCCAAGTGCTTAATCCAAAATACTTAGAATGATAGCTACACTTTAATCAAGTTACTACCAAGTAGTAATAAATACAATTGAATACTTTAAAGAATGCCTGGATTAGTGCTCAAGTTATACAAACAAAGCTAGATTCAGCAGGCCTGGATCTAGTCTAATAATAAGCCTAGCCATCACCTCACACTTAACCTCCTACCACTACACTAGTAACAAAAAATTTCAGACTAAATCCCCTACCTGCCTTACCCACTCACAAGACAAACCAGCCTTTTCAGTAATATCTCCTTCAAGACCTTGCTACATTCATAGTAATCCCACACCAACTAAACGATCACATTTCCAAAAAATATAACACATCTATAATCAAATGCCTAAAAACTGTAATCCAAATAGTATCCCAAATCATACTTAGTGGAAAAGTGTGCTCAAACCCTGGCCCTACAAACAGTAACAGCCCCACCCCCACTACCAAACAGATAACTTTCTAACCTCCCCCAGGAAATCAACAGATCTCCTTATACTCAACATAAACATAAGGAGCATACTGAACAAAATCCCAGAGCTACACTCTACTCTGGCCCTCTATTCCCCCAACATAGTCCTTCTCACAGAGACCTTGCTAAAACCACTAAACAATAATACTGACTTTGTTCCACCTGGTTACAATGTTCTTAGACAAGACAGAATATCCAAAAGAGGCAGAGGCATTGTTCTCCTCTTCAGAAACAACCTGACCATTGAATTGTTAGCCAACGAACAACCCAAGTTCAGCAATGCAGAAACTATGTTCACTAAGCTGAAAATTAACTAAAAAAAAACACTTGCATATAATTTTTACCTATATAACCCCCCCGGCAATAACATTAATACAGTAAAATCCATTCTAGACTTGGCATCCCAAAAGTTTCACCAAGAAACAGTCATACTAGGTTACATTAATATCGACTGGTCCTCCTGTAACTGGCTCCACTCCACTAACCACATTAACCTACATGGTTACACTCAACTAATCAAAACCACAACATGGATAGATAAAGCATCAAAAAAGGAGTCCATCCTAGACTGGATCTTTATTAACATACCATTTCAATCCTTCCTCTCAAGCTCCCTCCCAGACACCCTCAGCGACCACCTTTATAATTAGACACCAAGTGAATCCATTAAAATCCTCTTCTCTCCAACAAATCTTGTGTACACAGATTTTCAGAACCCATGACTTCATATCTGCAATTAATTAATGCAACTGGAGACCACTCTCATCTCTTCCCCTGGAAAGTGACGTAGACGACTTCACTAACACTTTCCTAAACATTTTAAATCATCTTGCCCCCATCAGAACTGTCAGAACTAAATCCAGCTAATGCCCCCCTGGCTGACCAGAGATACCTATCTAATGCTAAAATAAAGAGATAAAGCATGGGACTCATGGCATCAAAATAAAACTCAAACTAATAGACAGGCATACCAGGAACTAAGGAACAAAGCCAGAAAACAAATTAGGACAGACAAAAGGAACCACTACATAGGCATTCAAACCAAAAACAAAAATAACCCACAAAAATTCTGGGCTGCCATTAATAAAATCCTACAACCAAGAAAGACTGGTTCTCCACCCCTAACATTGACACTACCACCAATAATATTGCCACACAAGTCAAGGATCACTTCACCAAATCCATCCTAGCCCTCACAAATAATAGTTCTCCCACTTCACATCCAAACCTGTCTTTCATACCAGCAGACCATAACCTCTTCTCCTTACAGCCTGTCCCAACTAGCACAATATATACCTAAATAGGCTTAAACCCACAACCCTAGCCACTGAGAAATTACCTGCAGAATATCTAAACATCGCAGCCAAGGCCACCTCCTATCTAGTCTCCATGTTCATTAATCGCTCTTTATCAGAACAACGTGTTCCTTCTTTATGGAAAATTTTGCATATACCACTACTCCACAAAGGAGGTAACTCTGTGGAACTATTGAATTACCATCCCATTGCCATTCTCTCCCCCTTATCTAAAATCCTCAAAAAATGTATGCATTCCCAAATGATGCACTACTCGCTAATAAACTGTAACCAACACCCAGCATGGATTCCACCCCAATCACAGTACTCCCACAGCCCTTATTAGCTTTACCAACACAGTAAACCAACATCGAAACAATGGTAACCTGGTATCCACTGTATTCCTAGATCTCTCCAAGGCCTTCAGTATTGTTTCCCATCCCAAACTCCTTTCTTCTCTCTCCAATCATTAACTCAGCTACTCCATACTAACATAGTTTCAAGACTAACCAACCACCAACAAGCAGTAAAATGGCAAAACTCCTTGTCTCCCCTCCTGTCACCCTAGGGGTCCCCCAAGGATCCATTCTTGGACCTCTTCTTTTCAACGTATTCACCAGCCAACTCCACAAAGCTACCCGGCAAACCACTCTAATCCGGTATGCTGATGACTGCACTCTAATCTAATCTACCCCATCCCTCTGTCAACTCCAGGAAATGACACGAGTCCTTTACCGCTGTTGAAACCTGGTTAGCCAACTCTCAACTAATACTTAACCCCAGTGAAACACAGCTAATGATATTTTATCCCACTATAGCCTTAGACCCCATACCACCATTCACAATATTCTCAGCTAATAACACCCCTATCACACCTGTCCAACACACCAAACTTCTGGGGGTTATCATAGATCACAACATGAAATTTGAGATGCACATTATACAGATAATAAAGAAAGTCGATAAAAAACTCGGAACCGTATATAGATGGAAAAAGTACCTCACTAATGACAGTAAAGACACCATCACAAGAACCCACCTACTATCCACACTCCTCTACGCCTCCTCCATACTCATCAACCTAAACAAAGCAGACTTTAACAAACTAAACACCTACTACAATAAAATAACTAGGTTTGCTAGTGACTAACCCTTCAGGACACATCACTGCATAGCAATCAAACAACTATCCTGGCTATAATTACCAAAACTGTTCACATATAACTAGCTTACAATAGCCCACCAAATTCTATATTATCCCGACAGACTTC
The DNA here is from genome assembly GCF_019279795.1 of Protopterus annectens. Taxonomy (NCBI): domain Eukaryota; kingdom Metazoa; phylum Chordata; order Ceratodontiformes; family Protopteridae; genus Protopterus; species Protopterus annectens. Next base: position 792,918,589 of record NC_056739.1, read on the forward strand.
CTGCTCTTCATGGTCTACTCAATATCTACTCTAACAAATGCCTTTTAAGATACACCAATAAAGCAATGGCTGATAAAGGCAAAAGCAACAATAGCTCTGGGGACTCCTTGTTTTCCATTTCTGTTGCAAAAGCATGGAATAATGTCCCCGTAGATATTAGGACCACTGAAAACAAAAATTATTTCAAAAAACTTCTCTGGTCCCATTTACATAGTTCATGGTTATGTAATTGTTCTGACTATGGGTAGCTTCACTTAAATATATCATATCATACTTTAATCTTCTGTGAAAGCTTGCAACAACTCCTTTCTATAGTCTTAATCAGTGTGTATTTACTGTACTAGCCACCAATGGATGTAACCAAATGAATGAACAAAATATCCTTTCAACTGTATTGTTTATTGTAACACACACTGCTTCTTATAGTATATTTACTTTTTACTCCTTTCTTGGTCTTGAAACTGTACCTTATTAAATTTTTGACTCCATACTGTACTTTATTAACATGTGTTATGCATTTACTGTATTCTCTGTACTAAGCTTTGTGGAGCTTTTCTCTCTGGACCTCCAGTGAAAATGAGATTCATGCCCACTCACGCTTTCCTAGTAAACAAATGTAAAATAAGTAAGTAAATAAATACTCTCTCAGGAGCTGTTTCTGCATAGGTTCAAGGTTCAGTAACTTCTCAGTTGGCATCCCTACAATCAGTATCCAATGGTTCCATGAGGTTAGTTTCCAACATAGCAGAAAGGACCTCAGGAGCTGTGGGTTCAGGCATTTCTGTGAAGAGGCATGGCTGGATGCACTTGTGTGATTTTGCAGAGCCGTTTTAAGTCCATCTTTGTCAATGTCCCCTTTGACGGAGCTAATCTTTTTGGCCCTAAGGTAAAATAAATGCTATCCAGATGTAAGAAGGATGGAAAGACCTTATCTGCTGTGAGCATATGTTTTTTGACCCCTGAAAGAATCTTCTCCAGGAATCAGTGATTGTTTGGAAAATGTGGTTCAAAAAGTCCCAAGGTCTTTTCCATGACACACATGGAGAAGATTCCTCTAGGGGCAGTGGGGGGAACTCCAATGAAGTAGTCACCCTCGTGGCAGATTCATGAGCATCCTTCTTTGATAAACCCTATCAGCCTTTTTGAACGGAAGCCCAACTGTCCACCTCTGGAGACTGCCGGGGACAGTTATCCCTGCACCAGAGAGCCTGGCTAGATTTAACAAAAGATACTTGGGTGCAGAGGATTATATCCAGAGATTATATAATCCCGTTTTCCCTACCACTACCAGTTCCATAAGAAATCCCAAATATTCCACCCAGTCAGAAGGATTAAGCTGTAATCCAGATTCAAAAGCTGATAGAAGAAGAAGTCAAACAAGAGGTCCCACCAGACCAGCTAGGATCTGTAACTTACTCAAAGTTCTTTTTAGTGCCAAAGAAAACAGGGGACTGGAGACCAATTTTGGATCTCACAAAGCTAAACAAATCTGTTCACCAAACCAAGTACCAGATAGTCATGGTTCAGTCCATTCTCCCTTTTTTTTGGCAGGAATGACTGAATGTGCTCAGTAGATCTTCAGGACGCCTGTTATCACTGTTAAATGAACAGGCAATCCAGTAAGTACTTACGCTTATGGCTGGGAGCCCGTCATTACCAGAACCGACAACATCACCAGCACTGCCTTGCTCTATATGTAAGTTTATTTTAGAACTGTATTTGCTGTTAGATGTAGATAGGAAGTTTAGTCTAGCTGTTTTCTGTATTGATGTCAGAACTTTTCTACTGTATTATTTTAAACATTTCTGTGTGATCTCTGAACTCTTGACTAGCATTGTGTAGTAAGAAGTATTATCTTGTCTTATTATTATTAAATATTTTTAACCCTTTCAACTGTGGTTGTTTTATGTAGAGATAATTTAAGGTCTAGAGTACATTGCATGTATATAGTGAATACTGTCCAAGCCACTCCAAATAACCGTTGCTGTTCATCACACCTACCATTTGGATAATAATATTGCACAGTAATAATTAGACACCCTTTGGTAAGGGTCTTATTAGTAGCTGATATTAGTGGTTGGTGGCAAGTGATACTACCGTATAGTCTGGGCAGAAGGGGCATAGCTGGAGAACCTGTGCCAGCCTTACCCAGGAGTACCTTTGTGTTTGTTTATAACTCATATCTCAAAGTGTGTGTGTGTCAGCTACTTGGGCAGGGACACGAAGCAATGGTTGGACAGAGAAGGGTGCTGGAGGTTTTAGCTTGACCCACTAGGCTGAGATCTGGACTCTTTAGCTATGCCAGTGAGGAGTCTTATTGGGGATCTGGAGAGAAAGGGAGAAATGAGCCCCAGACTGACTGTTACCTCTGTGTGCTGTTAAGGGAAATTGTACTTTACTGTGTGTACTTGTTATCCTTACCAATGTGGATGCCCCTAACAGTTGTTTGTTGTGATTACTGAGGCTGCTTGATTGCTGGGCCAGTGCACGGGCATCACACAAGTATACTACAAAGTCCAAAAAGTTTAGGGTTTTGGAATGGTATTGTTTGCATAGTTATTAACCCAAAGTATATTTAAGAGGATTCTTCTTGTGGTAAATAGCCAATGCTAGAGGTGTGTATTGAGCAAAAAGAGAGGAAACTGAGAACAAATGTTTGGCAATGTAAGGAGTCTGTAGATTTTAAAAAATTCCCCACAGAGTACATTGAGAGACAAGTTGGTGGAGTATATGTTAGTACATAATGAAATTAGTCTTTTGAGTGCTATATTGGATTTTAAAATTTCTAGATGCAGTGTAGCCTTGCTCAGTGTAATGCTACTGGCTATCAAATAATTAGTTACTGGAAAATGGAAATTAAAATCTAATCTAACTGCAGTGCAAGTTCTGAATATTGTACTAAAGGTCGAATCATCTAGAAAAAAAAGAGAATTTTACTGAAGAATGTTTGTGGTTTCCCGGAAAGAGGGCAATTTTGAAGATTTATTAAGGACCTTTTCTTTTCTCAGCACCTTTCTCAGAATTCCAAGTTTCAAGATGTTAACCCTGCAAACTTTACTTCCAGTAATACTTCGGCAAGTCCGTTTGGTGACATCGGATTTAATAGATGCTTATTTTCATATTCCCTGTACATCCAACAAGCAGGAAATTCTTAAGGTTTTGTGTTTCTTCATCCAGAAAAAAGGAGGTCATTGTCCCACTGTACTCATCCCTCATTAGACCCATTATAGAGTATAATGCCCCTTTTGGTATGTACCTCACAAGACATCTGCAACAGCTGGAAAGGCCACAGAAATACCTCAAATACCTCACTACTGCTTTCAGTTTTCTACTTTCTCCTTTGGTCTTTAATCTGCCTCAAGGGTATTCACAAACTGCCTAGCTTCTGTCTTTGCCTGCTGCAGACTTTGACAAAGTAAAATCTTTTCTTATATGGAAGATCTAATTCAGGCTCCTTTCCAAGAGATTCTACTAGCAGATTTAGATTGTAATGAATCTAAACAATCTGGGCATTACTCTGAACGTAAAGCAATAATGCTCATCTCCATCCCAGTGTCAGTTTTTCCTAGGATGCAGAATCAGAGCTCTGTCAATTACAACATTTCTTCCTACAGACAAGGTTGTCTTCCTCTCAGATTACTTTCAAAATCTCCTTCCCTTGGATGTGACCTTAGCAATGGAGATTCTGAATGGCCTAGGATACATGGCTTCAACAATACTCATAACACATTATGCTGGACTCTACATGAGAAAAATTCAGTGTTACCTAAAGTCCATTTGGACTCAGCATCTCCACACAGTAACCTTCTTAATTCCTCTCTTGCACTTCATCAAGAAGAAATTTCTTTGGTGGATCAACCAGATTTCACTCTACCCAGGATTACCCTTTCTGGTTCATTCTCCTTGTCAAGAACTATTGAAAGATACTTCAGACCTAGCGTGGAGAGCTTGTTCCAAGAACATCAGAGTCTAGGGGGTTTATTCACCTAAAGAATGGAAAAATTATATAATTATGAAGGAAATTAAGACACTTTTCTTAGCCCTTCATTTTCTACATTAGTTCTGGACTCTCTCTGAATTTTTTACAGACTGCACTACAATTATGTGGCACATAAACAGGGAAGTACCAGGACTCACCATCTCAGCAAATTAGCCTTGATTATTTGGGGCACAGCAGTTCAGCACAGAATCTTTCTCCAAACTGTGTACATTCCATCATAAATACTGTGGCAGATTTTCTGAACAAATCAAGAGCAGACCCTCATGAATGGATGCTAAACGAAGAGTTTTTTCTGGACATTGTCCATCAATGGGGTACTCCCCATATAGATATTTGTGCCTCACCATGGAACAGACAGCAAAGGCTGTTGTCAAAGGTGCCATGACCTCATGATTGGAGATGGATGGCATGTCTTTTTCTTGGAGGGAGAGATTCCTCTATGCTTACCCTCCACTTCCTCTGCTAACCCAAATCCTTCTCAAAGTCAAGAAGGACAAGCCAAAAATGTTGTTGACTCCCTTTTGGTCCAGACAGCATTGGTTCCCCCCTCCTCCTGCACTTGGCCTGAGTCAGTCAACACAAGTTATGTCATGGGATGGACTTGCAGATGTAGAACAAAGACTCCCAAATTCACCCCAACCTACAGACTTTTAATCTGACTCTTGGTTGACAGAATCTTAATTTTTTAAAGGGACCACTTTTCTGAAGTTTTACAGTAGACTAGAAAACCAACTACAAGGAAATTTTATGCATCTAAATGGAAAAGATTTCCATTGTGGTGCCACAAAAAGAACTGAGAACCTTTTCAACTGGGTATTCATAATATTTTTACTTGTGTGAGATGCTTAATGCTGGACTGGCATTCTCTTCCATCAATCATATCTGACAGCCATCTCTGCTTACTTCTTCATCCACAACTTTCTACTCAGTTTTTGGTCAAACATTTTTTAAAAGGTGTTCTACACATCAGACCACAAAGGTGATCCAGTCACAATCTTTGCATTTCAACTATGTCCTGGAAAAGCTTACCC